>NC_052625.1:91509912-91812943 GCF_016161935.1 Mauremys reevesii
GTCACCCAGGCTGAATTTTTTCCCAGTTGTAGGATTAATAACCATCCCATTCACTATCTCCACTTCTTGCGGCTTCACAGCACAAGCTGCTCGAGTTCCCCATGTGATATAGTATGTACAGTTTTCTTCATCAATCCTACCAAATACATAGGAAAGCAGTAACAAGTCGTATTTGAGTGACATGCTTGCTAGTCTGAAAAGAATATAACTGATCAGGGGAAAGAAGGAGGGGAAGATACTCATGACTTTCAACATGGTGTAGCCTATTGGTTCAGCAGGTAGAAGCTTAATATCTGTGCTTATTTCTTGCATAAACTGATGACCTAGATCAAGATCACTGTTCTACCAGCCTTACTGAACTGCTTCCTAGGTCAATGGATTCAGAAGTCCAACAACAGGTAATTTCTGAAACCACAAAGGTAAAGTAAAAAAGAAAAAAAAACACCCCAACAACAGCTGCTTAAAGTTCCCAATGGCACATGCTGCATTTGAGATTTAAATGCAAAGTCAAACTAACCCAACAGTCTGGTTTCCTTCGGAAGGTTTACATTTTGCATTTCATTGATCTTGGACAACCAACATGGCTGGTCAAGTTACAGTCCCTGGCTCTTCTGCTCAGTTTTCCTATTGCTCCAGGGGGACATTTGATTCCCAGACAGAGCTGAACCATAAAGTTTGGCTCCAAACATATTCAGTGCTCAGGGGAGGTGTTCAGAGATTATAGCTCATTAAATGAGAATTTTTATGCATAGAGTTTTGTCAGCCTTTACTATTGCACACACAAAACACAAGTTAAAGTAACAGATTAAAGAAACCCGCAGTTAGGCAACACATTCTCTCCAAAACCTCGTTAGTAATGACAATTGATAGCTATAAAAACCTTGAAACTGATATAATTTGATAAATCTAGAGAGAACAAACATCTAAAAGATAATGGATATACTGTAGCCACACCCACCTCAACAACTGATTCTTTCCTGTTATGCTATCACATCTTTATCAGTTTGAAGGGAATGCCAAGATTTTAGCCCACACAATAAAATAAATACTGAATGGAATTGCCGTTTATGAAAATGAACAAGTGGAAAGAGTCCAAAAGCCTCCAATCTGGTAAACACAGATTGAGAATGTGTTCCGTGTGATTACACACACTGACGTCTGTGTGATTTTTAAATGGCTTTCTAGAGACTAGGGTAAAATCAGGCTATACATTTGCTATTCCAGGGCAGAGATCCAGTTCCTTTACTTGGAATTTACAGATCGCTGACAAGCAGCACAAAGTGCACATTTATTCAGAACTTTCTGCATTTACTTTTAACATGTGAGTAGAGCAGGCAGCTGTTTGTCCCACTGCTAGCATTTTTTCTTCTAGCATCCTCATGTGACTGTTGTTTTGGCTCTCCACAAGGTGCTAATGCCAGAGAACAACGTGGAGGATCAGGACAATAAGAGGGATGCCAACTAATCTTTTCAAGCAGAAGAGAAAAATGTATAGTTACAGATCTGGAGAGAGGTTGGGTAATTGGGCTGAAAATTGATTTAACTGGCAAAATTTCCAAAACTTGGCACCTAGATAAAGTTTGGAAATCTATTTTGTTCAATTTTTTTTATTTAACAGTAACTGACTCTGTTTTGAGGTCTGAGCAGAAACTGCAAGTTAGAACCTATGGCTCCGATCCCCAGCACTACCATCGTCTCACTGTATTACCTTGGTCAAATAACCTAGGCCCAGATTTCACTGGTCTACAATTTTTGAGAAGTCGTCTGCTTCAGAGATAAAATGTGCTATTTATTATGTATTTTGCTGTGCTAAATTCAAATATGACAATTAAAACAACTGATTGGCTACTATTTCTAAGTTAAAGTTTTTACATTTTATGTCTATGTATATTGTGTAGATAGAGTTTTAATCATAAATTGTAAACCTAGGTCTTTTCATGTGTTTATGGTTGCTTTACATGATAATATTTCACCTGTCCTGTTTATGTAACACTTTAAAAATCAGCAAAAGGGTTATATAAATAAAATTTATTATGAAACAAAAAGGCAAAAAACTATTATGTACATAGTTTAGTCCTATTCAGTGTCTACTCGGCGCTTCTTGGCTTGTCTCTTGTATTCATTAAATGGAGCATCTCTTGTCACTGTCCAGCAATAGTCTGCAAGCATTGATGGGCTCCATTTGCCCTGATAGCGTTTCTCCATTGTTGCAATGTCCTGGTGAAATCGCTCGCCGTGCTCGTCACTCACTGCTCCGCAGTTCGGTGGAAAAAAAAATCTAGATGAGAGTGCAAAAAAATGTATCTTTAGTGACATGTTGCCACCAAGGCTTTTGTATGCCTTGAGGAGGTTTTCCACCAACAACCTGTAGTTGTCTGCCTTGTTGTTTCAGAGAAAATTTATTGCCACTAACTGGAAGGCTTTCCATGCCGTCTTTTCCTTGCCACGCAGTGCATGGTCAAATGTATCATCTCGAAGAAGTTCACGAATCTGAGGACCAACAAAGACACCTTCCTTTATCTTAGCTTCACTTAACCTTGGAAATTTTCCACAGAGGTACTTGAAAGCTGCTTGTGTTTTGTCAATGGCCTTGACAAAAGTTCTTCATCAGACCCAGCTTGATGTGTAAGGGTGGTAACAAAATCTTCCTTGATTCAACAAGTGGTGGATGCTGAACACTTTTCCTCCCAGGCTCCAATGACCGTCGGAGTGGCCAATCTTTCTTGATGTAGTGGGAATCTCTTGCACGACTATCCCATTCGCAGAGAAAACAGCAGTACTTTGTGTATCCAGTCTGCAGACCAAGCAAGAGAGCAACAACCTTCAAATCGCCACAAAGCTGCCACTGATGTTGGTCATAGTTTATGCACCTCAAAAGTTGTTTCATACTGTCATATGTCATATCCTTCATATGGACTGCATGACCAACTGGAATTGATGGCAAAACATTGCCATTACGCAGTAAAACAGCTTTAAGACTCGTCTTCGATGAATCAATGAACAGTCTCCACTCATCTGGATCGTGAACGATGTTGAGGGCTGCCATCACACCATCGATGTTGTTGCAGGCTACAAGATGACCTTCCATGAAGAAGAATGGGACAAGATCCTTTTGACGGTCACAGAACATGGAAACCCTAACATCACCTGCCAGGAGATTCCACTGCTGTAGTCTGGAGCCCAACAGCTCTGCCTTACTCTTGGGTAGTTCCAAATCCCTGACAAGGTCATTCAGTTCACCTTGTGTTATGAGGCGTGGTTCAGAGGAGGAGGATGGGAGAAAATGTGGGTCCAATGACATTGATGGTTCAGGACCAGAAGTTTCATCCTCTTCCTCGTCTGACTCAAGTGAGAATGATTCTGGTGCATCAGGAACCGGCAGTCCTTCTCCGTGGGGTACTGGGCGTATAGCTGATGGAATATTTGGATAATGCACAGTCCACTTTTTCTTCTTTGACACACCTTTCCCAACTGGAGGCACCATGCAGAAGTAACAATTGCTGGTATGATCTGTTGGCTCTCTCCAAATCATTGGCACTGCAAAAGGCATAGATTTCCTTTTCCTGTTCAACCACTGGCGAAGATTTGTTGCACAAGTGTTGCAGCATATGTGTGGGGCCCACCTCTTGTCCTGATCTCCAATTTTGCAGCCAAAATAAAGGGGATAGGCTTTCTTAACCATAGTGGTTATACTGCGCTTCTGTGATGCAAAAGTCACTTCACCACAAACACAGCAGACGTTATCTGCACTGTTCACACAAGCACGAGGCATCTCTGCTCACTTTGGCTAAACAGAAATGTGTCCCTTTGCAAAATCAAACACTGACAAATAAGAGCACGACACTGTATGATTTCTAGAGCTGATATAGGGCAATTTGTTCAGCAGAGTGATGTAAGCTTCGTTATGATTGCATCATCCATGACTTCTAGGAATAACATGATGCAATTCATATCATGTATGACGCAATACCAGCTTCAGATTGCATCATTCATGGTTTTGCCTAAAAAGCAAGTACTGTCCAAATCCAGTCAGATTTATTCATAGATCCAGTCAAAGATGTATTTTAGTCATTTCTGTTTTAAATTGAGATCCCTTCCTTTTATAACTCACTTATCCTCCGCTATTCCCAAGTCAAGGGTCGTATATACTGACCCAATAGCATATCTTGAAAACTAGAGCCAATCAACAATTTTAAGCATCATTTTCGTTCTCAGTGATCCAGAATTAGTAAAGTTAGACTACATTTATTTCAGAAGCATTTTGGCTGTAGAGCAGTGTTTTTAAAGGTGTCTACGCACTGTTCCACCTCAATTAAACATTGTGAACACTAAGTCACTTTTGAAAATGAGACACAGGCATTGAAACAGTGAGCGAAGTAATAACAGTAAAAATCTGGGTCTTAACCCCTCCATAAAATGGGCATAGTACCAACCTCACAAAAGTGAGGGAGACTATGTTCCTAAAGCACTGAGATTCTTGGATGAGAGGTGCTATAGCAGAGCAAAGTTAACATTCTAAGTTCTTAAGCCAAGAGTTTGGTTTTTGTGCATTTAGTACTGCATCCTTACAGCAGAACAAAGCTGTTTCCGCAATCCCTCTATCTTTCTGGTTGACTGAACCAAGAAGGTCCGGTTAACATAATCAAAAGTCTTATTACTCACCTATGTAGCCTGGGCTCACCAATTGTTTCTGCACATTTCAGTTCTATAATAGTTGTTGCTTTCTTGTTTTTTTTACATTCATGTCCACCTGAGTAACTAACAAGGACTTTATCATCTGAAAAACAATCATTGAGAGACTCAGTTCTTTGTGTTCTGTAATCCTTTAAATACAACTTTGCTTGTGACTGTGGTTATAAAATACTACTGCCATTTTAGATAATCTAAATACCTAATCCCAATGTTTTGATGGGCCCAGAGGTCAAACTGCATCTTGTTACATTGGTACAAAAGCTAAAATTTAAATCATTCCAACCATCCTTACCATACAGTTTCCCCCATGCCTCCCAAAAGAAACACTGCAGTTACAAATGTGTTGTCTCCTTTAAAGAGATGGCTAATTTGCCTAGCTAGTTCCATTTTAATATAGCCCACACATTGTCAAATAACAAATGAAAAACCGATTTTTGCAAGCAAGGCAGTGAGTATAAGTGCATTATTTTTTCCCCTACTGGTTAGATTTCTTTCCAATCTTTACAAAACACGAGATTTAAAAGTTAGCTGCAGGTGCAGTTTTGGAAGACAAGAGGAAAGATTCTTTAAACCAAAGCATTGCAGCAGAATAATTTTTCTTGCAATTTCTAAAACTGTCACTATCTAGTTTCCTTTAACTAGCATTTTAAACAAGAATCCTTGTTTAAAAAAGCAACACGATCAAACATTCTATTAAAGTGAGAAGAACACCTGGACATGTCCCAGTGCTGGGTTCTTGAGAGCAAAGTTGGGATTTTTCCTAAAAAATGGCCTCAGAGAAGCTCAGCTATAACTAATTTTACTTCCTTTGGCCATTATCACAGCCTAAATGTTACTCTGTTTTAGATGGAATTTTGGAAGAGTTTTTAAAAGCATGGGTCAATAAACTATTACTGCCATTTAAGATAAAAAGCTTGATTAACATGCAACAGATGTATTTACTGAAGTCTTTATGCAAGAGAGTTTGAGCAGGACCACTAGATCCTCCCAATAAAAATACTGATTTTGCAGCTATTGAAATAAGGATTCAAAAGGATTACTGAACCTATCACATTCAGCTTCTGCGTATGTACGACTCCCAGAACCCGAACAGCCCCATTTTGACTTTTGCTGCAAATAGCGGCTCTTTCAGGGCAGTCTGTGGGTCCATTGTTTACTCTCTGACACAGGTTCATGTAATACCTATCATAGGAGAAAAGAAAAAAAGTATTTATGCCAAATGAACAGGAACAAGAAAAGGATTAAGCATCATGAATTATTCTGTATTCAGAAATGTTTATTGTTGCTTAGTTTACATAACCACTGAGTGCTCATTTTTACATGCCTCATTACATAAGAGCTATCTGAATCTGTTTGGGCAAACACAGATGAGTCAAACTTCAGATTTTTTTATTGCATTTCCAAATCAACTGATCTGATTCTTATTTTAAGATGTGTCATTCACTGTTCTCTAACAATTTACTAGATCAATTTTTTACTCATGTCAAGCTACATTTGGAAGAAAATTGGAGTTCAATTAAAATGCAGAGAGAAAGCATTATGAAATTGTTAGTTAAAAAACAGAACCTTAAAAGTGCTGGATTCATAAAGTCACACGTTTATAAAAAATGTGTTTTGCATTAAAATTAACTGCTTTATTAAACAAAGAAAGAATTAATTGTAGTTAATCGAAGAGACTGTTTCTGGTAACAATGTTTTTCAACTTTTTAGAACTAGTACATCTCATCCTCTCCACTTTTACTTTATTCATAGAATGGAAAAGAAAAACAAAGTTCCAACTTTCTCAATTCAAGTTGGAAAAGTAAACACTGGCATTCACTCCTGTCAAGACTGAAAGCGGCAGATATATTTAGGGCAGGCCATATGTCATATTTATAAAACTTGATTTAATCAGCTCATCTTTTTGAGGTTAAGATAAAGATATTCCCTTTAACTCATTAAAGTGAATATTCATGGACGCTATATTTTAAAAAAAATCTGATGTTTGTTTTAAAATGCCATTGTTTTTAATCCACCCTGTGCAAAGGTACCCATTTGCGAAGAGTGACTTTCCCCAGTTAGTTGGATAATCAGGCTCCTTTCATTACAGCTTTCAATTTCTAAAATGCACAGGATTACAGTCTTCAGTGAAGTCACAAGTTCCCTAAACTTCATGAAAGGCTGCGATCTGGAGAAAAGTTAATTCAAACCAACTACCAAATATGGACTATCAAATACTGAAAAGCCAACATACACCCCTCCATATACCCACCACGTAACTCAATCTCAATCCATTGATGCACAAACTGCTGTGTAAAAAGGATTAAAGTCATCCGGGGGGGGGGGAGGGGGAAGGAGAGAAGAACCACTCACACGATCCCATTATAGTTAAAGAGCCACGATCCTGTCAGTGAGGAGAGCACTCTTAAATCGTAGGTTTTGTGCTGTCGGATGAACTTGCACTCCATCTTCTTTGGAGGACAAACAAACTGTGTTTTCCATTCAAAGGTGACAGCACAGCCAAGTGTCTCACTCAGGAGCTGAGGGTTCCCATTCCCAGCATTGTCATCACACTTGAAAATAATAGTAGCTTCTCGATTCCCAGTTGCTATGTGGAGATACATTAATGGAGAGAAAAAAAACAGAGGTAATGTAATGTACGTGTGGACTGTGCAGCGTAATAATTATTACTCTAGCCAGTAGTTGAGAACCGTTCTAAATCAAGCATAGCTTCTCATTAAAGAAATATGAATTTTTGTTTCTAGCCCAGCTACATTAGCTAGATTCACGTAATAGGCAGAACACAATCACTTTGATGTACCATTACTTTACTACATTAGGCTGATTAAATTCTACTTTAAAAAAAAAAAAACACCATCTCCAGCTTAATGGAAAGATCAACTTTTAGTAGGTAAAATAGTTTTCACCATTTTATGACATTAGGGTGTTTTTTTAAATCGCATGATGTTTTCTAATGTTACAGTTTCTCCTCATAAAGGACTTTTACCCACACAACAGCAGTATTGGAGGGGAGGAAGGGAAAACCACACACTATCATCCTTATAGTGCAAGAGCCATGTAAAAAGAGCTTTGGTTTAACTGAGAATCAGGCCCAATGGACATGCACAACATCATTTCATCTCTCTGGTAAATGAAGTTCTTACTAACCATTTCCACAAAATCCTCGTTTTCCATCTTTGTCATAGTCATTAGTCGTGGCACACCAGCGCCGTTTTTCTTCGTCCACAATACAATCCTCATAGCGCTTGCCTTTGTATTTGAAGGGGAATACACAAAGCTCACCTTTTTCAGTCACTGTAAATGGAGGCAACACCCCTTGAGACATATGCTCTGTAGTTACCATGTATAATGACAGGCAATAAATCAAAAGCAGTTTATAATTCTCCTATATATTACTCTGTTCTGTTTTAAAAATCCATCAGCCCAGCATTCAGGCACAAATACAGAAACATCAAGTCTAAATGCAATCAAAGATGACACTGCAAAGAGATACACAGTTTAACTTTCTGGGCCAACAGCTAGGGCCTTCATTGAGCCACTTCAAACTGACATATGCAGCAAAGGCAGTATTGAGCATAGGTAAATAACTTCTTTGCAGAGGTCAGCAGTAGATCATAAATATAAACCAACATTATGTTTTTAAAGCTATTAATTATACAAGAGCCAGGATTACATCTTCCTATTTCTAAACTGTTTTTTCCTGGCAGTTTTTTGGCTGTTCCGTGTCCTAATGGGACCAGACCATTTTTTATATAAAATTATCTATAGCTAGTTACAGGATCTCACCTGGAGGGCACCGATCACCCCCAGTATACTGCAGAATGACAGTTTCATCCTGATGCCTGTAATCCATTTTCATTCCCTTTATGATTCCAAATGAAGCAGCACTGTTTTCAGAGACCAGGCACACTGCCCCATCTACACATTTTCCCTGGGGCACATCTGCTACTTCAGCACACACCCCAATGTGGTAACTGTTGGATCCAGAAGATACCTGTAGAGGCATCGAAAAGGGAATCTTATATCAAAGATAAAAACAACACTCTAGAGCTAACAGTCAATACTCTGAGAATTACCCAAGTCCTTTATATACTTGAAGTCTTGTAAAAAGTTTAGATGACAGGGATTGGACATTATTTTACAGAAAATCATTTGAAGACCATAGGGAAGAAATATACCCTACAATTTAAAGTTTTATTGTACTGAGCCATATTAATAGGTCAGCCTTGCAAAATTCGATTACATTACTGTAGCATCCAGGAGCTTTTATGAATATTGATTGGCCTGTGCACAAAGTATCCATTTTTTTTTAAATTACAATGCCTAATAACGGAAAAGTTAACGATGCTTCCTCACTGGGGGTGGGGTGGGGGAGGAATACCCCCGAGAAGCAGAACTTTGCAAGTCTAGTATTAAGCATTTTATGAGAGAAGGACTAGAGCTATTAGTACGTCATTGTGTCTCCACCATAGGGCTGCAGTCTGGAAGAGCACCACAACTTCATGCCAGTGGCTCTTGGAGATGGCACAGAAACGTAATGCACATGCCTCTTCATCTTGATTTCTTCAGCTCGCCTGGCTTATTCAAATGACTATTACTGCTTTGGTTTCAACGCATGCTATTCCCCCACTACTGAGAACAGCAGCCCCAACACTGTGTTAACGTTACCTTATACGAGCTTCCAGAAAGGCTGGACAAGTTAAAAGTGTAGTTTAACTGCTCATCAGTCACAGAGCAGCCCAGCATGTTCACTTTATCGGGACACACTAGAGGAGTGGCCCACTCGAAAACGAAACTGCAGTCAGATTTTCGTATCATCTTTGGATTGCCCTGTTACAGAACATAGCAAAAGCATTACAATGAACTCTGTGTAGGTTTGATTATTTCTAGTTAATAGGGGTGGAGGGTGGCGGGGGGTAGGAGAGGAGGAAAGGAAGAGGAAAAAAGGAGACTCCTGATGGCAGGGTTGTTTTTACTAACTCCTTGGCTCAGGACTACAACCAGTACAAAATGCCACAGTCATAAATTGTTCTATCATATCATCCATTTTCATGCCTTTCTAGAGCATGTGGAAGACAGAAATGCTGTTTTGCAAAGTATTTTGAGATTCCAAATTTTGGCTTCATTTCATATCAGAACAAAAAATGGAAAATTTGAAAATTCTCCAAAGGAAAATTCAGGGTGGTTTTTTTAAGTTTAAGTTTTGTTTAGAGACTGACTTTTGTTTTATATTCTTCAAATCCTACCTGTCACCTCAACAGCAACAATAGGGCTGAATGAAGTCTCTCACCACTTTGTCATGTCCTAGGTTCTGAATGAAGTTGTGAAGCTCTGTTCTACACCATTCTTCGCTGTATCTATCCAGCGCCTTCTTGGTTCCTTGCACTCTGGTGTGGATAGCTGTGCATTGCATCCTTTCCGGGTCTATTCTTGACTTGTATCCAAATCGTAGTTTTTCTTGATTCGTCTGTAACAGCGTTATTTCTTGCCCTAATCATTTTTTTTCCCCTCACTGCCTTGAACCTCTCAGTATTTCCCTCAGCCAGTTCATTTCTGCAGTCAAAATCTTTCATTCCTCAGCTTTCCTCATACTCCACCTTTTCGACCTGTACAGCAGTATCGGCATGATAGTTCTCACGTACACTCATTTTCGTATTTATTGAAATGTTTTTACCCTTGCAGAGTTTTCTGAATGCTGTAGTAGCAAGTCTGATTCTTCATTTTCTGGCATCTTCACAATTCCCATTCTTCAATACTAGTCCTCCAAGGCGCACATATTCCCACTCGTTCTCGTTCTTTGAGTTTGATCTTTACTGTTACTTCTTGTCTTCTAATTGCCATAATTTGTTTTATATTCTAATAAACTATTTATTAATAGAATGTAAGAGAAAGTATTTTCAAAACAAAAAATTGAAGTGTTCCGATAATGCTGAAATGTCTCATTTTGACATTTTTGGAACTTTTCACTTTTGCCCCTAAACAAAAGACAGTTTCAAAAAAAGCATTTTGACAGAAAAATCTGTCAATGTTTTTCTGACCAGCTTTAGTCTTTATTAGTGCTATCAAGCGATTTAAAAAATTAATTGTGGTTAGTCGCGCTGTTAAACAATTGAATACCACTTATTTTCAATAATTTTTGAATGTTCACTACATTTTCAAACATTGTATTCTGTGTTGTAAGTGAAATTAATGTGTACAGTGCTCACTTTATATTCATTTTTGGTTACAAATATTTGCACTGTAAAAAATAGACTCTCAATTCACCTCATACAAGTACTGTAGTGCCATCTCTATCATGAAAGTTGAACTTTCAAATGTAGAATTACGTTAAAAAACCTACATTCAAAAATAAAACAATGTAAAACTTTAGAGCCTACAAGTCCACTCAGTCCTACTTCTTGGCCAGCCAATCACTCAGACAAACAAGGTTGGTTATAATTTGCAGGCGGTAATGCTGCCTGCTTCTTGTTTACAATGTCACCTGAAAGTGAGAACAGGCGTTTGGATGCCACTGTTGTAGCTGGTGTCACAAGATATTTACGTGTCAGATGCACTAAAGATTCATCTGTCCCTTCATGCTTCATCCACCATTCCAGAGGACAAGTTTCCATGCTGATGGATTCTGCTGATAACGATCCAAAGCAGTGCAGACTGATTCATGTTCTTATCTGAGTCAGATGCCACCAGCAGAAGGTTGATTTTCTTTTTTGGTGGTTTGTTACACTCTTAAGACTTCTGAAAGCATGCTCCACATCTCGTCCCTCTCAGATTTTGGACAGGGATTCAGATTCTTAAACCTTGGGTCGAATGCTGTAGCTATTTTTAGAAATCTCATATTGGTATCTTCTTTGCATTTTGTCAAATCTGCTGTGAAAGTGTTCTTAAAACAAACGTGCTGGGTCATAATCTGAGACTGCTATAACATGAAATATATGCAGAATGCGGGTAAAACAGAGCAGGAGACAATTCTCCCAACAAAGGAGTACAGTCACAAATTTAATTGATGCTTTTTTTATTACTTAATTTATTTATTTATTTTTTTAAGAATCATCATCAGTATGGACGCATGTCCTCTGGAATGGTGGCTCAAGCATGAAGGGGCATACAAATGTTTAGCATAGATATCTGGCATGTAAACACCTTGCAACGCTGGCTACAAAAATGCCATGCAAACGCCTGTTCTCACTTTCAGGTGACATTGTAAATAAGAAGCAGGCAGCAGTATCTTCCCATCAATATAAACAAACTTTGTCTTCGTGATTGGCAGAAGGAGGACTGAGTGGACTTGTAGGCTCTAAAGTTTTACACTTTTGTTTTTGAGTGCAGTTATGTAACCAAAAAAAAAATCTGCATTTGTACGTTACACTTTCACGATAAAGAGACTGCATTTCAGTACTTGTATGAAGTGAATTGAAAAATACTATTTCTTTTGTTTATCATTTTTAGGTGCATATTTGCAATCAACTATAACGATATAAAAGTGTGCATGGTATGCTTTGTATTCTGTGTTGTAATTGAAATCAATATTGAAAATGTACAAAAACATTCAAAAAAGTTTAATAAATTTCAAATTGGTATTCTATTGTTCTAAGTGCAAGAATTAATTTTTTTGAGTTAATCGCAGTTAACTCGTCCGATTGACAGCTCTGGTATTTATATAAAATGTGTATTTTTAATTGTAACCAAACACCTACATTAGAAGAACATTTAAGATTTATTACATTTCCTGTCTTGAGTGCTTAACCAGGCAGCTTTAACATTTCATAACAAGGTATCTTTGGTCTTTAAATCAGGGAAAATGGCACACTGGGTACAAAGGAAACATTCAAATAAATTCTAACATTTTCCTCCACGAGGCAAAAAAATTCCATTCCTTCCTTTTGGTACAGGGCTAAGGCTGATCAGAGACAGTATTAAGAGGAAGTTTAATGTTAACAATAAGCTACCACTAAACTAATTAACTCAAAGTCTCAGATAGCTTGCAGTTTGCATAATTTGCCACCTGCCTAAAAATATGCATCTTAAAATAACTGAACAAAGGACTAATTTTCTTTCAGGGCATAAAATGGAAACTATCTTCTGAAGCAAAACATGCTTGCTGTCTTTCCATGAACTACTCAATTTTTTTCCTTACTAGTTTTGGTTGGAGTTTAAAAAAGAAATTCACTAGGGACGTGCAAAGTTTACACTCTCATTGGTTACTTCCCATTCTGCAATACACTTACTATTGTTCCTTTTCCTACACTAAACAAATCTGTATTTTCACTATAAAATGTTCAAAAAAAAAAGTTTCTTACCAGACTTGTTCCTCTTTTACAATGGAACACAATAAGAGAGCTGAACATTTTGTCTGCTTCACAAGGGGTTGTACTGTTAAAAGTGATATAAACTTCATTTACTGCGGGATTTATTTTTGGAGGTCCAGTGATGCGACCAATATCCTGAACAAGCAAAAACCACTGATTAGTAATGGCATATTAAATACTACAGCCCAGTTTTCAGATAAGCCAAGTAGCTGCATCTTCCATTGACTTAAGTGAGACCAGAGGTACTGAACACCTCTGAAAATCATGCCTTATAACAACTGCTCTCCTTGGATGTACTCTGATTAGATCTTAAAACAGAAGATGACCACTCACTATGATAAATGATGGGTAAGCTTGAAAAAACAGCACATAATAAACCAACCAAATTTCACATCTTGTGTGCAAGATGTGTCATTAGCCCATGAAAGAGTGCTGTTTTCAAGTAACGAATGGGTTTCTTATTAGCCAACATGGAAGCATCCAAAGTCTCACATATAAAGAAATGTTGACATTTAAAATACTAGTTTCACTTGCTCACAGCCTTTGACTCTTGATGCACATTTTTGTAAGTTAATCTTCACTAAAAGCAAAGAATCCTGTGGCACCTTATAGACTAACAGACGTTTTGCAGCATGAGCTTTCGTGGGTGAATACCCACTTCGTCGGATGCATGGGTTGAAGTGGGTATTCACCCACGAAAGCTCATGCTGCAAAACGTCTGTTAGTCTATAAGGTGCCACAGGATTCTTTGCTGCTTTTACAGATCCAGACTAACACGGCTACCCCTCTGATACCAATCTTCATTAAGATTCAGCAAGAGAAAACGTCAACATCCCTAGCAACCTTCCTTATGGTGGTGAGTTACCATCACCTTCAAATCCAATTTCACCTTCAACTGTCGCTTTGCAAGCCAAGATATCTGGTAGTCAAACGTTCACATAAGGTTTTGGAGATATTCACCTGTAATTACATTTCACTACACATTGGGACACATACAGCTTCATATTTAGGACACTATTAATTTTATGGCTAGCATCTTTTCTCCACCATATATAGGTGACTACTTAGAAGCTTTCTGCTCACCAATCCAAACACTAGTAGGTACTGCTAAATATAAACCATGAATGAGACACGTTTGGCTAATGTTCTGGGTCTATCCTAGTGTGAGCTGCCGGTATATATCACAGGAGACCGAAGTCTGCAATGGCAGTGGATCTTTCCAACTCAGAGGATAGCCATGGTGATACGAGATGCGGACACAGTTTGGAGAGAAGTGACAAATGGTGCGATGGGGCAGGATTTTGCAGATGTAGTTTTAATCAACCTTTCCTCCAAAAACTCATAATTAGACCAGTTTCATCGGGGTAAGAGGTGTTATTCAATGAAGGAGTTATCCTGTAACTCTGACCTCAAAATATTTTAGTGCTAATAGTTACACCATACTTACTATGGGGGGTCCATTAACAGGATCCATGCAGACAGCCGCTCCAGGTGGGCAGTTGACATCTGCGATTGGATTCAGAGGCTCACAGATGTTAATATAGAAATCTGGAGTCTGGTCAGTTAAATCGTCAAATGCCTCATAATAACCAGTTCGATGGATCAGAGGGGAGAGGTCAATAACCGAGCTTCCATTCAGCACTGAGCATTTCACCTGTTGGAAAATAAATGTGATGCCTTTATGGGAACTGTCTATTATACAATGATACTTCCCTTTCTCCCTCTGGCCAGAGAGTTAATTTCAAGTGAGATTAAATTTCGAATTCAATTTGGAGAGCCTCTAAGTAAAACTGCATTTGTTGCTCTTTGCTTAGCTATTGACAGTAATCTACATAATTTATATTTGTTAGAGGAAATGGGATTTTCTTATTTAATGTTTATGACTTCGGGCCCAGATTCGCCACTAAGGAAGAGAGAAATGAAGAATTGGTGTGTAATTTTAGTGTAGATAGCCATAAAAATGTCTCAAAAGGGTCAGCAAACTCAGTAGCAATCTCGAAATCAGTCATGGGAGTATACTTCAAGTACAGCATTTAAGCCATTTAATTACAATCCAGTAATTTTTTTTTCCATTGTACAATCATGTTTATACTTTCTGGCACCAAGGGAATCTGAGAGTGTCTACGTTTCTCATAAATCATATGAAAGTTTTGGGTTTTTGAATGGTAGCTAGGAGAAAAGCAACTGTAAAATACGTCAGACTTCTAAGGCCAGAAAGGACCATTATGATCACCTAACCTTATCTGCGTAACAGGCCATAGAGCCTCACCGTGAAATTCCTGCATCAGGTCCATAATTTCTATTTCAGCTATGGCATATCCTTCAAGACAAAGATACTCAATAGTGAAATGAGTTATCTCACAAGCTATCAAAGCGTGTCACATTAATTCAGAGGTTAACATCTGAAAATGCCCTTTCTGTTCTTGTTAAGAGTACTCTCAGATGGGTCAGTAAGTACCAAAACTAGAAATCCTTTGATTACAAGTACTACCTGGTAGCAGACTTGTACCTTTTACTGTAACACAAATTATACTAACTGCTAAAAAAAGACACTTCTGCTATGAACTTCTTTATAAGTTAGGGTACAATACAAGATGGAACCTTTCCCTTGAAATGTAGAATTTAAAGACCACCACTTTTGCCACATCAAGACGACGTTAACAAGAAGCAGAATGGTTTTTCCACTGTACTGTGTCTGTGGTTTCTGTTTCATAAAGAGAGAGACTTGTTGATTCTCTTACCTCCTCCTCACAGGCTAAAGTAGTATGCCAAGAAAAGTAATGGGTGCATGTCTGCTCATCAAAGGACAAAAGCACAGGTTGGCTACCAGCTCCAGCATCAGACTTGCACACAAAGCTAAAATAGCTTGTGTATTTCAATTCAGCGTTTGCAGGACACGGATCTCCCCCCAAGTAGACAAGCTTCAACAGCTGATCCTCATAGATCAACATTTTACTCAGCCTTCCAGCATTAATTGGCTTCTGACCACCAATAATGCAGGCACCTAAATTAAGTAAAATGGGGACAAAAGTTATTGCCTAGGAAAGAAAATGAATAATCTGACCGTACTGTGTAATTGTGTGGTAATTTACGATTGTTCCTTAAACCCTCCGGTGGTCTTAAACTAGGACTAAAAGCGTTTTGAATTACTACTTTTTCCCCCTAAACAAGGTTTAAAATTTTTAATTTTTCCAATTTAAAGAAACAACCACCTCAATATGGTATCAACTACTTGCACGCTATGCTTAAATATCAACATTTTACAAGCATCAAAAGGGAGTGGGGGCTGTAGAACATTCAGTCAAGATGAAAGGTAACAGGCAAAATTTTAATATAGCTACTCCTAGTCCGGGCCACCCATTCCTCATCCACCCGCAAACATTCAGAACTAGCCATTTGTTTCTTTTAAATTATAAGGGTGCAAAGAACATTAGCCCCTGAAACACTAGAAATGGACTTTTTGTCTAAGATGAAATAAGGTAGGTTACTTGCCCATTTGATGGGTGTTCAGCCCTTTGGGTATTAATATCTCTTTATATTAGAGAGATCACTATAAATTACTCAAAGCAGTTACAGGCAGACAACATTTGAAGCGATGATATTAACTGTCGTCCTTTGTGGAATTACACATTTAACTGGTAGACTGTAAGAACTCTGACAGGGGTACTATTGCAGCCACTATGGGTCAGAATATGGGGCCACACAGAGTAGCAGAGGACATCATACCAGACACGCTGTGATACTTAGCCATAAATGGATCAGTGAAGTGTGGACCATCAGTGTTGGTTCTCTTTTCAAGTCTAAAAGAGCAGTTTGCGTGTCATCGACTAAAGATTGTTTGAGAGAGGAGAGTTCTAATTCCTTCACCCCAGCTAGAATCCCACAGCTTTGTTGCATCAACAGTGCAAGTGTTTCTACACTAAATCTTAAACGTTGCCTGCCATGGGCTTCCAAGGCCTGTTAGTAGGTTCAGTTTTACTACATGGCAGATAACGCTTTACCTACTACAGTAGGGGACACTTAATATGGGAGAACATTGTGTGTCAGTCTAGACCAGATTAATCTGCTACATAAAGATTTATTAAACATCCTCTTAACAGGTCACCACTGGAAGTCTGATTTAGAGATGGGATTAGTACCTGGTGTAGACTACATTTATACTAAATTACTCCTGAGGGAATTTTGTACTACTGCGTGTGTGCATATTTAATGAACCCTGCAGATTTCTATTTTTTCCATGTAGAAAAAAGCTTCTGTCAAAATGTTGAAGTAGTCTCGCCTTTTTCCCCCACCAGAGGGCACTGTGGCAACAGACCAAAGTTGCAGCTCCCAGCAGCAAGGGAAGAGAGAGCTGTCTTCCCAGCGCTTGTCAGGCCAGGAGACAGGGTCTGTGGGGTGTTGGAGGGGGGCGTGTCAGACAGGGGCTCATAAGGAGTAATGGGGGGAGGACAGACTGGGGCAGAGGCTGAATGGGAGTGGAGCCACAGAGGGAGGGAGGTGCATAGACACATGGTGATGGGGGAGGGGAGGAGCTACATAGGGTCAGAGTGTGGTTGGGTGAGGGCACAGACACACAAGGGGACAGGGGCAGATATGCCTGACTGAATGGGAGAGTCTAGGGGCCAGCCAGGGTCTGCATGGGGGAAGCTCCCTAAGAATCCCTCCCTGTCTCTTACCCCCCCACCCCACAACTGTTCCATACTTTTCCCCATACCAAACAACCCTTGAAGTTCACACCCAGGCTCCTTCCCAGCAATTTACTTCACTCTCCCTCAGCCCCTCCATTACCCTGATGCCCCCAAGCCTTTGCACTGCTTCTGAGGGGTGCGGAAAATACAGTTCTGTATTGTCGTATAAATCAATTATTACTCAGAGTTCTGTATTAATATGCCTAGTAAGGAATCTATTTATCAAAAGACATTTCCTGAATCTCTTTTGCTGTCTGTATTGTTACAGACATACTTGCTGGCAGGTATGTTGAAATAAATGAGCAAAAATAATTGAAACTGGTGTGATTATATTGTATTATTTTGACAAATAAAATATGCTGAATTTTGTAGAATTTGAAAATATTGTGCAAGAGGTTTTTTTTGGCACAGAATTCCCCCGGGCATAACTAAATGCACTAGCAAAAGTGCTCTTCTGTCTAATGATAGCCACTATGCCTTGTAACTGGTTTCCTAACATACAGGTCTGAACTCATATTTATTTCCTTAAATTTGAGTGCAGTTTGAGGTTGTTAGAAGAAGGGTGACAACACATATCCAAGGGGTCCTTCTTACAGTTTGGCAGCACTTGTATAACTTGTCAAGTTAAAGTTTCACTGAATTGAAATGAAGGAGTCACAGCTGCTCCTTAAATAGTTTGGCTGAATAAACTTAAGTGATTATATTGGTGACTGTTGCATGTCACTCCACAACCTAGAATAATTTAATGGAGTCTCTGCTGCTTGTTATTTGCAGTGTTTTTGGTCAGTTTTGCAATCAGCTGTTTATAAGTAATGGGGGGGGGTGTTTAGTTTTCCTAAAAAGAAGCAGATTTCCATCTTCTAGGAACCATCTCTTTCCCTGATTTTTGTTCCAAGTGCCAAGTGTTTTGTTTTTTGTTCTTTTAAGACAGAGTGCTCAACGCGAATTCCCAAGTCTTGCCCCAAAGCAGAGACCCACAGCATGCTGTCTGCACATGCCCAGAGGCTGAGAAGTCTGAAGAATTCAAAAGGACTAGCCCTATTCCCTGCTTGCAGCCAAACCTACGGGCCTGTCTCCCTGGTCCAGAGAGAAGGGCTTCTGTTCAGACAGGTACTGAGCAACACCACTCACTTGTCCAGGACAAATGTTGTTCATTTCTAACTCCATTCCTAACATGTTACATTTCTGATGATTTTAAAGTATTTTGCACTAGTGAGCCCCAACCAGGCTACCTCTATCACCCCACGTATCCGTGCATTATATTCCATTATGTCTTGCCCACTTGTATGTTTTGGTGTTTAATACTGTGAGGAAAACCAGGTTTTTCTTTTGGCGAACAGTTTCACTGACTGATCTATTGTTAGTGTTGTGGCATACTATTTACAAGCACAGAAGGCAAATTCAGGAAAAGCAAACAAACAAAAAAGACACCTTACCAACCCCATTACCACATGGGCTTTTAGCTTCATTACAAACATTCAACTGAAGCGTTCTTTTCTTGCTATCATAGATTCTGTAGCCAGACTCTCTCTTTAAAGAATTCAGGTCAAAGAGATGGCCTGCAGGGAGAACAAGGAAGAATTTATTCCTTTTGCAGAATCAAAATAAATAAAATTGAGTCAAAAACAAACAATGGCTTTTTAAAGAGATGCTTAAGAATCACAGCCCAGCATTCCCGACTCCACAGGATGCCCTATAGGCACCAACCAGTTTTGACAATTATTTGCCTTTTAAGCTACTTAAGAGGAATCCGATGCTGTAATTTTCTGAGGCAACAATCTGTTCAAGGTCTGCCAGTAGCATTCATGATAGACCAAGTATCTCCAAGAGGCTGAAATGGTAGTTCTTTTACACCATATTTCTCCAACCTGCCTCAAAACAGTTCCCCTCTGGAGAAGGTGAATGACAACAACCCTCATCTCCCAGCACTTCAGAGTTCTCATGCCACATCTGGCAGAACGAGGGCAAGCCAACCACGGTTCAGGGACCTCCCATTCTCCTCGTTCATTGTTACCAGCAATTACAGCTATCAGAGAGTACAAATGCAATACGGTTTCCAACTCCTCTAACATCTGGAACACACTGATGCCATGTGCATAAAGTTGTCACGTGTCCCTTACCTGTAGCAGGGTTGGTTACTCTGCAGTCATTTTGCACATTTATTTTCAGAGGACATGCAGCAGCAGTGAACCATAAGAAAGTATATTCACATTCTTCAATAGCAGTTACTAATTCTGGTTTAGACTCCTGAAAAACACAGAAGATTTGAAAGAGAAAAATGAAAGTATCTTCACACAGGTACAGCAAACATTTAAATGTGACAGACTATCCTTATAACATTTACCACTTAGGCCAAATCTACCTAGTCCCACTCTGTTGGGAAAGCACCTAGACTCCTATATTCTGTTCTGGTCATTTTATACTGACAAGACAGAAGAAGTTCAGAGTAACAGCAACAGAAGTGATGATGGGCAGGAGGGATGGCAATAAGGAGAGTTAAAGAACTCAGCTTGTGAGAGTGGGCTGTGATGACTAAAAAGGTGAGAGCCAGGTAACAATCTGTAAATAAATACTTTCAGGGTGTGAACACAGAGGGTGGCATATATATTTGTGCAACAAGATAAATTAAAAAGGAACATTTAGCCCACGTATCAGGGCAGGAGGAACGGGATTCTTTAAGTAGTAAGGTTATTTCAGCTGTGTAATACTTTCCCACAGCAAGTAATGGAAACTCCACCACTGGGTATATCTGAAAGTTAGAGAAAATGCAGGACTACGTACTAGAGAGAGTAACTGCACTAGCAGGCATATTAGACATGAAAAAGACCTTTCTGGTCAGTCACTCAAATTCTAGGAGTCTCAGATCAGGAGCTCAACTCCTTACTTAGATCCCACAGCTAGCTCCAATCCAATTGCACCAAAAGGGTTTTTGCCCCACCCCAAAATAGTGGTGAATATTTTTCCTTCGCAGAAAAAGTGGATACGTCACAGCAAGATAAAACCCTACTGGCAGTACCATACTTACAACTCTGCTTTCATCACACTTGAGGCGTATTATTGTTGTCCTCTTGCGAATTTTGTCTGGACATGGCTCCCCATTTACATACTTTAGAATAGAAATGCCATTTTCCCATCGCGGTCCATCCGCAACCTCACCTAGACTTATATATTTGGAACCATCCACTAAACAGGCAGCCGCATCTGATGGACAAGACCCTAGACAAGAGACAAATGCAGAAATGTGACATTTGCTCTCTATGACTCCATCACCAGCTGTCCCAACAGTTTAGAAAGCATGTTTACAAAAACAAGGGATTCTTCCACATATACCCTATCGGCAAAGTGCTATGCTACTCACCAACATCACTTTAAAAGAAATGCTTAGCTTAACCGTCACTTTAAATGGCTGACCTCGGTCTTGAAAAGAACGGATTGTGTTAATTTTGGACACTTAGTCACTTGGGACACTCATCCTCAAGGGCTCTTTGCTTCTTTTATACAGCTTCACCTCCCACTCACAGGGTCATGCAGCAGCAGGAGGAACCAGCCACAGCTGTAGCTGCTAGAAGGGAGGTCTGCTACTGCACAGATCAGCTGCCAGAATACCTGCCCCTAGACACCTGGCCAAGAATCTAAGATCAGCTCTGTGGGGCTAGAGAGAAGCAACCTCCTCAAAACGTCACCCTCCTCCAGTGATGGGGCTTCTGTGCCATCTCGCCCACCCCCAAGATCTATGGCAGATATAGAATAAAGGGGGAAGAGCTACAAAGTAGTGAAGAAAGGCGAGGTGGTGGAGGTAAAGAAAAGAGCTGCTGGGGAACTCCACCACTGGTTACAACGAAACTGACCCTAAGCGTTGGCCTTCGCTCTGCTGCCCACAAGCCACAGCTCTGCCTGGTGATCTTTTGCTTTGTTGTTAGCGCAGTGGGGAGAGGAGACAGGGCAGTCTCTCCTATTTTCATCCCATACCTACCAATGGCATTTAAATATGTATTTCTCTTGCTCTTACCTGCCCCTGCATGTAGCACTAAGGACTGGCAGACATTAATATAGTATTTTTGTGTTGAGCCAGACAGTGGAATAGCTTCCCAGTTTTCTCTATGCCGTGTCAGAGGTGACAGATCAAATGAGTTTCCTTTGTCGTCTCTGCATTAAACAAACAGTTTTACATTTAGATGAATCAAAGCCACCTCCAAAAGCAGACCACCACGCTGGATCAGCAATTCTGCACTGATTCATGGGAAAATGCTACATGCAGGAAGTGTCTGGAACTCCTGCACCAACAGTAGGTTTCTATTAGCAGCATCTCAGCAGGTCTCACACCTCATAGGTTTGCCAAGAGCAGCCATTAGATTGGGTGGACCAATGTTACAGAGAATCCTCTATCTAGGTCCCTAGCTGGCGTATCTTACTCAAAGCACAGTGATTGCCAGATTTGGGGTCAAGAAGGAGTTATCTCCCCAGGTGAGATGGGCTGGGGCACTGGGGATTTGTTTTCCTCTCTTCCTCTGAAGCACAGGGTATGGTTAACATGCTAAGACCATCTGGGTCTCTCACCTAATCAATTCCCTGACACTGCAGAGACCTCTGGCTCTTGGGGACCTCAGTCTCCCCTGTTCCCTGCCTGTGGCACACAGTTTAGTCTTCTGAGGATTAAATGCTTTAGTCTAATTAAAGTCTCTGGGCTTACTCTAGGTGTATCTGGGTGGAACTTCATGAACCCTGATATACATTAATTAGATCCTCTAGTCTGAGTTCTGGTCTCTTCTGGCCTTAATAGCTCTGTGAAACTGACCTAGAGAACTATTCAAAAATGTTTTACTGGGAAAGCCTCACAAGTCATCTTGCTTCTATGAGGGTCAGAGAGAGCACGCGCTGGTGGTCAATTATATTTCAACACACACAAACAGCAAACTCAATCATTAGGTTCTAGTTTCCATCACACATACTCCTCCTTTTCAATGGTTCAGAAACCCAACATCAACAGTTTCACATTATCTCTGGCCTCTTTCTGCTTCCTCCCCTGCCCAGTCTAACAATGTCTGTTTTGGCACTAAACTGTAAAACCTCCCCTACTTCCCAAAAGCAGTCTATTCCTACATACAAAATTAGTTCATAAGCTTAAGTTTGTTTTCCCAGAGAATTACTTTTGCACTTGTGCATTGGTTATACGCGTTACAATTTAACCCATCGCAAATTCACACTGGATCACGTTATCAACGAGAGAAAAATAATAGCTGTGATCATAGCCGCTCGTGCTGAATACAATGTCTCCTGAATGGGCACAAGTCACCACCAGCACAGTAACAGCAGTTTAGGTCAGAGGGAAGCACGGCTTACTTGTAGGAGCACTCTATAGATTGAAAGGGTGGACAGGCATATTGGGTGTGCCATTCAAACAGGTAGGTACAATCGGGAGTTTCTTTTAGAAACACTGGCTGAAAAAAAATAGAAGCAGAGAAGTTTATATTTCACATCTCTAAATACAGCAGTGAACAAAATTTCCTCTACTTCCTCATTTGGCTTTCAAACATTAGTGCAGTTAGACAAGACACCAATCAGAGATCTAACATTATACAGCTGAATGCAGAGGATACCTTCACATGTTACTAATCCTAAAGTGGTGTATACACGACCAGAGCTCAGAAAAAAAAGCCATTCATCAAGGGCATGTATAAATGTTACCCACAGGAAAGGGTCAAGAACCACTGGCTCTTCTAGAAGATTGTAGGGAGGGAGGAATAGCAGAGCAGCGTAAGGGCCACTGTTCCTTTAACCAGGAAGGAAAAGAGGGGAAAAAAAAAAAAAGAGGGATCAGAGTGGAAAAAACTGCTAGCTTCTGCCCAGTTCCCTCCAAAATGGGAGTAGGCAAGCAGAGCAACCCCATAGCCACTGGTCCTTTCAGAGTATGGGCTAGGGGAAAAGGAGCAGAGGGATCAGGAGAAGGAGGGCTACCTTCACCTTCAAGATGATATTGAGGGCTACAGAAACTGCCCTGTGAAGATGTAAATTAATTGCATTTATGAGGGGACAGATTTGGTTCATTGGGGGTGGCAGAACTGGAAGTGCCAATATGGCCATAAAAAAAAAAAAGCAGTCCTGGCTTCGGAAAGTTGGGGCTTTTAGGAACATGGCAGTGCAGCAATACATTTCTTCCAAACTAAGAGGCCTAATCCTCAGACGAGTATATTCCAGGAAGTTATTCATGCTCTGCAATGTAGCTCTTCTGGAAGCGTTTGTTTCAAAACTTGGCTTCAACAGGGGCAGCTCTAGACATTTCGCCGCCCCAAGCAGGGTGGCGTACCGCGTGGGGCGCTCTGCCGGTATCCGGGAGGGCGGCAGGCAGCTCCAGTGGACCTCCTGCCTGCGCTGGTCCGCTGGAGGGTCCGCTGGTCCCAAGGCTTTGGTGGACCTCCTGCAGGCACACCTGCGGGAGGTCCACCGGAGCCGCCTGCCGCCCTACCAGCGACCAGCAGAGCACCCCCCGCGGCATGCCGCCCCAAGCACATGCTTGGCATGCTGGGGCCTGGAGCCGCCCCTGAGCTTCAAGCACACTCTAAGATCAGGCAGACTTAAAAAGGTGGAATCTACCACTGTCTGTAGGGGCAAGATTAACATGATCAAGGTGAACATATTTCCTAGAATTCTGTACCTTCTAATAATTCACTTAGAAGGTATGTTTGTTATAAAAAACATTATATATAATCTCAGTTAACGTGTAACAGAAGAATAAAAAGAATGCCCTGTTCTTCTGTAGGACAAGCTACTCATCCTCACACCATGCGTTTTACACTTTAAAAAAAAATCAAATTATTCCCTTATAAGGAAAGATCCTTTTCCAGTCTCCTTTAAAAGCCAGTTCAGAGCTCATGATTCAGCTTCTGTACTCATAGTAATTCTCCAGTAAGAGGAATGGTGCTAGAGATTTCCCTGAGGTCCCCACATCATGCCAGGCAGACATCCAGATGTCACCTCAGGGTGCCCTTCATTTAGCTGCTGATGCATTTTCTATCTAGCCACATTATCCCACAACTGAGGAGAACAAAATAATTTAACTCAGTCAGGAATGGGGGGGAGGGAGGCAGTGAGAGGTGTTGTTTCAAGAAAAGTGTAATCCTCCTTTAACAAGATGCATAGTTACCATACTCGGAGGGCTGGGGAGACAAGTGTAAGGGAAACTCATAAGGATAATTTCAGAAACTATTTTTTCTGCAGCTCCCAAAGACTTCTCAGTGTACAAAAGATATACTAACCTCCAGAGTGTTGTGATCACAGTAAAAAAATATGGCAGTTGAGCGTTCATATATTTTGTGGCATCTTTCCCCACTGGTATAGTTGATTTTTATTAATCCATGTTCAAAGGTCAGCTTCTCAGTATATAAACCTTTTAAATTAGATAGAAAAAAACAGTTGAAATAAATAGAAGCAAATTACTATTTGAATCCAACTATAGAAAGCTAATCCAGTACATCTGCATAGTTCTAGTCAATACTTCTGCCAGCAGGGCCACAAGAACTAGGTAAGGGACAGCAAGTATACATTTCTGCCAATACTGTCTCAGATCATGACATAGAAGTTACAGGTTTCTGGTGATATTAGGTTTTTTAGCTACATCGAATAACTAAATCTTAGCTGTGAAAGAAAAGAAAAGAAAATTTCTATGCAGAAAGACTGCCATACAGTCAGAGGCTTCGTGTGCTCTTCTGCAGTGTCTTTACCATCATTGCCTGTTAGACTACAGAACGTGCACAGGTTCTTCTCTCCACTCTGAAATCATCCTGACATTTTCGCTGAAGCCACAGTCCTCCATTTGCCAGCCGACGTAGCCACCTCATCTGCCTCTTAACTCCCCTCAAAGCACCACATTACAAACAGCCTCCAGTAAGACAAGGGACTCTGCTCCCCCACAGCCTGTCATTGACACTTGTGCATTAGCCAGTGAAGATTCATAGAAAGCCACGCCAGCAGATACAGTGCCCTCAGTCACTCCCAACCCGAGCTACTGATTCACTGTAGTCTGTACCCTACAGTTGAGTGGCAGTACAGGACTTATTCAAAGCTGACAACTAGATATGGGGCATTTGATTAGAGTCAGAAAGAGATGGTAAGGACAGCTTCTAGTTATACAGAAGCCATTTTAGGGAACACAGAAGTAGGAGCTGCTCCTTAAATGATGTTTTACTATTTTGTATTAAGATCTGCTTGGCAGTGGTTCTTTACCTCCTGGAGATGCACAGTGGCACTGAAAAGCTGCACTCACACTTCTAGAGTGACACAGCAACCCCCTCCCAACTCCTCTCAATAAATCCAAGTACTACTATACCTGCTACTTTAACAGAGTGGTCTTGCTTCTTTACTTGGCATGACGACACATTGCTCATATGATTCGCCTGACGGCACGGTTCCGTTATTCTCTCACAGACTCTGAAATAGTAGTCGTATTCATCTGTACTCACTTTCTTCTCCTTCCCAGAAAGAGGCCTCAGATCATACACAAAACTGTACCTTGGATCTTTCACTTGACAGTTATCTCCTTTAAATCAAAAGTTAAATGTATTTGCAATTTAAGCCTTCTGTTAACACAGCTAAACACAAGCTATGCAATATACTCACTCACTCTCTCTCTGAGTGAGTTATACATACTCACAGCTGCAGAGTCAAACCTGCACAAATGACAGTGCTTATTAGGCAGCCTCCTGACCATCACTCCTAAGAACCCTAGAGTAAATTTTGCTCCAAACTTTATTGGAAGGCCACTTCAGTTAAAGCAACACATGAGAAGCCACTTAAGAGTTTCACTCTTTTATTTAGCTTTTAGTGACAATTAAGAGGAAAGCTCAACAATTTTTTAAATAACCTCTTAAAATTGTTAGATTAAAAAAAAATTATATTCACTGTTTTAAAGCAGTATTCAAAAATAGACTCATGAGGCAAAATATGGCCATGGATCAAAAACTGTCTAGGAAGCAGGACAGAGCAGGATTAGTCAACTTTCATCATGCCAAAAGGTTAAAAGCAGAGGAGTGCCAGGTCCAGGACCTTTATTTATTAACGATCTGCAAATAGAGAATGAGTAATAAGGTAGCAAGGAGGAGAGCAGTTTTGGATGGGCAGCTTATCCCACTTCCGTCTAGTGTAGCACTCTTACACCTTTCTCTAAGCATCAGGTGACAATAGTGGACTAAGACGACTCAGGAACTGCCACTGCAGATCAGACCTATGTTCAGACATCATAATGTACACTTACATAAAACTATCTATATATCACAGCTTTACTTAAATGTAAGAACTAGAGTAGTTGTGGGTTAAACTGCAACTTGAAGAGCCAAACCCTAAGCTGGTGTAAGTCAGTACAGCTTCACTGCCTTCAATGGATGGAAGTACACTGATTTACACCAGCTAAGGTTCTTGTGCCATGTTTTTAAACACAGATTTTAATCAAACCAAGACACCTGTGTGTTCAGAATCATCACCCTATATTTCGAGCTATTCCCTCCACATGCCACCAAGCTTACTAGGACCCAAATAAAGGTAATTTTAATGGGATTGGCCTTTGCAGCAGTACTGATCCTACAGCATCATCAAGAGTAATAATAATGATTCAGAGTACTTTTATAACAAAAGTTCTGATTTTTGCTTATACATCACTGACAATTTAAACAGAGAAAAACTAAGTTCAGGATCACAATGGCACACAGAAGTTACCAGAAGGCTTCTTTGGAAGCCATGACATTTAACATTAGAGCTTGAAATAAAAATGTACCCAGCCCCCACCAGCATGACGGCTAAGTTTATGAGCCTGAGTCCGACACCTGTGCTGCCACACCCTACCCGAGGGTTACACTTTGTAACTTTTATGGTACACTGTGCTTCACGAAAGTACACAACTTGTTTCTTTGCCACCATCACAGGTCAGTGGATTTTTCAGATACTAAAAGCTTTCTCTTCATAACCAAGATGAGCCTTTAGTGCTCTGAGATTGTGTGTATGAAAGAGCAATTACACAAGTATTTTCACAAAAGCATTGTGTACAAAACTGTTGTAATATTAAGGAATAAGATCACATTTCATATTTAATTCCAGTTGAGACTTTTTTTACCTTCTGCTCTATGGACAGGACAGGCTGCCAGGGTTCTCCAGATAAACACAAATTCACAACCATCCTCATGCTGAAACATAGGTGAGCCCTACAATACAAACACATGGGGAGTAATCACCAATTCTAATATTTAAAGGTTTGTCTTTCTGGGTAAACTGTGAGAGGGGAGAAGATAAATGCATTTTATAAACAAACAAAATCAAAGTGTATGTCTAACTCATGAAGATTGAATTCTAGCAGACTCACATCTAATGCCAGTACTTTTAATCCTATTAATCAGGTCCCTGAACAAAGCCACTTTCATTGTGTAATAATGGGGAGTCTAGTATTGCACAGCATAAAACTTTATTCAATAAAAACCAATGAAAATGTTATTTTCCCTTTTCTGTTATTAGAGTACACTGAAAAACACTGTTAAGCAAAATTTAGAGGCCCCAGTTATGTTTTTTTTCTGGAATGGAGAAAAATACATTTTGTTACATGCCATAAGACTGATCTATTACTAGGATTTGAATTTTATATAAAAATCAACACACACTTACTAGGGTCTGATCACACTCAAAGAGGATACGTGTAGAATAGCGCTGTTTATCTTTGCATGTGTCACCATTCAAGTAAATAATACTAAGAGACCCATCGGTAGCAGCTTGAGGACTTATCTGAATAACACCAAGGTTCTGGCCTTTATCAGCAGATTTCACACAAGATCCTATTGCACCACCTGCAGGAATAGGAAATTTTATGTCAGCATGTTGCATTTTCATTACAGAAAACTCCACTTATGTACTTATTCATAAGCTGAATTTTGTTTTAGTAAAAAAAAAAAAGGGAAGCACCTGAGATGGGGGTCAGCTTATGAATGGGTATAGAGAGGGAGAGGTGGGACACAGACCCTCCCCCCAGCAGAGGGAGCAAGGAGAGGCAGCACTGCCAGCAGAGCCAGAAGGGAAGAGGGGGGGGCCCAGAGTCTCCGAAGCAGCCGCGCTGCCCGGCCTGGCCCGGCCCGCTGGAGCAGGCCTCGGCCAGGCTGCCGGGCCTGGCCCGGCCCGCTGGAGCAGGCCTCGGCCAGGTCAGAGACATCCTCCCCTGGCCCTCCCCAGATAAGGTGGGAAGGGATGGGATGAGATGGGGAGTGTGTGGGGGTCTCTGGCTAGGGGTGGGGTCATGTGAGGGGTGGTCACAGGGGTTATTCCCCTGACTCCCAGCTTCTCCCCCACCCCTCCAAAAAGATTTCCCCACCAGTTGCTGTTCCAGCCCATCAGGGTAAGCAGCTGGCGCGCCAGGACACTTTATTTACTTAGGTTTACCTCCCTGCCTGTGGACGCTCAAAGCAAACAAACCATCTCTGCCCACCAGCGGCTTATCCTGATGGCCTGGGAGCCAAAGTTTGCTGATCCCTGAATTATAGGGTCGGCTTATCAACAGGATATAAAAAAATTCCATTTTTACTTATCCTCCTGGGGGTGGGGGGGTCGGCTTATAAACAAACCGGCTTATGATCGAGTATATATGGTAATTAAAAAAAAAAAAAGAAAGAAGAAAAAAAGAAGGAGTGGGTCAAAATATGCAGTAGCTCATAATGAGCGAACTGGTCAGGGATCAGCTATATAAGAAGTGTCACCAGTTCATCTGAAGCTGACAGCACATTTTATTTAGAACTTTACTTTGTTTTGTTAGACTGAAAATGCACCTTGCTAAGTTTATTTATTCATGATTGTGTTTCCAGCAAGTTGTCTTACCACATTAAGATAAACAGAAGGGGCTTTTTTTTTTTTAAATGTATTTATGGCTACCACCTTTGCTATAGCATGTACTAACAGCAAACTGGTTCAATCCTAAAATAAACACACAGAAAGAGTTAAATATCAATTCTTTACTTCATAAAAATTACTCAAATTGGTACTTAAGTCATAAACCACAAGCTAGGAAGAGAGCATTTTAATGCACCACTGTCAGCTTACCAGGGCATCCGGGCACATAAGGTAGAGGCTTGCAAACATTCAAATAGAAAGTTCTTGTTTTTGCATCTTTTGAAGTATCTACAGCAATCCAGGGCTCTCCCTCTTTGCTCAAGAGACTTAGATCATACTCATTTCCAGCTGCATCTGAAATGTATTTGGGATGTACAATAAATTGAGGGGACATATATGGTACTGTATATTAAAAAAACCTGACCTTCTTTGCCATGTTCTTGTTACAAGGTTAGATGGCTCCTCAATACATACTAAGTCTCGTTACCAATATGAATTTATTAATTAAGGCAGCAGTTGCCAAACTGATCCATAGGACCCCTGCAGAAGGTTTATGAAAAGCTAGCTGGCCAGCCAAAAAAAAGACTGGCTCTGTTATACCGAACTGCATGCAGTGTTGCTGTAGCCGTGTTGGTCCCAGGACATAAGAGAGACAAAGTGGGTGAGGTAGTATCTTTTAGTGGACCAACTTCTGTTGGCGAGACACACAAGCTTTCCAGCTTACACAAAGTTCTTCTTCAGGTCATCTGTGTGTAAGCTGGAAAGCTTGTGTGTCTCGCCAACAGAAGTTGGTCCAATAGATTATCTCACCCACTTCATCTCTCTAATACATGTATGGACAGCTAGAAAATGTATTAATTTCCCTTAGTTTTCCATGCAAGCATTGAGGTAATTGTCAGAGGAATGTTATGAAATAGACTTCTGAACCTTTCCTCTCCCATTTGTTGTTAATGTGGTACACTACGGAAAAGAGACAAGAACCCACTCCTAAATTAAGTACACTTGGTGGAGCATGTTTTTAAGCTATCTAAACTGAGGTGGCACCCAAACAGGATCAGGATCTCACTGGGCTCAAATGTTGTACATACAGTTCTCAATGAAAATGTTTTGATATTTTTCCCCAAGCAAATTTTTTTCCCCCATGGCACAGCCTTCCAAATGAACAGTATATAGACCTAATACTGCTGCATGTGGTCACTTACCACTGAAACTGGAAGTAACATAGAATCTGTCTACAGACAAATCAAAGGGCATAATGCTGTTCTCACAGTTCTATGGGTATAAGGATTAATGCTCTACAGGTGTGAAACATGGACCAATTACGAAAAGCACATTTAAAAAAAAAATCTTGACAGTTTCTATTTGCAACACCTACAATGACAGCTGGGCATCAAATGGTAGGTCCAGGCATCCAATGTGGAAGTCTTGGCAAAAGCTGGTTCAGTTGGTATCAAGAGTTATTTGCTTTGCATCCAACTGATATGGACACTCTGATGGACTGGTTATGTAAGTTGTATGCCTGAAACCTATCAATCAAAACAAATTCTGTATTCTGAATTAAGCTCTGATAACTAAGTGGAGGGTGGATGAAATGCTTCAAAAGAAGCTGAAACAGGGTCTGCACAAAGTGAGTATTTCAGACAGATGATCTTCGAGTGACTGGCAACTGACCACACTGATGGTGGGGGGGGGGGTCCATGACTTTGAGAAGAACCACATTGCATAGTGGGAAGCAGATCACCAGCTACAGCAATAACGTGCAGTTCAACCAGCACAACGAGGCAAATGGTCCTGTGGTTAACGCAGTAAGTGTTATTCTTCCCCAACTGATCTTTGGAGCTATGCTATGGCCAATCAATACAAACTGAGATTGTCGACTTCCTCTAATTCGGGATGACTAATAATATTATTCAGACCTAGCTGCATGACATACAGACACATGCAAATGACCAGACAGCTGACTCTTTCCAGTGCAGACTAAAGAATAGAGTGGTTGCAAATGGCAGCTATCAAGCTTGGTAGGGTCAAAATTTCATATATATCTATTTGCAAAGTCAATTAGATCCTAGCTTTCTCCTAAAACTAAGGCTTTTATGCAGTCGTCTTAGAAGAGGGAAAGTCTAGTAGCCTAGGAACATGAGACACTACTAGCATGCAACAGAGGAACCTTCCATTTTCAGGCTTCTAATGGTGTTAACAGTTGTGAAGAGAGCCGCCTCCTTTTAGGTACTACTCAGCCACGTAAATGAAGTATTTTAGTTAAACACCGTTTTGAGGACAATCCCAGCTTAAGACACCAAAAAACAAAAAGCTACCACATGGTTTCCAAGTCATTCATAGTCATAAAATCCGGAAAGATTTGCAGCTTCATCATACTGAGATAAGGAACAAGTCGTTTTATTTATCTAAATAAGCAGCATCACCAATGTCAGTACTCTGGGCATTTCTAACAAATACTTAAAAATACAAACAGCAACCACATAACATATCAGATAAAGCACCCCTGGAAACCCAAATTCCCCACTTTCACTAACAATCATCGCTATCAATATTTGCTTCTTTAGCAGCCTCCTAACAAGATGTGCTGCAGCACATTCTGCAGGTGCAAAGAAGTTATCGGTAGGGTTTACATGTGACAAAACAGAGTGGTAATGAGCCAAGCCACTAGGGAAAACAGTGCAACATGTGACTCAGATGTAGATTACTGATCAAATACACATCTAACTTTTAAAATGTTAGGAAAAAAAAGAGTGCTACATTAGGAAACAATAATTAATATGCACCATTAAATAACTGCAGTTTAGCCCTCCATGAGTCACCTACCCACATGTTTTTACATACTTATTTATAAACTGTAATCATTACATTTTTGAGCTCATTTTTATAAAAGAATCAAAACTAGTGCTAACAAGAGTTAGAAGAGTTCATCTAAACGCTTATCCTGAAGACAATGACATTTTTGACCCTACTTCAAACTTTCAACCATCTCCACAGAAAGCTTTACCTTTCATTCAGTTACCCTCACCTCCCTGATATGCATTTCATAGAACACCTCCCCACAGTGTACTTACCAGTAACCTGGCAGTCTACTGGAGCAGGGGAACAGGCTAAGGCTGTATGAAACTCAAAGAAAGTATTATGGATGCCCGCTGCACTGTTTATTTCTTCATCCACAAATTTAAGTTCTCCAGGGTACGAGTCATTGCAGATGAAAGTCACTGTAAAAGTGTCAGATGCTCCTGTGTGAAAATACAGCACATGATCTATTGTTGGGTGCAAATGAGATTTGTTTTCTAATCTCAGAATAAAGAAAAATGAGCACTCTAACAGTCACTCTACTAACTCAACATATCCATTTGTTGCATTAAATCAAACTGTAAACCTTAATATTGGTCAGAAAAATTCTACCTTGTTGTCTGCAGTGTTTAGAATTACAAAACAAAACTTCCAAACAGGGAGCGTTTAGAGGAGCTGAGCCGGAATTATTCAACTGCCAATTAGAGTCAAAAACAAAAACAAAACACACCCCAGTTTAAACCGACTTGTCATAGGAAGCATAACAAATCACAGGCTGCTGAGGCTGATTTCAGAAATGAGTATGCCCAGTAAGAACTGTGCTCTTGAACCCTTGACCACAAAAAAAAGCAGCCCATACATATACACGCCCCCATCACTGTTCAGGCATGGGATATTGTTGCCATGGTTGCTGACAGGTTATCCATGAAAAAGTGAGCTCTGATTTCTAGGCAAAGTCAAGGATCTTGGCTCAGACATTAAGGAAACAATTATAGCATCAGAAACTGCAGTACTCTTTTGACCTATCCCAATGGAATAACTTCCAAGCAAAAACAGAACAAATAGAGTCTCAAGTCTGGCATTGCTGAGTGCAGTAGGTTGGGCATGAAGGGAGACCAGAAGACACACTAAATCAGACAAAGAGAGAACCTAAGTTACATAGGGCCTTAAGAAGCAGTGCCAAGAAGCTTGAGCTTTACTTAGTATTTCTGACATTGTGATGTTAGATATCAACTTTCCAGTTACTCTTCATAATTTCAGGTTGTCCATTTTCTATGGCACCCAGCAACAGTATGTTTGGTGCTAACTGTCATGGTGACAGATCTTCAATCTATGGAGTATCATTTAAGCATTATGCTTAGTTTTCAGACTGTACATCAACCCTTCCTGTCCAGTGCTCCATTCTCAAACGGCCACATTCCCTTCCCAATAAACTCCATGTCTCCCAGCTTGGAACCCAGAAACTGAGTACATTCAGACATACAAGTGAACAGTTTCCTTAGCATGTTTCAGCTTCAGAAAGTTAGTCTTGATAAGAAATAGGAGCAGTCATTCAAGACAGTATGCCACCTAGAGCTAATTAAAAGTTACTGATCAAAGTGTTTGAAAAGCTGTTTGTCAAACAAATTGAAAACTTGTGGATAATTGAATTCAGCCACTGTTTTGCCAAAAAAAAAGCCCAAAGTGATCATAACTTGATTTTAGTTTCAAATTGAAACTATTTCATTTTGGTTTTTCCCCATGCCCCTTCCCACTCTTCCAGTGTGTGTATGTGGGGGGCAGGGGAGAGCGCAGAGAGGAGGGGATGTTTCCTCTGATTTGTATGAGCTTTAGCATGTAAAAATAAATTTTTTAGTCTTTAAACAGTTAAGTTTTTTTTTTTTTTTTTTTTTTTTTTTTTTTTGCGGATACAGACTAACACGGCTGCTACTCTGAAACCTGAGAAAAAGAAAGTAAACTTAAACCCAAAACATTTGGTTTCAATAAACTATGAAAATTTTAAACACATTTGTTTCACAGAAAAATTGAGAGAGAGTCTTAACTCAGCTTTTCTGCAGAATGAAAAATTCCCATTTCCTTTGAACTTTTTGTAGAAATTAATTTGGGTTTTTCAGACAGCTTTAAATACGGAATTTATCAGATAGATTTTGTGCACAAATAGCAGGGCCTGGGAATGAAAACACTACCATAGAGCTAAAGCAAATGCCAATTCACTGAAACTGTAGCACAGGATTTTGAACTCACCTGATTTTACTTCAAAATTGCCTCTATAGGTAAGAGTTAGAAATCCTTCCGAGGACAGAGAGAGGGTTTTGTCCAATCCCACTATCCTCACTGAATTTAGACCTTCTACTTCACATCCACCAGCTGGTTTTCCGTCACCACCATCACCACAATCTGGTGCTGGTCCACAAATATTTAACTAAAAAAAAATTAAAATGTGAATAATGTTAACTTGCCTGAAGAATTAATGTTGAGAATCATTCCCACATAAAAAGCAACATCAGAACATAGTCCTCCTGTGGGCCAAAAGCAGCAGACGCTTTCGATACAGGATAATTAAATCCCCCATTTCTGCACTCACCCTGGTTCTTGCTTACTTCCTTTATGTATGTTGACATCAGTACAGAGAGGGTAGTTTCTCCATTTATGACTCCCCACCACCATCCAAAAGAAAATGGAGCATACAGTGTAGTATAGCCAGAAATACAGCAAAAACTACACCTGTTTTATAATTTTATCAGCATCAGAAAGATAACTTTAAAGTTACTTTTGAGGTGTACTAGTTGTCAGTTTGACTCTTTCCTCAAAATTTCTTCTCACCAGCCACTGAAAATACTACTTAACTGCCTTTAACTCCTCTCCCAAAGTAGGGTATTGCCTGGCTGACCCATAAGGATACTGGCACAAAGGACAGGATCAGTAGTCAAACTTTCCACTTTACCAACTAAAACCAGAGGGCATGAACGCAGCTTTGGCTAGCTGCAGTTTGTACATTTAAAAAAATAAAATAAAAAAAATTTAAAAAAGTACCATAAATGTCTTCCCAATTCCGCTGGTTCTATAGCCTTTTTCTGAAGCTAGCGGTTGCATGTTGAACAAAAAGCCACTGTTTGGCTCTCTCACAGAGCAGGACTGAAAAAAATTAGGTGGGGTTGAGAGGGGAAGGAAGAGGTTAGTTATTTTAAGCAGGGACCTGCAGATAAACTTGGAATTTTTTTTAAATTTTTAAAGAGAAGTTACATACTTAGCTTTTAAAAAATTGAACCTTTACAAATATGCTTAATGACCAAGATAGGTACAACGTAATTTGGGCAAGGGCTAACTGAGATTTAATTTAGACTGACTAATAGCAGTAACACCACATTTGTATTCTTTAGTGTGGAGCAAGAACAGCTGCCCATTTACTGTTTGTGAAGCTACCCAAGAAAGCACGCACCACTGGTATACTGGTACAACTGAACATAATGCTCTATAAAGCAAGTCTGAAAAGTCAATTAAGGAGAACTAAATGAGGGAGAAGAGAATGCATCAATGAAATTATAGAAGGACATGCAGATGTTTTGCAATATGGCCACTAATTTAGATCCAATCCAGGATGTGCATAAAAGTCTGAGGGTTATTCAATTGCCAGTGTGAAATCAGTCTGATCTCCCTACAGGTATTTATAAATCCAGATGCAGCTGTGATGAGCTGAGCATAAATCCCTAGACAGATACAATACAGTTGGTGGTCTCCGCAGGGGAGCAAACAATTCAATGATCATAGCAAGTAAGTTGCCCTATCTCCAGAAGTGGTTTTTCTAGGTCAACATTCTAGTATATTAAGGCAATTTTCCCAAATGGCCCTACTACTGCTTCTCATGATGTACCTGCTCTATTGATCACTTAACAGAGGACTTCACTTGTGAGTATTCTAAGTCTGTTCCCTTTCAGTAGCTCTGGATTAACTTTAAAAACTACTTTGGTAAAACTAGTTTTGCAGGAGACAATGTGAGGAAAAAAGGGACAACAACAAGTAACAGAGCATGAAGAACAATTTTTAATGGCTACAAAATAGCCCTCCCCACTCTCACCTGAGTTTCATCTTTTGTTGTTGTGACTGGACAAGCAGCTTCTGTTTCCCACAGAAAGGTGACAACACATTCTCGATTATCAAGAAACCTGGGGCTGCTATTCTGAAAATTCAAATTGCAAAGAGAACAAGATAAAATTAAAAAGACTAATTTAAAGCGCATTGGTGTTTCACCTTATGTCAAAACTACTAATTCTTGGCAATTTGCTATTTTAATAAGAGTTCAGGGGCAAATTCTCAGTTGATTGAGAATCTGGCTTTAAAAAAAAAAATCATGTTACTGCACATGCACTTTGTTGTACTTTTTTCTCAGCCAAGAGTTCAAGACTTTCACTATGTAGGGTGCCTACACTTTAGACTGAATAGTTAATTGTATTAAAGACCTGTATTAACAACAAAAAGTCCTACTTATACACTTATCTAATCCAATTAAAATTGTATTTTTCCATAAATTTCAGGACTTAGCATATAGTCCATTATGGTAAGCAAGCAGTTACTGTTATGGAATATTGGGTAAATAGAGCCATGAAGCATTAGAGGGTTAGTTTAACTATTTCAGATAAGAAATACTCAGAAGTTTACTGTGATCGAATGTTATAGGTCCATCTTACCCGCAAAAGCAAAGCAGTGCTAAGTAAGTGCTAAAATCCACACAAATATATCCTATGTTCCTTGCACGAAGATTCTGAGCATGATGTTATGCACTCATCTCAGAGTCATGCAATATTTCAGCAGCAACAAGTATTATTCCAGGCTTTCCACCTTAAATCTGAATTCCCTTGCTTATGTGGAGTTAGGTAATTGTAGTTTTGATATAAACAAATGGGAAACAGTTATACATACATGACAAAGCATAGAGACAGTGAAACTTAAGTCTGGTTGCCTTATAAAGTACATAGGTTTCCTCATTTTGAATCTATCCTCTCCCTATGGTCACATTAGAGAACTCACAATATGTATGTATAATTTAAGACTAGTAGAGTTACACATGTAAATCCTCATGAGTATCAGGGTCAGATGACAGCCAGTCTTAAATATGGCCTCCAGATCAGACCATTAACTTCTCAAATGTTAGGGAGTTTTTTGTTGTTTGTTAGCCAAATTAAAAAAAAACAAGACTTAATGCAAGTCAACTCTATATACACACACACACACACACACACACATCACTGAAGCACTACAGTGATTGGGGGGGGGGAAGGGGGGAGAAATCACTATTCAGTCTTCAACATGTCTCCAGTATGACACTGCTTCTGTACCCCATACAAAGCCTCAGAAAACATTAGTACAGTGAGGAGACTACTAAAAGCATTTCCATCCTTACAAGAGTGCCCTTGGAGCAAGTAAAATGGATTATGGTTGTATAGGACGTCCTCTTCTCATCAGCATCGATGCACTCAGAACCATTTGTATAGGTTAGAAGGACTCGACCATGTCCTTCAATTACTAGGCCTTTGCTAGCAATCCCCAGGTTACTAATAGAAGTGGTTTCAGAAAAGGAATCCTAGAATGAAGGGGGGGAAAAAAAAAGGATGTCAATGAAACAGCGCTTGCTTCTCAAAAGTAAATAAACTAAAATCAAGCTTCCTCTTTTCAGCTATACTCAGAGTTATTTGCTGTGCCAAAGTGACATTCCGCAATATCCTTGTTTTAAAGATGCAGTTAATTGTGAAACAGCAACTGAGAGGTTAAGAAATCTACCTTCCCCCCATCCCTCAAATTATCTTGACATTCAACAGTCCCATCAAAGCAAGATCAATTCTATCTATTAAGTATTGGTTTACAGGAAGGTGTCTAAGAGGTTACCCAAAACCTTTAGAGGCAACAATCTCTGTTTGTCAGTTAACTACAGCTCAGCAAAAAGATTTAGAGCAGGGGGGTATCACCATCTGTCATACGTGAACTTGATGTGGTGAAGTAAATAGACTGAACAAGCTTTTAAGAAGGATTGTACGTGACTCAGAATTTGGGTGCCACTGATTTAGAGAGAGAGAGTTTGTAAAAGCTTTCATCTCACATTTGATGCTTCTGCAGTTTGTACTGCTCTTGTGAGAGACCAAGCAGTCATGGACTTCAGGGCATTTCCAATAAGTGACAGGCTAGGTTTCCTTAGGATAGAGCCAAAGTAGATTTTTGGGTATGCAATGTGTCATCAGGACCAACAATAACAATCCTCTGCAGTTCTGATGTCCAGGGAAGTGAATGGCTGATGATAATGGACTATTATGCATGTTTCCTTACTGTAACTCCATCTTGATGCAAAGCAGCAAGGGTGTTTCTACTAACCGACTCACACTGCACAGAGATTGCCAATTGTGTATGTCAACTGATGGGAACATCCACCCACCAACCAGGGGGCAGTAACTACCAAACTCATTTCCATTTGCAACCAAGGCAAATCCAAATGTGAGGCTCTGGAAATGGATAGATTACTGATTTAGCCAACAGTGTCCATTTCTTACTCTTAGAACTGCAGAGAACTAATGCAGCTCTTCACAAAAGGAATGCCATCTGTCTCCATCAGTCAGTCATAGACTTTCAGATATACATTTTTCCAGATATACAGCTACACAAAAACTTTCCCCACTCAATCTAGGTACTTGTATTGCCCTCATCACCATCAAATTTGAGCACCTCACAATCAGTCATGGATTTTATTGTCTACACCCCTGTGACTTAGGAAATTCTCCCTATTCCCAGGTGGTGAACTGAGGCACAGAGAGACTAAGGCTGTGGTCCCCAACCTTTTTGTGGCCATTCATGTTTTCAGAAGAGTGTGGCCACCACCACCAATTTTTCAAGGCTTATTTTGTATTTGTACATTAAATAATACAAAAACAACATAATATATGAATCCAGAGAGAAGAAAGAAGCCGTAGAGAAGCTGCGAGGACAGAGATTACCAGCGCCCACAGCACCGGAGTTCTCTGTCCCCGTCAGGTGCCGGGCCACGGCTTCTCTCCCCTGCTGGATATTAGGCAGGCGCACATAAATGCCCCGGTGAGTGCCATGGCACCTGCGGGCACCACGTTGGGGACCACTGGACTAAGGGTATGTCTACCCAGGAAAAAGCTAACAAAATAGCAGTATCAGAGCCCAGGTTGCCAGGAAACAGCTCAGAAGGAGAGGCTGTGGTTTGCTTTTACTCTCACGCCCTTCTCTACCACAGTTCACTCTAATGTAGAAAGTAAGACCAAACAAAGGCTGTGGATGAGTGAATAGCATGTTAAAGTATTTTAAGAGGCTCTCAGTTTGTGTAGGAGCTGGCCTGAGAACTTGCACCAGAGTGGGTACAAGCTCCGTGGCATGTTAATTGCTTCACGATGCAGATGTGAAGCAGAAATCTGTTAAATTTGACAGTTTAACAGGAAGCAGGAGAGTGATTGACAAATCTGTGGATGGGGACCTCTCCTCGCTCTTTCTGGTATGTTCCTGCTGTTGCTGTTTGTTCCTGCAGTGGATTGCAGATACACATGCTCCAGAGACTCTTCTGTGACATTGGCTGCACTGTCACCATACCAACACCAGGCTCCCCAACCTTTTTCTTTTTGCTACTATTTTTTGGTTAAATAAACCGAAGAGTTTAAGAGTGGACCAAAATCTCAAAGGCGCCTACTTACAAAAGCCCGTGAGATTTAGATTGGGAGGGGGAAGAATCTTGAGATTCTGCTCCCATGGAAGAGGAAGAAAGAGGCCAGAGTTTCTTGACCTACCTGTTTATGCCCTTTAAGGCATAAGACTATCCACCCTCACAATATGCAATGCAGATTTTGGCTGCAAATCAATAAGGTGCACAAGGAAAGATAAGTGACTGGGGAGCGACAGGAATGGGAGACTGATGGTTATAGTATGGCCAGCCCTCAGGCGACTGTGTGGTTTTAAAAGGTAGAATTTTGCTCTTCTGTAAATCTGGAGTAATACCAGATTTACAGGATTGTGAGGGCAAGTTTGACCCTTAACTACTGGAGCTACTAAACTACAAAGCACAGTCCTACTGAAAGACCTGCTAGTGATTGTGCAAATGCTTATGGTCCCACAGGCCATTATTTTTACCCTCCTACAATCAGAAGGCACTTAAAATGGATCTTTGATCTATACATAACATTTGATGCACTAACTTTTGGTGCTAGGGGTGGAAGTGATACTCACATCATCTTTTTCAAACTTCATCTGACAGCCTGAAGCATATCGATCACACCCTGCAACAGGAACCAGAGGGCGGCAGACATTTATGTAATACTTCCTGCGCTCATTTGGTTCAGAGTCGTCCATGGCATACCAGTTTTCACCTCTATCTTCGGATTTTGATAAACTGAATTGCCAAAGTTAAATATTTATATTCTTAAATTACAATACACGTTCCTCTTAGAAATGGAGAGAACTAGAGATTATAATTTGTGAAGTGGCAAGAGGCAAGCTAAATCAATTCTTCAAAAAAAAAAAACCTATGCAACAACTAGTTCAGAAGCAGCAAATATAGTGTCTCCCTTATTTGCTATTATCATTGCAACAATCAGAAGTAAACAAGGTAACAAAGTTATAAATTTTTGGCTGCAGAATGTTTAAGTTAACTGCACCTTTCTGTGCTTGTTTGCAGACTACAAAACAGAGACAAAGCTCTGATTGCACAACCATTTTTGCTATCAAAGTCAGACAAAAAAAAACCCCACACCACACAATACAATGCAGGATACTAATCAATTTACAACTATGACTGGCACAGCAGTGTGTCTCCTAAAAATAGGGATATGCTTTTTCCTTCATTTTTGCTAGTCCTTTACAATTCAAGATTGTCAAGGATGATCACTGGTTTCTAATGTTGTCTAAGTAGCAGACACCAAATTAATTTACAGTGAGACTTTGCTAGATAGGACATTTGTTTTTACATGCAGGTTTTGTTCTTCAGGTTACAACTCTATTTACTTCTCTTACCTTGATAAATCGTACTGTTCCATGGTGTTGGGATCAGTCACAACACATTCCAATGGCATCTCAGGACAGGCATATTTAGTGTACCATTTAAAGTTGTATGTGTAATTGTCTTCTACCTAAGTTACCAGAATCATAGGAAGACAGTCACAAATAGACTGCAGAATAGGTCAGAATGCTATGGCTTCTAAGAATATTATGAACTGATATGCCTTTTAACTTGGGTAAAATGGGCCTGTTCCCTTATACATGGGGAATATCCAACCTATGCTCTTAGGTTGCAAAAACTTGGGATCCACAGCTTGCCGATTTCTGTAGCTCTCCTGTCTGTTGTCATCCTCTCCATTGTGTATTTTCCCCCAGTTCAGTTATCAAAACTTAATCTCTTCATTAATTTAGCATCTTTCATGCCACCGGATTCCACAGCACTTTAACAAGTTACTCCTGCATATAGCTTCAGTCACTGGGATGCAGCCTCCTCAGATCCACAATGGCCAACTCTACTTTTATCCAAAGGAAACTACAGAAGAATATAAGGTATGGGTGCAGCGCTAATAACCACAGTTGTTTGGCGCAGAAGCAAAACATAATTATTCAAGCTGGAAATTAGCCAGATCAGGGCAAACACCCTGCTGTTGCTCAGAATGCCAGACCAAAAAAAAAAAAGAAAAAAACTTTGCAGCTCTCAAGATTATGACTGTAGCTAGAGGCAGATGCTCTGCAATAATTCAAAATGCCTTTTATCAGAATCCCCACTGCAGCTGCTGGGAGTTGGACTTTTTTTTTTAAAAAAAAAACACAGGTTTCACACAGACACAATGCAGCTGAGAATCAGAGATCCTTGAAATGTAGGGGTTTCCACCCATGACCTCTTGGTCATTTGGAAGTTCTTACCTGGTATTCAGGCTGACCTATTCCAGCTTCATAATCACAAAGGAAAGTTATAAGGGTAGATCGCTGTGTTTTCTTTTCATTGTTGTAGGTCGTACCGTTTTTGTAGGTCAACTGAATCATTCCATCATAATAGGAAAGTTTGGAACTGGGTTCTCCTAGACTCCAGGTATGTTCCTTGCTAAAAAGGCAAAAAACACATATAGCTTGAAAAGAAAAGAACTTATTTAAATCAAATGCTAACTGAACTCATAAGACACAACTTAAAAGCTAGGGTGTGTGCACCCACACAGAGTAAATAACTGATGTAAATCTAACAAGCCTTGGAGGGAAACCAAGTTTTCAAAATGCTAGTTCTGAGCCACATTAGCATTAGTATATGGAGAGTAATACCCTTATTCTTTGAAGTGGAGGTCTTCTTTGAAAGTGACTATATGTGGCAAGGGGGGACGGGATCCAGGTTTATTGTATCTTTATGGCTTCCAGAGCAATTCCTCCCCATTTACAAGTAGAGGGGATGATTTTATCCCACTTTTAGTCCTGCAAACTGAACCTAGAGTCTAGCAGCATAACTGGGCTCTCACAAAAACACATACATAACCACTCTACAAGCCAAATTCTGGCCTCGGTCACACCTATCCAACCTAGCCATTTTCAGTGAGGACAGAATTTGGTCCATCAAAACATTTATTGAATAATAAAGTGCTATTTTTACAATCGCTTTGCAGAACAGAACTGTTCTTTAAGTGAAATTAAAGTATAACTCTCATAACTAAAGTCTCCAAGGGTTCCCCCTGCCTCCCTCAAGTGGGAGCTGTGAAGTGAGACTTTTTTACATATTGCTTAGCGCTCCTTTACCAGTAAGTTTGAAAGAATTACAGGACTTCATAATTAACTTTAGCAAGCTAGTTACTGCATGACCACATCTAGAGACAGGCACCTAATGCACTATGTACAACAACTGACCAAGTACTAGAGATTATACAAGACTGAAGATACTTGCCTTTTTGCCACTTGACATGCTGCTGATGATTTTAGCTGACAGTGTTCCTCTGGCACACTGCTACAAATATTTATGTAGAAGTCATAATCGGTTGAGTTAATGACATAGCTGCCGCTTTTCTTGGTTAATGGTGACAAGTCAAAAGAAAATCCTAGTGAGAAGCAAATGAAAGACCACCACACTTGTTCAGTATATTCAGATTTGTTTTCAGTTTTTTTCCTTGTCTCATCTTTCTGAAAGCCCTTGGCCTACACATTTTACAGGTCTTTTCATCTAATCTGAATGCTCTGTTAAGAACTCTTATTTCTTTTGCACAACTGTCAAGTACATTTTACTACTGTCAAGAATGAATAGGATCTGATTCTCAAAGTCAGATGCCTGGCTAAATTAAATGTATGATTGCAAAAGCAAGTGGAATATTTGCAGATGCATATAGCTAGTCATGCACCTAACAGCCATTTCCACATGCCTAGTTTCGTAGCTCAAGCGTCAAATGCAAGAGAGTGAATATACATACCATAATCATTTTAGGCATTTTAAAAACACACAATTAAATGTAGAATAGGCTGTCAAATATGAAAGTCCACATAAGCTTAGATTTCTCCACTGACAAAACCCTCAAAATCCAGCCTCTGTGGGAGTTGGGTACATACCTGCCTGAGCATCAGAGACTCTGCAGTTGTCTCCTTCAGTCTTAGACAAGACACAGGCAGCAGCTGTATACCACTCAAACACATACAAACACTCATCACTCTCCAAGTTAAAGACAGGAGCACTTTCTAGGTCACCTGGCATTAAAAAAAACAACAAAAAAGAGGACAGCATGGAGCTGAATTGTCATTTGTTTTCAAGCCCCTTCTGCCAAGCTTAGTAGCAAATAGCCTGAAACAGACAAACCTTTCAGATGGCTGAGCTATCAGTTCCCTGTTCCCATTGAATACAGAAGCTGGCAAATTAAAAAGGGTACTTTTTTTGGACAATATATCCCCATGACTTACAGTGCCTCTTCAAAAAAAAACAACAAAAAAAACAAACACTGGATTAAAGATTCTCCCCCACATAATTTGTTTTAAATTGTAATTCTATTTCTCCTTTGCTAAATCTAGGATACATGGACAGGATACAGGTCCGTTATAGGGAAAAGTAGTAAGAGTCAAAGCTGTGTCACTCTGCAATCCCTCTGCCTGGGCCTTAGAACTTCTGGGGCCTGGAGGACCCCCTCCCATCCCAGAGTTCAGACCCTGCTCAGCCTCCATCTCTCCTTTGACTCTCACTAGGCACCTTCCAGCCAGCCTGAGCCCCTCACACCAGGATCTGCCCCTCCAGATACAGAAAACCCCTGAGTGGGGAGGGTAAGGGCTGCACTGCACAGCCCATTCTGGACAAATACCCTGCAGCCAAGCTCTCGAAGGCCAGCTGCCAGGAGCAGCCCAGCACTGCCTCCCCACCAGAAAAGCCACACAGATCCCCTCCGAGGGAGCGGGGACCCTTCAGCCAATCTTCACAGAGCCCATTTGCCTGCTATCCAGGCTCCCTCCACTGCCACTCCTCCTGCTGACCACAACTCCCTGAACCCTCTCCACCACCAGTTACAGAGCCACCTATTCTTCCCTGATAACCAATATCCCCACACCCTCAGTCCCAGTCTCCACTGTGGCCCTAGCCCCAACATCCCTCTGCCCTCATCCCCAAAGTCTCCCCTACTCTCTCTCTACCCCAACACCCACTTGTTCTCTCCCTTGCCCTCCTCCCTGCTTAATCCCAGTTCCCCTTGGCATCTTCCTCATTCCCACAGTTAATCCTATTCCTTCCCCACCTCTGCAGCTCTCACCTCCTCATGTCTGTCTCCCATCCAGTGCTGCCAATTTAGCAGTTCTGTCACTAGATCTAGCAGGTCGCCAGATTTCATTAAAAGTTGTATTTTAGAAAAGGTTTTGCCAAAGGGCTTTAATGGTTTTTAAACCATTTCCACTTTTATCTTTCATTATAAAAAGCTTAGAAAACAAATGGGTGTCAACATTCTCACCTGGCTTGCACACAAGGGTTATGACAGTTTTGATCATCTTGTTATTCCCACAGCTGTCTCCATTTGAATAAGTAAGCTGAATCCTCTCTCCAACTTTGAGAGAAGACATGACCATTCCTAGATTTTTAGGCTTGTTATTTTTATCTGGGAGTAGGAGGGAAAGAAGAGAAAAAAGCAAGCTTACTTTAATGACTATTTTGTGATTTCCCCGAGCTGGAAAAGAGCTGAAGCCAGTATCTAAATATTACAGGGGGATGGAGGGGAGTAAAAACAGCTCTGAGAAATTTCTGTTTTGCATGATTATGGCAGTTTTACTGTTTTACACCTTAAAGCATTGTCACAAGGCCTGGAAACAAAGTGAAATGTACAATATTAGCCAAGAATGATTTCTCGTTAACGAGAAATCCAAGTACGTATATGCTGTTTTTCCTAGGCCTTTTTTTGGGCACAAGGCAGCACTTAATCCCCATTCTCTCCTCCAGCCCCATGCACGCCCATTTTTTGTGACCCTCAGAATTATTACAAAATCAGTCTCGAAGTGTTGGGTATCTTTATAAGCCATATTTCACACCCACACTTGTTTCAAAGTTGTGCACTCACCAACAGAGCAAACAGCTGCATCGTCTGAGCAGACAACAGCTGCTCCTTTCTTAAGTACTTTATGACAGACATTGATGAAAAAGCGTTTGTTTGCTTCGACAGGACTGCTGTTCACAGCTTCCCAATTCTGCGCTGACTCTGGGAACAAGAGATTTTATTTTGGATATAACACACAGTCTTGTCTAACAACCTGAGCTCCCAAACACATCCACAATATGAAGAGATGTTTAAAAACCACAGCTGCAAATAAAGTGACCTCGAGTGGAGACTGATAGAGGCTGCACTTTTAGAAGGCATTCAATTCTTTGAGATTTTTTTCATAAAAGGAAATTGAACACTAATATACTCAAATGAGAAGATTAAGAACCTATGAAAAAGCTAAGATGATGCTCACAATGGAGAAGTATCAATTAAGAAAATAGCACATGGTTTCACGATAAATTGAAACTAGTTCGTAGAAAAAACAAGTCGTTTATTTCTGCTGCTGTACCTGAACTGCGAATCAGAGGTGACAAATCATATCGTTTCTTCTTATCAGCAACTCCGCAAAGGAGATCTTCCTTCTCCTGAACACAGGCGTATTTAGTATCCCAGGTGAAGAAATATGTGCAGTCCACCTCCCCAGTGAACACTGGGGCCCCTTTTCCTTCGTTATCTTATAGGATTAGAAAGCCAGGAAGACAATTACGTTTCAAGCTAAGGGGTACAGGGGAAATCTGGTAATGGCATTTGTGCCTTTCACATCCACGTCACAGCAGAAACATTACAAAAGCTGTAATTCCAGGGCAGCAAGACGTACTACAGCATCAGCCACAGAATTAACTGCAGACCATGAAAACAATAATGAAGAAACAGACCCTTTGGTGGCTGAACATTAAAAATAAAGTTAGTGCTTTAAAACCAAAGACAACTGCTCTCTAGCTGTTTGAAAATTTCTTTAGCATCTACCATAGTAGTCAAGAACAACAGTGCAATTATTCTCAACAGAAGCTAGTCTATGATGCTGAAGTACTTAAACTAGAGAATTACCCCTAGCCAACAGATAAGAAATTAGATACAACCACGCTGGCTCATAACCACCTGGCTCTTGGACACAAGGGAGTAGTTCCACTAGTTCAAAAGCATATACAAAGGCTACAAACAGCCCTGTAAATTAACTAATCCATATGCTCACCTGCAGTCTCATTGCACTCAAAATTTATGACAGTCATTCGTTGAAAGCCAGAGCTACATTCATCTCCATCTGGGTATGTTAGCGTGAGATCCCCATCAGAGTACCTGATAAAAAAAATCCCAATGCGTTAAGTTAACCTTTGAAAAACATTACCACCAGGCATGACCATGTTATTTGTCCCACCTAATGGAGGCCCAATTCATGCAACTGACAACTGGTTCATTCCTTCTAGGGGAAGAAATGGTTACTCAGCATAGCAACTGAGTTTTCCCATCAAATTGAGAATATTCTAATTGCTTTTTCCTTGGGATTTGTCAACCATAATTGAGAAATTCTGTTGTAACACCTTCCCAATTAAGATTAACACTAAGGCCCAATTCGCCACCTTGTGCAGTTACTTTTCTGATTTATAGTGTTTTACACCCAGTTTGCACAGCTATAAATGACTACATGAAGCACAGATAAGTGGAGACTCAGGCCCCAACTTCTCTCCATCAATCTACATGGCATGGGATTTCATCTTGCATCAATTATACATTTTCTGAACAAAATCTGAATGTTTTTCCTTGGATGTTTCTACTAGAAATTAATTTTTTTTCTAAGATGACCATGGTTTTCATTTAGGATCTCCTGAGTCTCCAATACTCCCTTTATTGGAAGACCATAGCTTCACTTTTTAATCTAGCTGGCATGAAAATATTTTCATGCAAAAGTTAATTCGCATTTCTGTTCTTGAATGGGGAGAAAGTCGTTCCTCAGAGTGTCCCACCCAGAAAAAAAGTCAAGAGGGTATGTTCTAAACAACAAGGCTAAGAGGCACTCCCTGTATATCAAATCATCTAAAAGAGGCTGTTTTGCAAATACTGCGTCCAGACTAGCTTAGAAGTGCTTCAGTAAAGAATATGCTGATGTAGAGAACTTGCTTCATTGTATGGGTTTGCAATTCTAAACAATGCAAATTTTACATGACAGAAGTACAAGATATGTTTAACTTGGCAAAAGCATGCAATAGAGTAAGAAACCCTAGCAGGTTCATTACTCTCTATAGCCTGGCTCCAACAGGATTCTGATGTAATGTTACCAGCAAAACTCAGTGAGGCAACTCAAGAGCAGCAGCTAGAAAGTCTAGACATCAAACAGGAGAGAAGTACTTTTTAGTACTCCCGCCTCTTGTGGGCCATCTTAGTGCCCCTGGTGCTTCACGGCTGCCATGGTGCTTGCAAGCACGGCTCTGCCAAAGCATTACCATGCTTTTTAACCTCACAAAATCCAAATGGATTTGTTAGAGATTGCTTTAATTATTCATCCTCCTACTGTATTCTGTACCTTTTACAAAAAAACCAGTTTCTATATACAAAAAAGTCTCAGAGTTTCTATCAAAATGTTTACCCCTTCTCTCTTTCAGTGACCTATCTGAAGGTGTAGCTCAGATGCCTTTACAAACCTGAGGGTTTGGTTCTTAAATTTTCCTGCCACTTTTTTCTGGTGATCCTGAATCTTTACTTGGCAAGATGAAACAGATCCAGTGTCATCCTTGCAGTTGCCTGCACTGGTTTTCCCACAAATATTTAAGTAATAGTAATACTCTTCTTTTTCATCTTTAGCCACGTATGGTGTGACATAGCCTAAGGAAACAGGGAAAGAAAATGAGTAAGGTGGCAGCTGTTTTCTTTAAAAGGGTTCCAAGAAAAGAAACAACCCTGAACAGGTACTGGAATAAAAGACTAGAAGCATTTGTATCACCGAATTTCAGTCCCAAACGCAGGGGCGGCTTCAGGCCCCAGCACGCCAAGCACATGCTTGGGGCGGCATGTTGTGGGGGGCACTCTGCCGGGAGGGCGGCAGACAGGGTGCCTTCGGCAGCATGCCTGCGGAGGGTCCACTGGTCCCGCGGCTCCAGTGGACCGTCCACAGCCACGCCTGCGGGAGGTCTACCGGAGCCGTGGGACTGGCGAGCGGCAGAGCGCCCCCCGCAGCATGCTGCCGTGCTTGGGGCAGCAAAATGTCTAGAGCCGCCCCTGCCCAAACGCTCTATACAGGATGCTATCCCAAGCTTCAGTTTTGGTCTAGGGAATTCACTCCCTTCTCTGTTAAAGAAAAATAAGGAACTTACTTGGTTGTTGAGTGAGCGGTGTCAAGTCAATGGAGACATCATGCTGTTCACTGGTCAGACTACAGTTTCTACTTTCCAAGTAATCCCTGTGACAGGCATATTCAGTGACCCATTCAATTTCATACCGGCATTTGAGCTTGGCAGTGAGTTTGGGACCTGTGCGCTGATATGGAAATGAACATGATTAAAGTTGTAAATAAAAATAAGACCAAAGTTTTGTTGGTTTTTTTGTTTGTTTGTTTGAATAAAAAAAGATTTTTATTTGACACAAAAACCTCAGATGGAAGATGGGTATACCTAACACCCCTTCTTACCATTCCGCTCCTCATCGATTTAGGTGAAAGTCACGTTTCCAGCAAAGTGAGTCCATGCTTTTGGAAATTTAAGAGCAAATTTTTTTAAAAAGAAAGACTAAAGAAAAATTAAAGAATAAAGACTCCTGCATATTATGCAAGTTTCTCATCTTGATTTGTATATTTAATCTATATAAAATTTGTGTGCAGTATCTTTGTTCTTCACCCAAAAAAAAGTGACCAACCTTCTCAAATCTAGTGCTTACGATAGGGTAAATATGGATCTAGTTGCTTATTTAGATGCCTAAAGAGGATTCTTGGTACCAGACTCCAAAATGTTGGTCTTTTTGTGTCTAAAATAAAGGTACCGCATAAGACTAATCTCCTGAAAGGTTATAATAGTATAGCAATTTTACAAGAATAAGTGAATAAATCATCACTATTAAGAGTTGACTTAATGCAGCTAACATTGGTAAAAGACCTTCTACAGCTTTAAAAACACTTCATAACAGTTTTCTTCTTCAAAGCACGTTAGAAGCACTAATCACCACCCTTAAGAGACTGGTAATGCAATTCCAACTGTTACCTATGGTTTGCCCAAAATGAGACTATCAGAGCCAGGATTATAATTGCAAATCATATGCTTAGACTACTCTCTACTTGTTAATAGGGGATAAGAGTTCAAAAGAATAAAAGAATGAGGACACTACTCTGAATAAGACATTGAGTTACACAGGATTCACCCTCTCTCCTCCCCCAAAAACTTTTTCACCTCCCCCCCAAAAAAGTACTTTGGTAAATGATTTTTACTATAGAGTTCTCTCCTCTTGCCTCCCTCCCACCCCAACTTGCCCTCTCATTAAAACTTCTGGGAAACTTATTTGCTGTATCAGAATATCACTATCTCCTTATAAAGATGAAGGTAATTCAATAATCAGATTTAAATCCTTATGCCTTAATCAGAAGGAAAATGTGGTTAGAACAGACCTCTTTAAATTCTGAATGTGTTTTAGTGGAAAGAAAGCCTGTAAGAAATATTTTCATTCATAAGTCTACATTTAATAGTTTTGCTTCCCAATTAATATTCAAGTGTACAAACACTGGCCAGGCATGGGAAGATTGGGAAGGCAAAGGTGGAATTAGTAAGTCTGCCTGTATCATGGCTGCTACGTAAATGTAGAGAATTTTAAAATGAATGGGGGAAAAAATCTTTATTCAAATCAGTTTTAAAGAGTGATCTGGCTGAAGTGTAGACAGCCATCTAGGTCAGGAAAGGGACAATAGGTCAGTCCAAAACATGTAAATGTAACAGGTTATACAGAGAAAGTGTCGGCAATGTTAATTTCAGGCTGGTTTTAAAAGAGTGTCTTGCTGCCAAGATCACATGCAGGGCTGGTGCAACCATTTAGGCGACCACACTGGGATTTGGGGGGTGCCATTTTCTTCGGCAGCGACCATGGCGGCCGGATCTTCAGCCGCCCCGGATGCCTCCAGCATTTAGGCAGAGGGAGCTGGGGCAGAGGAGCGCGGAGAAGGCTGCCTACAGCAAGTAAGGGGGGGGGCGGCACACGGGAACTCCCCGCCCCAGCTCACCCCTGCTCCGTGCACGAGCACCCCGAGCACGCCATGGCTGCTTCACTTCTCCCGCCTTCTAGGCTTGCGGCACCTAAGCTGATTGGCGCCGCAAGCCTGGGAGGTGGGAGAAGTGAAGCAGCGACGGCGTGCTCGGGGTGCTCGTGCACAGAGCAGGGGTGAGCTGGGGCGGGGAGGCCCTCAGGAGCTGCCGCAAGGGGGTCGCCTCAGGGAGGGGGCGCAAGGTGGAAGTTTCGCCTAGGCCACGAAACATCCTTACACCAGCCCTGATCACATGCCATTATGTGAGCTGGAACAAATGGATGTTGCTAGATATGTTAAAGTTCTCAGCTCTTGCATAACATTCAATTATGCCAGATAGGACATCTAGCACACAAGGTTGATTCTGCTTTAAAAACTAATTAGAGATCATTTAAAGAAAGCACATGACACTTGTGGATTAAAGGCATGGTACAATAGCAGATGAAAGACAAATGGTCAGATTTAAATGGAACCAAGTTACACAGAACAAAGACTTGAAGCATGTCAAACAAATCAGGTTGGAGAACAGCACTTATTAGCAATCAGAACTTCTTGCCTAGGAATAATGATCTACTCTAGAGAGGACTATCCATTTCCACCCCAATGCTAGGGTCTAACGATCTCAACACAATTTGAAATTCAGAAGAGAGCAGTTGTCACCCAAAGTAAGAAGAGATTCTTTAAGAGATAGCCTTAAAACATTTGTATTCCTAGGATTTTTTTGCAGTGTTATTGTAGCCATATTACTCCCAAGATATTAGAGAGAAAAGGCAGATGAGGTAATATCTTTTACTGGACCAACTTCTGTTGGTGAAAGAGACAAGCTTTCAAGCTACACAGAGCTGGGAGCTCACCAACCTTCTCTAATTTGTATTCCTAGTTAGAGTTTTATCTCTGAAAATATTTAGTTCTATAAAAAAAACAAAAACCCAACCACTAATACTGAAATGAGTATTAATACTTTGCACCTGAGGATCTCAAACATTAATAAGCTTCATGACCCCAACAGGAAAGCACATACTAGGTTTCTGCTCTCAGTAAAGTAGAGGCTGAAGCAGAGGAGTTAAGTGAGAATAAACTTTGTTAGACTGCATTAATGATCAATTACCTCTCCTCTTCTCTTTGATGGGCACACAAAAGTAATAGTCACTGCTGGATTATGACCTTGACAGAAATTTGGCTTCTCTTCTTCACTGTATATTTTCTCATAACTCAGTACAAGCCTAACAAAAAAACCAAACACAACAAATGGAAAGCCAGGAAAAAATTCCAACTATAAAATAAATACAAAGTGTACTACATGGGAAAGCTAGCTAGCTAATACCAAGGGTGGGACACTTGCAATTTACCCAGAGACCCTGGGAGAGGCATTTTAAAAATATTAAATTCTATCTTTAATAGAGGACGTGCAGGGGCGGGGGGATAAAGAAAAGCTTCTGCCTTTTGTGCTTAGTTACGATAAGAATCTTCAGCCTTATTTTCCCCCTTGTCCCAAAACTCTGACAGGCAGAGCTGACAGCACTACTTAATTAAGTAGCTTGACACTTCCCATTGTACACCCCATTTTCCCAGCAGGCCGCAGTGTGCCATTAAAAAAAAAAAAAAAAAAAAAAAAATCGACTCGCGTGCTGTCTTTGGCACACGTGCCATAGGTTGCCGATCCCCGAACTAGGGAAATGGTGGAATTACAAGAGCCAGGACAGTGAAAGGGCATGGATAAAGGGAATGGATTTTAGAGCAGATGAAAGGAATGAATTTTAGTCAGTTTAAAACTCTGTATTGTGTGTCTTTAGACAAGTCATTGATGTTAGACAATCTTTTGAATCATAGATTATCGGGTTGGAAGGGACCTCGGGAGGTCATCTAGACCAACCTCCTGCTCAAAGCAGGACCAATCCAGAGACAGATTTTTGCCCCAGATCCCTAAATGGCCCCTTCAAGGATTGAACTCACAACCTGGGTTTAGCAGGCCAATGCTCAAACCACTGAGAGGAAGGCTTCACTAAAAATTCAACAGCGCTGTTCCCAGGTCCTTGATTTAAGATACAAGTGCCAATACACCTCCCAAAGACTCAGAAAGTCCTCCAACAAAGGCAGGGAAAGCCACCTTTTAGGCATTCTGTATACATCACAAAACAAAGGGTCACGAGCCCAGCTTTTAAAAAAAAAAAAACTTTTTGTAGGTCACCATATTCTTTCAGCTATGTGGATATATTTGTACTTGTAACATGCACAAGCTTACAATCATAAAGACGAGAATACCGTTTTCTTTCCTGTATATCAATCTTGTGGCAGGAGCTTTCCAGTTAACAGGAGAACTAGTACAGGCAGACATTCTTAATTCTCAGTCTAAGAGGCCTATGTTAATATTTTTGGCAACAATTTTTTGAATTGTCACCCTGTGCAGAAAAGCCAAAACATATTTATTCAAGCTAGTCAATAAGGCCAATCAATATCACCAACTGACTTATTTTAACTGGCTTCCATATAATCTGGGTTCCAGCCCCTGGTCTCATTCACAGTAACCTGGTTTGCTCTGTAGTCTCACTGGCAACATGCATTTGGCAGGGTATCAAAGAGCTAGTGTTGTAAGAATGGATGGGTAAGCAGTGCTCCCCATAGGCAACAAGAGAAGAATAAGCTCAAAAAGGGGCCATAAAAGAAGCTAGTGCTCAAAAACAAAATGTCAGCCCTTGTGTTGCCACCAAAAAAAAAAAAAAAATCAATACCACCCCATCCAAATAAAAATCTATACACTCATCTGACTCTCCCCACCACCGAAATCGGGCCATTTCAGACCAACCCAATTAATTCCAAAGTTGAGAGGCCGCCTTGGAGAACATCCTCCTGGGACTTCTCTACTGAATACCAAGGAAGTTTAGAGCCTCTACTCATTCAGCTGTGGCAGTCTCACACAAGGAGAGAAGGGGGTCTCAGGCTGGCAGATACTAGACAACTTAGCGTCACAGCCAATACCTTCTACTATACCCAGAAGCCAAGAGGCAGCTAACACAAATGCATAAGGGCAGCATTCAACTCTAACCCTTGTTACACCCGTGTGAGATAAAGTTTTGTTTTTAAACAGATAAGTAAAGTGAGACAGAGGCCAAATGATTTTCCCAGGGACATGCAGCAGGTCCCTGGAACAGCTGGAATTAGAACTCAGTCCTTTGTTTGGGGCATCCCGTCCAATGCCACCAGAGAGTGACACCAATAATTTCAGCTTATTCTTAAAAACTAGGTAGTTGCCTCATCTTCCAGAACTTTTCATAACGTAAAGCGTGCCCATGCGGTTTAAAAAAAACAAATTAGAAATTTAAACTAGGGAAATGATAACAGATTAAAAACCTAGTCTCCTCATGCCTGTCTACAAAAAAGATGCCACCTTCCAATTTTATCTTTCTTTTGGTAATTAAATATATTAAAATATATACACAATACTCATTACCATGAAACACAGGTGTGTGTGTGCGCGCGCATGCATGCCAAATAATGAACAATGTTTTGTTCAGAAACACAAAAGGGAGCCCTTATAAATATATACATGAGATTTTCAGACATAAAAGTATAACCAAAAGTACCTGTCTTTGTCACGCAGTTTCAGCTGTTCTTGAGGACTGCCAACATCAAAAGCATGGCCTTCACTTAACAAGCATGCAGCACTACCCACAGGGCAACTTCTGGTTTCGCTACTTGAGCTTCCTGTTAAGAGAATACCAGACATCACCCAAATGAAGTTTTTGTTGCAGCGCTAAGAAAAAGTATCATCTATGACCAGATTAGGTACAATTTAGTTACATTAGACTGAAACAGCTCTTTCTAAACCCCTTTACAGCTCATAAGTTTGAGGGAGGGTTTAAAAGTCTCACACTAAAGCTTCCAAAAGTGTAGTTTGAACTCAAATGGTTTTATTTTTGGCAAGCTAAAATTAGCAAAAAAAAGATTGCTGAAGCATCTGAAGCCATGAAAGAGATAAAACACACACTTCCACTATTTCTAGCTGAAAAGAGGTCATCTAACTTAAAACAAAAAACCCTCTGACGCTAGAAACTTCCAATTCTCATTCTAATAGCTTTTTCTTTCCACCACTGAGTAGTATTCTAGATGTGAAGAAAATCCAATTATGGAATTTTAAACAGTATGTTCACCTAGCCTATTTTATAGGTTACTTCAAAGCAACTGGGGTTAGAACACTAGCTGTAGTTTCCACCCACAAGGAGCCACAGGGACGTGGTGCCTGCCACTTCCAGGAGCAGCACAGGGCCCGCGGCGCTACAGGTGTGGTAATATCGTGGGCCGACAGTTTGCTCGCCCCTGCTTTAAGCACATTATTTCAATCAGATTACTCATGCTTAAAGTTAAGTATAGTCAAGTGCTTGGCTGAACTGGAGCCCGCACTGAGCTATAATCGCTAGCTATCACTCTGGCATAAGAAACATGAATCCCACTGGACAGATGACAGCAACAAGAGACCAACTACAACTGATACCTTTGTTGCCAGTCTCAGCACAGGAGCCTCAGATTGGATTGTACTATTTTAAGACAACCATTTTGCCATCCAAAAGGACAATGTTCTTTAAATAGCTCAACAGTTCTGGAAGACTGCTCTAGGGAAGCTGCCTTCAAAGCCACATTTGAAATCAAAGATGGATTAAAACAATAGAGTTATAAACTCCTAAAAGCAGGATTTAACAGGAAATAAAACCAGGCAGCCTTTACTAGAGGCATTAGTAAGTACTGCCATAATTCATACAATTTAGATACATATACTGTACACAGAGGTTCAGACCTATGTCTCTACAGACGTTGATATACAAGGAATCCTCATCCGAGTCATCCACCAAGTAGCCTCCTGAAGTCTTGATCAGTGGATTCAAGTCATGTTTCTTCAAATCATCAAAAACGTAGCATGGTACCTAGAAAGTTACACGTTAGTTCCATGTAAAGTCCATACCATGCTAGTTAGAGATATCATAGGACATGAAATACTTTTTCCAAAGACAACTGATTTTTATAAAATCTAGCAGTGGAAAGGTTTGCCCAGAAGTCAAAATAATTCCATAAAAAACACTGGGCTCCCCACTGAAGGCAAAATGTTGACAGTGTTGGCGACTGCACAAGCAACAGTGAAAACCCTCCACTCTAGTTTTGCTGTGCAGAGGTGCCGAAAGCAAAAGTCACATCTTCGTTAACTAAAGCTATTAACAAAGAATTTGTTTAACAGGATATTGATAATTTTTGAAAGGTGAATTTTCATTTCAAAAAAGTTGACAAAGCTTTTTGTGAAGTATAAATTGCTACTTGTGCCAAAAGTTGTTATAGTTTAAGACTGAACAATAGTTTTCTAACTGAAGGTATGCCGTAAAAAACCAAGAGTACTATCTGACCTACTATTCCATTCCTTCTAACTGAACAGTGCAAAATTGGTGATGTCACTTTATGCATGCATGGTCTATGAATATTACCTCTTTCTTGGCTTTAAATGAGTCTTTCTTGCAAGCAACAGAAGTCCTCCATTCGAAATAGTGCACACACTCAGTTGCAGTAACAAGTTCTGGGGTTCCCTATTTAAAAAAAGATCATGAAACCAATAGTTACTTTATAGTTATAAACTGAAAGCTAAGAAATCAAAAACTAAAAAGTTTAAGAAGTCAGTATCAACAAAACTGAAGTGATTTTTTTTTTAAAAAAAAAGAGGCAATCATCCAAATTCTCTTGACAATATGAATGGCATGGATAGCACTCAGAAACGATGACCTGCCCAGTAAATGAATGGCAAGTTTAGTGATTACTAAGGAAAGCTGTTAGAAAGCACAGACAGAGGCATACTGCCAAAAACCACACACCAGGAAAGCCCTAGTTGTCCCTTCAGACATGACATATAGCACACTGTGTGCATGAGCCCCCAAAAGTAACACCTCATTCTCAATGTGTACAATTTGTGCTACATTTTACAGGCCAAAACTATGGACTTTATTTTCAGAAAGGCTGAGTGCCCACAACTTCAGCTGAAGTCAGTAGGGACAGCAGGTACTCAGCAATTGTGAAAAGCAGGTCTCTGGTCCCCATGATTTATGTTTTAGCAAGACAAGGCATTTTTAATGTAGGACTCCATACCTTAGCATCTATAGGTAGGTACTTTTTGCCTGCCATTTATCCCACAAGCCAATTACCAATTAAGGCCAGAGAAACTAATCTCATCTCCAACCATATACCAACAAGGGATCTCTCCTGTAAAGGAAAAACTAGTTTTGATAGGCCTGGTTCAGATTCAAGCTTTTCATGCCCAAACACACAATCAGTTTAACAGTGCAATAACCATAACTTATTGTTAAGTCAGTCTAGTACTTTAAGGTGTGCTTAACATAGACAGGGCTGGACAGCCCTGGAAACTATATCTATTTACCTATGAATATCACAGGCAGAGCAAGCTTTCCATTTCCAGATGAAGGATGGAAAGGAAGCGGTAAAAGATCTCTAAGCCCTGCCTACATTAGTCCCCACCACACACTAGTACATACACACATCCTTGTCAAGAAGTGTTTTTTTAAAAAGTTGTGCCTGCCAATATCAATAGAAGATAGTTTTGTTAAAGATTGAGACGAGTTGGCGGTGTCCTAATCATGTGAACTGTCTAACTAGTTCTAGCGAAGTCATGCGCTGACCACACTGGCTCTTACAGTTTACAAATAACAGTTTGTAGAAGATTTTCTTGTCACTAGGAAACAGTAATGTAGAAAGGGCAAAAGGATCTCTGAGCTTCTGTCTGCACCCTCTCTCTTCAATTTGTCACATGTGGAGTGTGAAACTTTAAAAAAACAAAACACTTTGATGTACTGGCACTTCACATAATGATTTAAGTTACCCTGCTTTCCAAAAAGGTGTGTAATAACGTTATCATTGCCAACAGCATCACTTCCTGAAGTATTTGGGTCCTTGGTATAAGTATTTACAGAACTCCAAGCTCTGATCGCGACAGCTAGTAAGGAGTTTGGGATGTGTGAGTCTGGAGACATCAAGTATCAGAAACTAAAACCTTTTAAACTAGAATTTTACATTTGTACTAAAGTTTTAAAAACTTGCATGAAGCTGTCCCAAAGAGGGATTAGTCAGAGGCCTAGGTTTGTTTTCTGATCAATGCAATATTTATTTCTGATTTCTAGCAATTATCAGAATACACTACATTAAAATAAAAAGGACTTTACAAACCTAAACACTGGTTTGAAAGACATATTAGCTCATAAGAATAGAAGCTGGTCACATTTTATTCTATGACATCTATTTTTAAGTCCACAGTTTACTCAAGCTGACACTTAAATAAGAGCTTTCAGGTGCTCTGTACACTGACGACTTTTATAAAAGTATTTTATTACACAATTTGTGAAAATACTATACTGAAATCCATTTGAAAGCATTAAAGAACCAGAAAAAAAAGTCATTGACTAGCTCTAGCAAAACACATGACTCAAGATAGCTGTTCGTTTAATATCACCACCACACACGGCTTCCATGTCCCACGATCTGAGATCAATACACATTCTTGGAGAGCATGCGTTGTCGTGGGAGTGTCAAAGAACTGGTGTAATCACATCTGTAGCGTCACAAACTGAGATATTTCAGATTTCTCAAAAAGCAAGTTTAGAAAAATCACAAGCCTTACTGACTAAATGGGAGTTAAAGAGACTAGGTGGGTGAGGCAATTATCTTTTCTGCGGTGAGACAAGCTTTTGAGCTTACACAGAGCTCTTCAGGTCACTGGAAGTTACTTACACAAAGGCCAAAAGGAAACAAAAATGACAGACTAACCAGAGTCTTCCCACAAAGGAAGTTAATGTTGCTTTGTACAACATGTTGGGCGCCTTGCTGCGAACAGGGTTTTGTAGTGTTGAACTCAAGTAGTGATTTAGAACTTCTTTTCAAAGATGAGTCACCTAAACAAGGAGATAAGAGCTGCAATAATACAGTACTTTAAAAATAAACTACTTGGTACATCATATGTAGTAGTTAAGCTTAAGTACTACGCAAGACAACATACAAATCCATTTAATGGCAATTTTAAAACAGAGTAATAAATTAAGTCATTAAGACAGATCCAGGGTAAAAATTTTCAAAAGTGCTTAAGTGACTTATAAACTTAAATCTCTTTTTCAAGAGCAACTTAAGCACTTTGAAAAGCGTGAGGGTAAAACTTTCAAAACTAAAATTCATCCTCTTGTTTTTCCAGCTGGAGCAATTGTGAGTAGTATTTATTAATGTAATATTGCTGCAGTGTACTCAGTCTGTTTAAAGGCCGTATGCATTTTGATTAGGAGCGTTCTTTTGTTATACAGCTACAATCTTTTGGCCAAGAATTGTACTTGCAGCTAGTCAGTGCTAAACCATCTTATTAGTTAGCCATCCTCCCTTCTCCCCATCACCATCCCCTTGTTTGCATTTTAGGCCATAGGCTCTTTGGGGAAGGGGCTGTTATTTACTCTGTTTGTACAGGGGTCTAGCACAAGGGAGCCGTGGCTTACCTGAGACCTCTAGGCACTGCATCAGTATAACTTAGCACCCCCACTACCAGCCAAGACCCAGATCCTCAAAGGTATTTGGGAGTTAGGCACTTCAATACCTTTGAAGATCTGGGCTCAAGTGCCTACAATGAATGCGCATGGGGACATGCCATAAGAAGGTAGGGATGGGGGCGGGGCGGGGTGGAATCTATCAATGATCCAGTCCATCTGTCCATGCAGCTTTGCTCAAGATGCTAATTTTAAAGCACCTCATGTGACTGGGCTTCCACCATGCCTCTTGGGAGACTGTTCCAGAGTCTTCTCTCTCTATCAGGAGCTACTTCCTGATATTAAGTCTAAACTCATCCTCTTATTTTTACTGTAACACCTCAAGTTATGCTTCTGTACCACGATAAATAATTCCTCTCCTTTGATGTTTGCACCCCTCAAATATTTTAAGATTTACATTTCTCCTCCCCCTACGCAGCTGCTTGAGAGAGCTTGGCTCATTCCCACACCATACCCTTCTAGACACCTCTTCACTAGCTGTCTACACAGTTGTTTAATCATTACTCCTCAATTATCTTGGTGCCAGTTTTCAGTCCGCACAAATGTTCTGGTGCAGACCTATTTTAATAATTCTATTAATTTTAAGAAAAGAATAAAATGTTATACTAAAATCCACATCTACTACACTGACTGCATATCCTCCTGCTCCTGTTCAACACTAATTTTGTACAGCTAGGAAACAAAACCTGCCTGGCACAATTTTATAACACTGGAGCAAGTGCTCTTTAAATGCCAGCATGATACTTCCTCTTCCCTTTCTATTTCCCTCTGCTTCTAGGCCCTGTCAGAACTAGGAAAACAGGTCATGTTTGAACACAAGCCAGTCAATGATTTTTCATCTCATAGAGATGTAATCTAATGCCTTCAAAAACAAGCTACATGGTTGTGGTTCAAGTTAGCTAGGCTTCCCCTAACATACTTCCCCTACTCCAGACCTACCTGTGGGCAAGCGACAGAGCTAAGTGAGGACACCCAAATAGGAAAGTATTTTGGGAGCAAGGGGAACCTTCTGAATATTTGTAGATGACTTGGACAAGATGGGGAAAGAGAAAAAGAGGGTTAACATTGATAAAGGGAACCGTGACACTACAGGAACACCAAGTATCAGAATTTGAGACACTGCTCACTGCCAATGCTCTCCCCTACTCTTCCCCCCCCTCCCCCGGTGCGAAATCCCAGTGCCAGCAGGAAAGCATTACCACCAGGCTCGCTAAAACTCTGCCCTTTTGTCCTGGCCTGCAGATAAGCTGGGATGGGTGGAATTTGTGATGCAGATACCAGCAAGCTCTATTATGGTGAGCTGTACACATCCAGCCCACTTGACAACTCTGAAGAGGAAACCTATGTTGGTTACAAACCTTACAGATGGAAACTAATGGGTGTGAATCACAATGGAAACTTACCGGCTAACACATTACATTCACTCTATTTTAGGGCCTCTCTTTTCCTTACTTCTATTACAAGAAGAGCTAAACGTTTATGCTAATTTAGCAACAGGGACAAATTTTAGGACATTAACATCCTAAAAGCTATTCGAAGAACCCACATACTGTGGTGAGGAGTGACCTACAGAAGCATTCAATTAATCATCTAACCCACTAGAGGCAAGGTTACAATGCACAGTTAACGTTGACATGAAAGGAAAGCAAACAAAAATAAAGTGACAGGATACGCAGAGGATACACAGGTCTGGTCTACACTACGCATTTAAACCAAATTTAGCAGCGTTAAACCAAATTAACCCTGCACCCGTCCACACAACGAAGCCCTTTATATCGATATAAAGAGCTCTTTAAACCGATTTCTGTACTCCTCCCTGATGAGGGGAGTAGCGCTGAAATCGGTATTGCCATGTCAGATTAGGGTTAGTGTGGCCACAATCTGATGGTATTGGCCTCTGGGTGGTATGCCACAGTGCACCATTGTGACCGCTCTGGAAAGCAATCTGAACTCGGATGCACTGGCCAGGTAGACAGGAAAAGCCCCGCGAACTTTTGAATTTCATTTCCTGTTTGCCCAGCGTGGAGCTCTGATCAGCACAGGTGGCAATGCAGTCCCAAATCCAAAAAGAGCTCCAGCATGGACCATACGGGAGATACTGGATCTAATCGCTGTATGGGGAGACAAATCTGTTCCATCAGAGCTCCATTACAGAAGACAAAATGACAAAGCATTTGAAAAAATCTCCAGGCTATGATAGACAGAGGCCACAGCAGGGACTCAGCACAGTGCTGCATGACAAGCGTAACGGAAAGCCAAAGAATCAAATGGACACTCATGGAGGGGGGGAGGGGGTACTGAGGACTCCAGCTATCCCACAGTCCCCGCAGTCTCCGAAAAGCATTTGCATTCTTGGCTGAGCTTCCAATGCCTGAAAGGTCAAAAACATTTTCCAGGGTGTTTCTCCCCCCCCCCGCAAAAGAAAAAGGAAAATAATTGTTTCTCGCCTTTTTTCAATGTCACCCTATGTCTACTGCATGCTGCTGGTAGACGGGGTGCTGCAGCGCTGAACACCAGCATCCCCTTCCCGGTGGCAGATGGTGCAAAATGACTGGTAGCCATTGTCATCATCAGCCCGTGAGTGCACCTGGCTGGCCTCGGTGAGGTCGGCTGGGGGCGCCTGTGTAAAAATGGGAATGACTCCCGGTCATTCCCGGCAGACGGTACAAAAGACTTGGTAACCGTCCTATCATAGCAGCTGGAGGCTGAGCTCCATCAGCACCCCCCCACCCTTCCATGTCTAAAGAAGATTCTGTACTCCCTGGACTATCATAGCAGCGGGAGGCTGTGCTCCTCTCCCCACTATCCTTTAATGTCCTGCCTGGACTATCATAGCAGCTGGAGGCTGCCTCCCCCTCATTTTATCTCACTAAAAACTCAGTGTTTCTTATTCCTGCATTCTTTATTACTTCATCACACAAAACGGGGGGACACTGCCACGGTAGCCTAGGAGGGTTGGGGGAGGAGGGAAGCAACAGGTGGGGTTGTTGCAGGGGCACCCCCTAGAATGGCACGCAGATCATCATCATTTCTGCGGGATCTCTGGGGCTCTGACCCGGAGCGGCTGTGCTCTCTGGTTCTCTAGTACACTTGCCCCATATTCTAGGCAGGACTGACTATTTTTAGACAAAACATAAAGAAGGGAATGACCCGAGGAGTCATTCCCATTTTTGTCCATGTGCCCCCGGCTGACCTCAGCAAGGCCAGCCGGGAGCACCCATGACAGCAGCAGACGGTACAAAAAGGATTGATAACCGTCATCGCCAATTTCCAATTGCAAACAGTGCAATAGGGATAGTAACCGTCTCTGCTACCTTGCAAAGGCAAATGAATGCTGCTGTGTAGCACTGCAGTACCGCGTCTGTCAGCAGCATCCAGTACACATACGGTGACAGTGACAAAAGGCAAAACAGGCTCCATGGTTGCCATGCTATGGCGTCTGCCAGGGCAATCCAGAGAAAAAGGGCACGAAATGATTGTCTGCCGTTGCTTTCATGGTGGAAGGATTGAGTGATGACATTTACCCAGAATCACCCGCAACACTGTTTTTGCCCCATCATGCATTGGGATCTCAACCCAGAATTCCAATGGGCAGGGGAGACTGCGGGAACTATGGGATAGCTACAGGATAGCTACCCACAGTGCAATGCTCCGGAAATCGAGGCTAGCCTCAGTACATGAACACACACTGCTGAATTAATGTGCTTAGTGTGGCCGCATGCACTTGACTTTATACAATCTGTTTTAAAAAACTGTTTGTTAAATCGGAATAATCCCGTAGTGTAGACATACCCACAGTATGAGTGTCACTCCAATTTAGAAGTAACTCTACTTTTATAACCATCTCTATTACTACCGCTGTAGTTTCCTCAGCTGACATATTGCATATACAGTCTGAGTTCTCGGACAGAATGCCAACTCTGGATGAGTCAGTATGTGCTATACAATGGAGGCAGGCACAGCAACACCCTTTTTAATCAAGGCCATATACAGGTTTTGTTTAAGACATGCAATTTCTACACAATTCTGCAACGTTACAGATGTGCTGGAGAGCATATGAAAACTTGGTCAAGTTGTGTTGTGAATGCTCAGTTTTCTTCATAATAAAAATCACATTTTTATTCAATGCTTAGAAAAAACCTTCTCACACATGCAGTAAGAAGCTTTCATGGCTGAATGCCAGCAATGGTTGAGATCCATTTCTAAGTTTTTTTTCCTCCTTCACTGCTCTGATGATGTGCTATCATATACAATGGTGCAAAGCAGCAGAAGTCAGAAAAAGCACCTTTTCGCACTCACTCCTCAATAAAACTATGAGCTGGGCATAACAGCACAGAATTACACTCGAACATTCTAACCCTCACCAAGAAGAGAACAGGAGTACTTGTGGCACCTTAGAGACTAAAATTTATTTCAGCATAAGCTTTCGTGGGCTACAGCTCACTTCTTCGGATGCATAGAGTGGAACACACAGACAGAAGATATTCATACATACAGAGAACATGAAACGGAGGAAGTACCCATACCAACTGCTGTAAGAGTCCAATCAATTGAGATGAGCTATCAGCAGGAGAAGAAAAAAACCCATTGAAGTGATAATCGAGATGACCCATAGAAGGTGTGAGGAGAACTTAACATGGGGAAATAGTTTCAATTAGTGTAATGACCCAACCATTCCCAGTCTGTTTAAATCTAAGTTAATTGTATCTAATTTGCATATTAATGCGAGTTCTACAGTCTCTCTCTGGAGTCTGTTCTTGAAGTTTTTTTGTTGCAAAATTGCCACCTTCAAGTCTGTCACTGAGGCCTTGGCTACACTTGCAAATTTGCAGCGCTGCAGCAGGGTGTGAAAACGCACCCTCTCCAGCGCTGCAAATTGCGGTGCTGCAAAGCGCCAGTGTGGTCAAAGCCCCAGCGCTGGGAGCGCGGCTCCCAGCGCTGTACTTTATTCCCCACAGGGAGGTGGAGTACGGACAGCGCTGGGAGAGCTCTCTCCCAGCGCTGGCGCTTTGACTACACTTAGCGCTTCAAAGCGCTGCCACGGCAGCGCTTTGAAGTGCAAGTGTAGCCAAAGCCTGAGTGGTTAGAGAGGTTGAAGTGTTCTCCCACTGGTTTTTGAATGTTATGATTCCTGATGTCAGATTTGTGTCCATTTATTCTTTTGTGTAGAGGCTGTCCGGTTTGGCCAATGTATATGGCAGAGGGGCATTGCTGGCACATGATGGCATATCTCATGTTGGTAGATATGCAGGTCAACGAGCCCCCAATGGCGTGGCTGATGTGATTAGGTCCTATGATGGTGTCACTTGACTAGATATGTGGACAGAGCTGGCATCGGGCTTTGTTGCCAGGAGAGAGCTTTCACGGCATTGGCATCTGCCTTGAGAAGCGCATTTCAGGTCTCTTTACGAGGAGACTCGGGAGGCGTTCAAGGTGTTTTTGGAGAACAATGTCCGAGATGCCGTTACTTACACCAAGCATGCGAAGCTGAAGACTGCCTGCCATGAAGACTGACTGCCATGCTGCTTATGCGTTGAAGCACCAGAGTCGTACTCTGTACGGATTTGGAGGCTAACCTATGCCAGTAATTCTCTACTCATATCTGCAGACATGCAACTGAACACTGTTGCTTCCCAGAACTTTGCTCATGCTGCAAACAGAACACTAATCAGAGTCTTGCCAGGTTTTGTTCCTATGCCAAACTAAAACAGCAGCAACAATACGCTGATAATTTAGGTCTGTTTCATTCTGCTTCAGTTTGGGAAAGTTCTGGACAGCTGGAGAGCCAGATTCTGGAGGACTTAAAACAGAGGACAAGAAACCTTATACTGCAGCATTGAAGTCAACCATCACTCCTTTTGCTGCTGCCAAGAGATTCTGAAATAGGGAACAGAAAACAGGCAATTATTTCCTCCAGCAGCAAGGGATGGGGGTGTGGTCTTCAAGTTTATCTCCTGCTAGTCAAAAACTACAAGAGAGTTTTTAAGCAGGATCCAGAGACAGCACCTTGGTAAACGCGCCGCAAACCTGGCTTCAACCCTGGGTATTGCCACGAACAGCAAGACCGCTGGCCTGAGTTTAGTCCTCCTGTTATTAGGTGTCTGGAAAACTATAAGACCCATCTACAATGGAAATGGATGTGCTTATTTGGGGTTCAAGTAGTTGGTATATGGCGGGATAGAGATGGGAAAGGTCAGAAGATGGTAATGTGTAGATAGTTGCAAGGGGACAGAGAAGTTTGAGACAATATATTGGATAGGGCAGAATATATAGTAAAGAAGGGAAAGGGACTGAAAACAATGCAGAATGAGATACATCACAATCTACAGTAAGAAAGGAAAAAGACTGCAGTGAAGTCAGGAAGAAAGGCTAGTGTAGCAAGACAAGGCATAAACAAATAAACTAATACAGTTTGGAGGGAAAAGTTGTATATACATTTCATTCTTTTGACTTGCTAGTGATATATGGCAGTACAGTATTTCTTTACCCTGGCTTCTATACCTACTTCTCAGGCTAACAGTTGTCAGAAAGTTTCAGGATCTCCTTACATGTTTGTTTTCACTTAAATCCCAAAATGGGTTTGGATGCAAATTCATTTTAATTCAGGAATATAGGCTTGTACACACTGGCGCTTACTTCAGCATAAAATTGATGTCACTACGGGGCGTGGAAAAGCCACCACCCTGTGTGATGTAAGTTAGACCAATCTAAGCATCAATGTGGACAGCGCTATGTCAGCAGGAAAAGCTACCACCGCTTGGAGAGGTGGAGTAATGATGCTTGCTGATGCAAGAGACCTCTCTGTCAGCATGCAGCATCTGCACTAGCAGCACTACAGAGGTGCAGCTACATTGGTACAACTGCACTGCTGTGGCGATTCTAGTGTAGACTAGACCTAAATATATAGATTAAACCAATTTTCCTCAAGAAGTCAGCTATATGCTAGAGCAGTGGTCCTCAACCTTTTTGGTCTCAGGATCTATTTGTAAATGTTTACAGCAGGGGCAGTCAGACGCAGGCTAAATCCAGAATGCCAGATGCTTTTGAATGAACCACAACATTCCCCCCCTCCCACGTGGAGTCTGGACCTTGGCTAAGACATTTGGATTTTGACCACAAAAAAAAAAAAAAAAAAAAGATAGACTACCCCTAGTTTATGGCCTGCCTTGGTACAGCCCTGCCCTGAGGTTGTTTCGGTCGGATTCTGCCAGGCACTCACCCCACGGTGGCGGCTCCTGTGTTGTGGGGCTGGGCTTGGCTCTCTGCTTGGGACATTGCTACCTCCAGGGTTGCAGCACCTGTCAGGTTTGCGCCCCCCGCCCCCTTATTGGGCTAAATTTGTGGGTGTGGAGATGTGACCTGGCTCATGAGGTTGCAGTGCCATTTACTCCAATTTGGCCTACCCAGACTCCAGTCATCAGGATGGCTGGGCCAAACCTGAGTGGTGCTGAGACCCCAGAAGTTACAGTGCCTGGAGCAGGGAGCCCAACCAGCCCTGTGGAACAGGAGCTGCCACACAACCCTTAAACATTCTGGTGAGCCAATTCTGGGACCCAAGCCACAGGTTGAGAAATCCTGTGCTAGAGTCAGTGTCTTGTATTTCCTTCTTGTGTGCCATTTCCCGAGAGCCTATACACAATACAGAAGTTAACATCCTTCAAATCTAAAGCTAAAAATCCTTAGTAGCTTTTCCTCAGCTTAAAACCTTGGCATAACTCCACATCAGCTTATATCATCTCCAAGTGCCTCCTATGCACCTTCCCTTTCCTCGCACTGCAAAATTCTGTCAACTTTACCCACAATTTAAGGGGGGGGAGGGGGAATCACATACATGCCTTGAACAGGCTCCTCATCAGTGGACACAAACTCCTCCTCCTCCATCTACTCAAAAGAATACCTAAATTTCTCCCTAGGTTCATATATGCATCTTCTCTAGAAGAATAGAGGCCTATTAGGGTCTCATTAAACTGTACTGTGCATCGCTCATGCCCTCAGAGTAGCAGCCTTCCAGGATAGGCACCTATATTACTTGGATAAATTGTACCCCTCTACTGTATACTCAGCACAATGTAGTAGACTAGTCATGTCTACATATTGATACAAAATATGCCCAATATCCCATTGCACATTTTTCCTTTTACGTTCTGTAGAAGAAACCCCAGTTTAATATTAATATTCTGCTTGAAACCCACCATATTGGGGGGGGGAGGGGGGAGTTCAGAATTAAGGCTGAAACTGTCTTCAATCCTCCCATTGCACCTGGCTAGCACCAACAGCCCTGGTGCTCAAACAATGCACACACAGAGTGTGTTTGAGTACTCAGGTCAAGCAGGCCAAATTAAGATGAAGTTTTAGCCTTACCTGATTTTTCTTTTTGTTCACTGAAAGCCTACAGACTTCTAATGCTACTCCAACTAATTTGTGTTACTGCTGAGTGTGTAAGCATATGGTGCTCACAAAACCAAGAGTAAGGTTTTCAAGGTTTTTTGAAATTCAAGGATTGTATATTCAACCTATACTTTGCAAGCATCTGATCAGACGCAAGTTAAAACCATGCAATACATTAAAAAAAGGATTTACTAAAAATTAGAATCCACAGATAGACCTAGTCCTGGGCCTGTGCAATAGAAACAATAGCTAACGATTAACTGAAAGGAACAATTTGCTGTCAAAGCTTTCTTTCTGTGTATCTATTCTAACTGACCACTGTACAAGTGATTTGATGAACACTATACAAAAACTTTTCATTTTGCAGAACTTGTGTAGTAGAATTTTGGCTCTGACTCAACAATGTACTTAAACCATAAAAGTAACTTTAAGCATGTGAGTATTCCTGCTGAAATGGGTCTACTCACAAGCTTAAAGTTAGGCACATGGCTTAAACACCTTGATGAATCACACTTTTACTTAAGCCCCGTTTAACCCAACTAGGACTGGGGTTCAGACACCCAATGAAACAAAATCTGTATTTTGTTTCCAAACACTTATAGGCACCTTCTGTTTTTAACAAGTCATAGTAGAGGCAAAATAACTTGTTAGCTTGACATTTTTCTTAACACACTGTTAAAGAGTCACAAGTAGTCAGGAAATTCAGAAGTTCAAGTTCCTTTACTCAACCACATTGCACATCCTCTGTTTTTTATCGCATGCCTTTGACAATTTGCTTAAGCCACACAATAAAAGAGGAATAAGAGTATTAGCCATGTGGAACTTGGTCAAGTTAGCATTGACAATGAAACCTTTGCTTCTGCATTCCTTGGCTTTTTGAACTAGGCAACCTTGATTTTGCATATGGAGGTTTTTTTAACTGCATTATCTGAATTACAAAATTTTTACCTTAGTCATAAAGTGATGTTTTAAGATATAGTTCAGAATTACATCACAAACAAGGCTTTAAAAAGGGAATTTTTAATTGGTTCAACTTCTTGTGTAATTCCTTTACCACGCTAACATAAGTCAATGAAAAAAGACACTTGAAGCTTTGCGTCAAGTAAGATATTAATGTCATTTGTCAAGATCCAGATGGTATCCTTCCTAAACCCTTTACAACAAGTTAAATGCTTGTCAGACTTTTAGTAGTAATGTCTCTACAACCTGGGCTTCACCAGTAGGAATATAAAGGGCAGGGACTCAAGTCCATTTTAACAAATTCTGCACAGCAGTCTTACAAGGAATAATTGCTTTTTAGTAGTAAGAGGGAAAGGTGTTAGAATTGAGGGTCAAAACACGGCCCATTTTTGAGATCCTCTCCCAAATGTGAAATTATGACACATCTGTAGGACAAATTTAGCTGGCCTGCTGCCTGGGCTTTATACAAAATTCAGTTTGCTATCAGATTACATGGGATATTACAGTTATACAAAGTGTTCAGATAAAGCAAATTGGCATCTGTATGGAGCCAAAAATTATTTTATTCCTTGACTACTGGCAATTTACGGTAAGATGTACAAGCAGCCATTCCAGAGAACTGGACATTTCAGATGGTGTTTGCATTTTATTCACAGACAAAATCATGAATTAAGGCCTAGAATTTCCATCTGAAAGCCGGATCCTTTATGGTAGGACAAGCTGGTCACTTAAAAAACCCACAACTAACCCCTCTGATACTTTTGAGAATGTAAGTGTGTTTGCAGTTTATAGATTCTCTCCTACCCCATGGAAATTAAATCTTCAATCTAATTTAGCTCTCTGGTCCAGTAGGCCAAGCCCAGCAATTGTTTTACTGAAGATTTATCACTTCTCCTAGAACCCATCCATGCACTGAAGCAGGCTGGCAGGTTATATGTAGCCTAATTTAGATGTAAGTGTCACAGTTGCTAAGTAGTCTGAAAAGATGCATGAAAAAGTTTTTTTTTTTTTTTGTTTTTTTTAAAGCTGGCTATTCTCTCATTTTAAAGATCCTGGGAAAATATGTTACAAATAATTACATACAAGTCTGTGTCATCAGTTAACTCTTGAAAATAGAGTAGTCAGAAGCACACTGTTTTGCTTTGGTTTTACACGTGCAGATAGCAGATCTAAGCATGAACAGCCAAGGCCCAAATATGGGACTTTATTTACTTTAGGTTTTACAAAACCACAACCCATCCAAGCATTCTGGTCACCCTCAACAATTTTTAAAAGGGACAAACACCAAACAGATGTGTCAGTTTCCCAAGATCAAACCAAATGCACAGTGATTACAAATATAAATGAGAAATAATCGAATCACCATCACTACCCAATGTTTAACAAAGAACCAAATAAGGGGGGGGAGAAGGAGGGAGGGGACACAAAAATATTCATGCAGAAAGCTTAAAATACTGTGGGATTACTTCTTCACAGTAAATAATTTTCAGCAATAGAAGTAGTGAGGAGACACCATGTTTGCGTGAGACATAGGTAACTATGGGTCTATAATAAAGGACTTTTCTCCAGTGAGATTGTTGATAGATCTAATCCAAGCATTAGTTTTCTACATAAAAACCACACTTCAACCAACAAGCATATATACAATGTACGTTGTCCTATAAGTAGACACACTAACAACTACAATGTAATACATACTGTTACTACTCCTGTTTAGAGGAGGATTTTAAGAGACTAAGTTTGGATTTCAATTAAAACAAATACCAAAACCACCAACAACAACCAAAAAAAGATATTGCTCTAGTTCAAAAGGAATTTTAGAAAAAAAAAAGTTTAGGGCCTGTATCATACAGGAGTCAGACTAGACGACAGTGATCCTTTCTGACCTTGGAAGCTATGAGTAGCTGCTACAAACTCTTGTAAATTGGGTAAAAGTTAACCAGCATAAGAAAAAGAATTTAGTAGGCGGGGTAGAAATCTCAGATTAAAATTTTATTCTGTAATTTAAGAAACATTGTTATGGCTAACATACATTAGGAAACCTGGAGAGAAGCTACAGCAAACATGCCAGAAGTTCTCTATATTTTGGAATGTTGACACAGTAAGAAACAAAACATGAACTTACCTACTGACAGATAGACCTTTTTATTCAGGTCATATGCACAGACTGCACTTGATCCATTACAGTCTTCAATGCCACCACAGGGATTTATTTTATAACGCACATGTTTATCTATATCAATTGCTTCCCATGTATAACTGAAATAAAAACAAAAAATAGCTTGTCAGTTAATACATACCTTCACAACCATTTACTCAAACCCCAAAACCCATCCATGAAATATCAGATCTAACCAACGCTAAGCAGAAAATAATGCCACAATCTCCATGACACTGGAATCCCAACTCTGAAGTTTATCTCTGATGCAGTACAATAATTCCTTCATGTTATTTAGGTGGATGGGCCTGGGGTGGGGAGGGGAGAAAGAGAGGAACCATACACACAGGAAGAAATTTAGCCACTTTACCACTGACTGAAAATGCTTCCAACTCAGCAGCTGTTTTTGTGATAAGAGACTCACCTCTACAGAGCTCTTGTGAATATTCCTTTAAAAATATGGCCACTCAATACTATGGAGATGTTGACAGAGATCATTCAGATGTGACCCAGAAAAATGAGAGGTTTCAGAGTAGAAGCTGTGTTACTCTGTATCTGCAAAAAGAACAGGAGTACTTGTGCTACCTTAGAGACTAACATTTATTTGAGCATGAGCTTTCGTGGGCTACAGCCCACTGCTCAGATAAATTTGTTAGTCTCTAAGATGCCACAAGTACTCCTGTTCCTTTTTGAGAAAAATGACAGGGGCTTGAGAGAGATGCTTCTGAAGGAAAGACCTGGGTATTAATATGTATGGCTAGACCAAAAGAACAATTGAAGGAGGCACAGCGTTTCATACTCATCTTTAAAGTAAATACAGTGAATGGAGAGCCATTTAGCTAGGTACAATGGAGTGATGCTATGAAAAAAGTGAAGTAAAATTAGGGGGACAATGTAAACAGAATGAGAAAAATTTCCCCCAGAGATATCAGTTTGTGGCTCCATCGGCCAAGAAAAATGGAGGCACTTTCTTCACTTGGGGTTTTTAAAATTTAGACTGGACAGAGCACTAAGATAAACATTCAAAAGAATGACCAGCACTTGCATTAAAAATATCTGTGACAGTCAATCTTCATGATCATGGTGGTATTAAAGCACTTGTGTGACCTATTAGCTCTTCCCCACACCTACCCTCTTTTCCAGTTTCTACAGTTTTACAATTCCAGTATGGTTTGAGACATTTATCAAACAGCTGTCAGATCTACCAATGAAATTCAGGGTCAATGCCACAAGAAGCCCAGCAACCTGGTCCAGCTACTGGGCTTTCACCAAGATACAATCCAAGGACTCTGCTTGAGGGCCTCATCTTCTCTACCAATCTCTAGCTGGCAGGAGTTTTGATCATTCCCCAAACCCACAAACAGCTAGAACACAAAGATGCTCTCTTGGTCCACGCTGCAGGCTGACTGTTGGGACCAAGAAGAGAGAAGAGGAGCAGTTTTGCTACTCTGTCCCACTCTCAGGCTGGTTTCTGAGTCATCTTTGTCTATGAAGCTCTCCAGTGCCTTGTTGCATTACTGTTTGACCTGCTGTTTCAAACTTTACTAGGGAATTTTCAGTGCACCACAGCAGCGTCCACACAGACTGTTAGGGCATGGCATGGAGAAGCACTCTAGATTTATATCTAGCTTGCAGTGCACTAACTCGCTATATAGACAGGCCCTGAGTTCTCGCTTTCCCGAGGCAGCAACACAAAAACTTGATAAGCAGTGTGTCAATTTCCCCGCTGCCCACAGGGTCTGTACAACAGCAAAGAAGTTGACCAGTTTTCTTAATTTCACTCTGCTGCTTGGAAAAAAGTTTATAGGTTGGTGTAGAGGCATCAGAGCCATCTGCAAACTCAAAGTGTTAGACAACTTTCCAAACATGACCTGTTTTCTTCCCTCCAAGCCTTACAGTAGATCACTTTTTAAGTTACTAAATACCAGGTAGGAAAAGTTGGTGTCATTAGCAAACCAATGGAAGATGGGTAAAAGGAATTCAATATCTTCTCCATAGCATTTCCCCTTCCCTCTATACAGTCTAATCTTTAGCCCCATATGTAGAGGTACATTTCACAAATTAGTTATCACTGAGGTGGAGAAAGAGCTCCAAGCAAAAGCAGCAAAGAATAAAAGTTAATGAAAAAAAAAAACCCCACACACACCAAGAAATGGAGGAAGGGAAAGGAGTTAGACAATGCCAGAGCAAAACTAAGTAAAAGAGTGAAGTGGTAGTAAAAAAAAACAAAAACAAAAAAACCACCCTGAAGAAATTGACTTAACCCTCAGTTATCATGGGGGCAGGAAAAGAAAAGACTACAGCTGGTTGGAAAAAAATTAGAACAGTTTTCCATCAGAAAATGCAGTTCCATTGAAATAAAAAATGTGTTTACAAAATTGTGTCAGTCTCACCTAGTGTAGAAAAAAAAATCAATTATTTTTTTCTAAAAAGATCATTTAAATCAGATTTCTAAATTAAATTTAATATGTTTATTAAAAAATGCACACCTAATTTCAAGTTACATTTGAAATTGACATCCTAAACCACGACTTATCAGTCTATTAAATCATTCCATGTGTCAAGATTTTCATACAGCAAGTAACATGCATTGACAGAAAGTCACTAATCCTGAGTTAAGTAGGAGGAGAGCGCACTTTTTAATAGGCCAGGTCTACACTACAAACTTGCATCAGTATATGTATGTCAGTCACTCAGGGGTGTGAAAAACCCACACCCTTGAGCCATGTAGTTATACCAACCTAACCCCTGGTATAGACAGTGCCATGTGAACAGGTGGACCAGTGGGGTTACAAGAAGGTGAAAGTCAGTGCAGGATCTGTCTTCTCAAGTTTATGCTGTAAGCAACCTAATAATAAAGCTTGAAAATGCCAGTCACCAGTTCTGGTAAAGCAGAAGGAACCTGGTTGGTTAATATTCTGTGTGAATTTGCTCTGAATAACATGACCTGCTGGTTCTCTACAGCTCAGTGGTAACAGACGACTACTGGAAAGTCAGACACACATCTACTCCCATGCAATTATAGAGGCCCATCACAAGTGGTATTCATTGCCTTGCTAGCTAACAAACCACACCAGCCTCTCCTTTTTGATGTGGTCATGAGGCTCTATTCTCTATGTGTTCAAAATTCTGCAAAAGTTCCACATCAGTAAGCTTTAAAAAGAATTGTAAAGTTAATCCACAAGTGTCTATGTAGTCAACAACAAAGATAATAAGACTGAAGTTTTGTTTTCATGGTTTGTGAAAAAGTCATTCAGTTAAACATCTTACAAGAATCAGGTTTTTTTAAATTTTTAAAAGTTGTCTTTAAATTGAAAAGCTTAAAGATGAACCATCCCTGACAAAAAGCTTAGAGATATGTGTTTGTATCATAAATACAAATCAAAGAACAAAAATTGATCTCTCCATCTAGCCAAAGCCTTCCAAGAAGCATAAAAATCTGAACAGCAGGAAATGCAAAGTTTCGGTCAAATTTTAAAAAGCCACACTGGAAAGAATGCAGTTAACGTACCCCAATCAATCTCACTCTCTGCTCTTGTATGCCAGTCACTTTGTTCAACAAACATTGATGGTAAGTATATTCTTATGACAAATCCGGAAGCTATGTCATATGTCAAACCTATATAACTTACTGATTTGGCAAGGAAATCTTAACCCTCACCCCTATGGTTTGACATTTCACTTTGGGCTACATACATCTTATGACACATCCACTGGCTTATGGAGCAGAATACATGCAAGCCAATTACAAAGATGAACCAATTTTAAAGGGCCAGCAGCTGAATGAAGCTCAATCAGTGCAAACAGAAAAGCATTAAAGCAACAGTAAAAAGGGATCTGATATGAGGGAAGCATGTTATTAAGAAAGCAAGATGGATTTGGATCAGTCTGGTTTGCATATGTAGAATAATATCTTGTATTCATGTGGCACCTCCTACTTAAATATTTCAGCACCCTTTAGAAACCTGCTAATTTATTTGAATTTGCCCCAGGTCACAAGACATGGTTGTAAAGAGCCAGGAACATCAGATTTCCCCATTCCCAGCGTATACCTCCTCAAATGAGGGTGAACTGGAGGCCATTCTCTGGTTCTGTCAGTGGCACACATGTTGGGAGTGGACTTGACACACATTATGTTGTCAGTTATGGTACACTGTATTGTGATTTAGAGACTGAAAGAATAGTAAAGAGTTATGATTGGAAGCGCATGGGCGATGAGATTATGAGGAGAGAGTTAAGGTTGTTGGAGTTGGATTTAAACTGCAACAATTTTGAATTTCCTAACTTTAAAACAAAACTACAAGCATTTGAAACACTGCAACATTCTATTAATATTCTACTAATTTTTTTCCCCCTAAGGTTAGGGACACTGCAATGGGTTTACAACTTTTGCTCCATCTTAGTGAATCTTTGCCTGAGGTTTATTTTAACTATACACAAGAGCAGCTGCCTAATAACACTTCTCTGCATGTTACCACAGTACTGGTTGAGCTAGCATATGAAAACTACATGGACTCATCCTACAGCTGCAGAAGAAGCCACTTGCTCTTCATCAAGCCACACTCGTTTTTGTCTAGGCAAGGTCCATCAGAAAGGAGGAAGGCAGAGGGGAAAATATAAAGGTGGAAAGGGGCTAGAACATATAACAGTGCAGAAACAATTTTAAAAGTCCAGGAAGAAGCTGTTTTGCAATGGGGAGGGAGGGAGGGATAATTTTCCTTCAAGATTGCCCTGAAAGTATTTGTTGTATAGAAACATCATTTTGAAATTCAATAATTTTGAATAATTACTTAGAAGTAGTTTTCAATACTAAATCTGTCCCCAGGTTATTTTGTGACTTCATAATAAATTTTCCTTAAAAAGGATTTGTCTCTCCTCTGTTGCTGTGTGAAAGATGCAAACAAACTGGGAAAGAGTTTGAACTGTATCCAGAGTGCAATCAGATACACAAGACAAACTGAAGGTATGGAGAGAGACTCTTTCCTCTACTTGTCCAAAGTATAGTAGGCTTAACGATTTAACTGGTAAGTCTTGTGACAATCACGCAGATTTAAGGTGACTGGCTTAAAGGGACACTCTCTGAAAGCAAGATTTTTACCTCGCACAGTTAAGGCTAAACATGTGAAAAAAAAAAAGAAAAAAGAAAAAGAACAGCTGGTGGAAACCATTAAATTAATTTTATAAAGCCAAAGAATATGATTTAGAAAGGAAGACTGTTTCTCCATAAGAAGCTTCCCTTCGCTCCTAGATTCCACAAGCAACCTAACCAACAGAGCACCAGGAACAAGCAGAGAACCACAGAGCACACATTTGTGGTGCCTGTGAAGACTTGGAGGCGGGCTGTTCTATACACTATTTTTCTACCTTGAAAAATGTTCTTTCTACTTTGCCCAGCTTTGAACACCGAACAGGGTGTGATAGGACCAGTGAGAAGGAGACATGGTTCCAGTGTTCCAGCAAGAGAGACTGGCCAAAAGTTAAACTGATTGAGAGACCTGCTATACCCAAGCCCTTATCATGGGATCAGTTAGCAATCGAGAAATTTACAAGTTATGTTTGTAGCATTATATTGTACTAGTAGTTTTTCTGCAGCATATAATAATTGAGACAGAACTAAATTAAACTTACAATTAGATGCTATTTTTCACTACAAGTTACCACAGCAAGATTTTCATAACTGTTAAGTCGCAACAACAAAAATTATATGTGATTTATCAGCCAGCCACTTCGGATTATTGGATAAGAGTAAGCTATATACAAGGAAAGGCAATATGTTTGTGATGAGTATGTTAATATTCTAAGAGAAAAAAGGAAACAAGATACGAAAATGTCTACAATCTGGTTTCTTATTTCTGCTTTTGTTTCCTTGGACAGCTCCTCCCAATTCAGACTGTGATAGGAGAAGTAGTAGATGTTGCCAAGGGATGTGCCAAGTGGAGGAATGGGGGTCTGATTTCCAAGATGTCATGGGAAAGACAGGTCCGTTGAATATCTTTTGGAGCTCTAACCTAGCTGAGTCCTGGGAATGGGGAGAGCTGGAGTAGTGTGTTCTTGGAATAGTGGTGGGTGCTCTGGAAGCATTACAGCATAACAGCAGTGGAAACCATAATAAATGTCAACAATAATAAGTAGGACTGAGCCCAGTAAGAGGAAGTGTCAGTGGCATCATACATCAGTTTCCTTTAAATAATCTGTCTGTTGTCATGACACCCCTGTTGCTCTTACCTGATTTGGGAGGGAAGTGCAGAAGAGGGAGGAAGAGAATAGTACTTACTCAGACAAGACTAAAAAAGAGCTGAAATGTGGCTTCCTCACCAGCAGATGGCAGAGTAGCCTGGAGGAGCAGAGCTGGGGCCAGGGGCTCCTTTCTTATAAGAGGACAGAGCCCAAAGGTGGCCTTGTTCCTGGTGGTGGTTATTGACTTAAGGGAGGGGTCATGGCCTCACTTTCACCTTTTAAAAATTGAAAGAAGTTATCTGAAAAATGAAAAGAGTGACCAAAAGTCCCACTGGGAGGAAGCAGGAAAGTGGCTGGAGCAGCAGGGCCCCAGACCCTTTAAAGGCTCTTTACCTATACCGAAAACCTACCGACCACTATGCCTACCTTCATGCCTCCAGCTTCCATCCCGGGCACACCACAAGATCCATTGTCTACAGCCAAGCACTGAGGTACAACCGCATCTGCTCTAACCCCACAGACAGAGACCAACACCTACAAAATCTCCTCCAAGCATTCTCAAAACTACAGTACCCGCACGAGGAAATAAGGAGACAGATCAACAGAGCCAGACGTGTACCCAGAAGCCTCCTACTGCAAGACAAACCCGAGAAAGAAACCAACAGGACTCCACTGGCCATCACATACAGTCCCCAGCTAAAACCCCTCCAGCGCATCATCAGGGATCTACAACCCATCCTGGAGAATGATCCCACACTTTCACAGGCCTTGGGTGGCAGGCCAGTCCTCGCCACAGACAACCTGCCAACCTGAAGCATATTCTCACCAGTAACTGCACACCGCACCATAGTAACTCTAGCTCAGGAACCAATCCATGCAACAAACCTCGATGCCAACTCTGCCCACATATCTACACCAGCGACACCATCACAGGACCTAACCAGATCAGCCACACCATCACCGGTTCATTCACCTGCACGTCCACCAATGTAATATACGCCATCATATGCCAGCAATGCCCCTCTGCTATGTACATCAGCCAAACTGGACAGTCTCTAAAGAAAAGGATAAATGGACACAAATCAGATATTAGGAATGGCAATATACAAAAACCTGTAGGAGAACACTTCAACCTCCCTGGCCACACAATAGCAGATCTTAAGGTGGCCATCCTGCAGCAAAAAAACTTCAGGACCAGACTTCAAAGAAAAACTGCTGAGCTCCAGTTCATCTGCAAATTTGACACCATCAGCTCAGGATTAAACAAAGACCGTGAATGGCTTGCCAACTACAGAACCAGTTTCTCCTCTCTTGGTTTTCACTCAACTGCTAGAACAGGGCCTCATCCTCCCTGATTGAACTAACCTCGTTATCTCTAGCTTGCTTCTTGCTTGCATATATAAACCTGCCCCTGGAAATTTCCACCACTTGCATCCAAAGAAGTGGGTATTCACCCACGAAAGCTCATGCTGGAAAACGTCTGTTAGTCTATAAGGTGCCACAGGATTCTTTGCTGCTTTTAAAGACTCTTAGTATCCCCTGCTGTTTCCACTGATGCCAGGTGCACGTAGGGCCAGCTGGACCCTGCTCCTGCTGATAGAGCTGCATCTCCAATGGGGAAGACAGGAGCACTGGATAACCCCTCCAATGCTGAAGAAAATATTTAGCTTTTACTGGAGATCTTACACAAATGAAGATGTGCATGTGTGCTTCAAGAGAATGATGTGTATTCATTTTCTGAGTTCTGTTTTGTGAGTGATGGTAGTTGAATTATTCAGAGCTGAAATAACATGAAAACCAAGCAATCCTGGACTATATTCCTCCTAGAAATATAGCTTTGAAAAGGTACTTTTGTAGTTAGACTGAAAGCTCTTTGGAGCAGGGCTTGTCTGTGTTATGTCTTTGTACAGTACCTAGTGTGACTCAAACTCCTGTTATGATTGAGGACCCTAGGTACTACTGTAATGCAAGAAAATAATCAAATAAAATGTATTATTGACTAGAGGAGAAGCAAGGCCCATAGCACTTTTGAACACATGTAGTAATCACCTGAGAAGGAGAAATCCATTGCATACATGCCCATAGTAGGTAAGCTTGTGCAGAGTTTGTGTACTTGCTGACCATCTTAAAAGACTCATATCGACAACATATTTTAATTCATTCCTACAGTTATTTTTTGTGCAACTCGTATATTAAGCCATAGAATTCATCAGTACTAAAACAGTTTTTAGAGTGTTGATTTTTAGAGTAGAACTAGACTTTAACTCACCCCTCCTTCACACCTTAAATTACTTTGATTTCTAAGTGTATTTCTAGCTTGTTTAAACAGGAGAAGCTGTATACATATACATATATATTTATATATAATCTGGCTTCTGCAGAAATATCTGAGACCAACTGTTTTATGATAACATATGTTAACAGGACAAATCTTCAAAACTTCTAGCAGAGAAGCTGATTACCTACATTGTTCATTGAAACGATTTGTGAGATGAAAGTACATAGAAGAGAGGACCAAAATACTAATATGATACTACTGTACACTCTGGGTTAGCATAAGCCTTTACATTCATCCTTGTGTAACTAAAAGTGTATAGCCGCACTGTCTCTCCACACCCACACAGAGCACCAGACAGGGGCACTGGAACAATGTTTATAGTGGGGATGCTGAAAGACACTGAACAAAACCATAAACTCTGTATGTAATGGAAGCCTACTTCAAACCAGAAGGTGCTGCCATACTCCCAGTGCTCCTACTTCCAGCATCCCCAGCACCTGGAAAGCATTTGTGACTCAAAGACACCTATAAATTTCAACTTCTGAATCTCTAACCCAGAGGGGAAAAAAGCTAGTTCACAAGCAGCTGCTACACACTAAGCTACACCCAGTATCAGTTTTATTTTTTCTCACCCCTGTTTAGCCTGACACCCACTGAAATTGGCAACTGGAACAACTTGCTTGAGTGGACTCAGAGAGAGAGAATTTATGCATGCAGAAGCCATATATTATGTTAACACAGTTCCTTTGATCCCAAACGTTCCAAGCACACTTAAATGAATTTAGATATATTTGAAACTAGTAGAAAGCAGTCACCTCCAGGGAAGAGGGCAGCAGCCAGGCCATGGCACAGGCATGGGGAGGAGGAAAACTAATCAAAAATACTAGTACAAAACCAAACTTAATAAGCACAATGGGATCACTGACACAAAAGCAGAGCTAACTACTCATATTTAAGGGTCTCCTCTGAGAGGACACAAACCCTAACAATCTGGGTGAAAATTTCAAGTGTCCAAGTCACTTTTGAAAATGGGACTTAGGAGCCTAAGTCACTTAGTGACTTGGGCACCCCCCCCCCTTTACCTACTTCAGAACTACAAAAACAAAGGGTAATATAAGGAGACCAAGCATCTTGTAACCTCAAACATTACCCACTCTTTCTCCACAGGTATATATCATAGCAGCAGTCTCCTTAGACACCAATCAGGGAGGATCCCAAAGCACTCTACTAGCAGAGTCACAAACTGCACATAAGGGTCAAGCCCCCCATTATGCAGTCACCACAGCTGAAACGCAGGGCTGTTTAATGGCACAACACAAGGCAGATGGTGAAGGCAATAAAGGCCGTGGCCCCTGAGGACTGGGCCTAAGGAAACAAAAGGCAATTGCACAAGAAAGAGTTTGGCCACAACACCACAAATGGTGGGGGCGGGGGAGGGCACACAAATAACCGAGCATGAGAGGCAAGGACCTCATCTGACAGGCAAGGAGCCAGCAGCTCCGGCCACCCGTTCGCCCCCCAGTTCGCTGCCACTTTAGAGGCGTCTGCAGCTCAGTGAGGGATGGGGGGGGAGCGGGGGTCTCTTCAGGGACTCTCCCTTTAACGCCACGGGGCTGGCTGGGGGCTCCAGCCCCGCCCCGGCGGAGGAAACCCACCTGCACAGCGGCTCCAAGTCCAGGCTCTGGGCCTCGCCGCCTCCCCGCAGCCCCGCGAGCAGAAGCAGGAGCGGCCAGGCCGGGAGGCGGGGCGCGGGGAGCCATCGCGGGGCAGGCCCCGAGCCGCGGGCGACGCGTCTCATGGGTGCAGCGCGGGGGCCTCAGAGCGGAGCCGGAACTGGCGGGCGCCGCTGCCTCTGGGACATGATAGAGAGGAAGGGGGGGTCATGTGATCCCCACCCCCGGCCGCTCATGTGACTCCCGGGTCATGTGACCAGTCATGGGCGTGACAGGCTCTGCCGCGGCCGCGCCGGTACCCGGCGAAGGGGGGGGGTGAGGGGGCTTGTGTCCGACCCCGCCCCCGCGCACCAGCTTCCCCCCCCCCGCCCCGAGATCCCTCACAGGCAGCCAGGCACGTTCCCCCAGTGACACCCCCGTCCCCCAGTCACGCCCCCCCACCCTCCTGACACCTCCCTCAGGCACGCCCCCAGGGAGGGTGACCAGACAGCAAATGTGAAAAATCAGGACAGTGGGTGGGGGGTAACAGGAGCCTATATAAGAAAAAGACCCAAAAATCAGGACTGTCCCTATAAAATTGGAACATCTGGTCACTCTACCGCCAGCACTCACCTCCCCCCCCCCCGGCCCGCACCCTTTGACACCTCCCCGGGCACTCACCCCCACACACACCCCACTGACACCTCCCCCGGGCACTCATCTCCCCACACACCCCAATAATACCTCCCCCGGGCACACACCCCACTGACACCTCACCTGGGCACCCAACTGACACCTCCCCAGACACACACACACACACACAAACACACTGCAATGACTCCTCCCCTGGGCACTCACACACCCCCTCATGCCCCACAGACACCACCCCCGGGCATTTGCCTACCACACACCCCACTGATACCTCCCCCGGGCCCTCCCTCCCCACACCCCACTGACACCTCACCTGGGCACTCCACCCCCCCCCCACCAAGCACCCCACACACCCCAGCACAGACCCCTCCATTCAGCCCAGTGACACTTCACCCAGGCATTCAGGCCCCATGTACCCCACTGACACTGCATCTCCCCATGCACCCCAGTGACATCTCACCCGGGCACTCAGCCCCCATACACCCTAATAACACCTCACACCCAGCTCCCACACCTCAGTAACACACTCAACCTCTACACTGCCCTACATGCCCCCAATCACATGCCCTCAGTCTCCACACACGCACACACACACCCAGCATCTCCCACTCCTACACATGCACCCCAGCTATTGTGCCACCACAGGGCTACCCATACACCCCAACAGCCCCTGACATACATACTCAGTCCCTCACACACATGCACACACCATAAGAGCCTTGCCTTTACTCACACTCTGTTCTTTAAACATCCCACATACTCATCTGCTACTTTCAACACCCCAACAACCAACTACACATATAAACTCATCCCACAATCCCCCAACACCTACCCTCACAAACATCCACGACAAACCCACATCATATCTATACACAAACACATGTGCATTCCCTCATATACACAACCCAAACAGTATGCATACACATACCAAACACATTGAGATCAGCTATGAGAAGTTGAATGGTGGAAATTTTTTTAAAATGTTAAGTGAGATTTTTGATGACTCATTTATTCCTGTATAATGTTTCTGTAAACAAAAGCTCACTGTTGTCATGATTATCGTTTTGTTTTTTATATTTAAATGGCAACGGTTTGCAAACCTGTTAGAACTTCCTAAATAAATAAATAAAAAGATTAAAAACAATTCACACATAGCAAAATTCTTCAGCACTGGGAGAGACTGAAAGCTAATACCATATGGGTGAGACCTGCCAGCAAGTCTGTGGTTAAATGACAGCTGCAACGATTATTACTACAGCAGGAAAGCCAAGATGATGTAGAAACAATACCTTGTTTCAAACTTGGGGACGGAGTGGAGGCTTGCACACCACGGCATTTTTCTCACAGGGAAGTAGAAGAGACATCCCCTGTTGCCATCTACACTCAGTTTATCTCAGCAGAGCCAGTAGACTCTGACTTGCACAATCAGTTACTACCAGGCATATGTTATAAATAGGGACACAAGAAAAAAAATAGAGACATACCTTATAATGCTATTGAACTACACTTTAGATGGAGAGCATTCTGGAGTGACAGCCAGAAAATGGAAACAAACATTTAAAGACTTATCCCTCCCAAAGAGTGACAGCTGGCATTTATGGAAAGAAATTCTGCCCAGTAGTTATCAGCACTCTCCAGTAGGAATTTAAACAAACAGAAATATAAAATGTGTAAGACACATCACTGAAAGTGTTTTCTCTTTTCCCCCAACCCTACTGCCTCGCATCCTGCATCATTTTGACCAGGGGGACTCCAAACCAGGGGCAAGATTATAATAACCTAGTTCATATTGAATAATACAATACTCCACAAGCAGTCCTACCGGGACTACTCATGGTATAAGGCACTATTCAACGTGAGAAAGAATATCACAATCTAGCCCAAGAGCAGAGTCCTAAACTGATGAAGGCAGGATTGGGAGATTAAAGGCACCCACCTCTGGTCCCACTACTGGAGGGAGAAACTGAGGCATGAAACAGCATTCTACGTATACCTGGTCAGGATCTGTGATAAAATTAAAGGGGCATAGTAAAAGCTGTCAGACTTTAAATGTTATCTTCCTTGACAGTTTTCTCTTATTATAAGATTCAGGGTTAATAACTCTCATGATTTTATTGTGAGCCTTGTGATTTTTGGTGTTTTTGTTAAAGCCCCAGTTCTGGCGCTTTGTGATTATGTGGGAATATCAGATGGTTGGTTGGGTGTTTTTGTTTGTTTTTGTTTGTTTTGTTTTGTTTTTAAACAAGTTTGCAGCCAGCATGGTTGTGGAGAAAAGATTGGAAACATGAACCCAAAGGCTCAGAAGAGAAATAAAAAAAAATCCAGAACCTTTTATTTTTAAGGCAATCTCATGGGGGTGGGGAGGTTCTGGCTCATGATTTTTGAATGATTAGGTAATACTGAGTTTTACTTTAAGATTTTCAGCAAAGTTATGTATCTGCTATGCTGAATTCACCACAAAAGAAAATAAATAAATAAATAAAATAAAAAAGCCACTCTTACTACTACATCTCGCACTCTAAACAAAGCAGTGCAGACTTGTTATCACCTATCAATAAATTCTGTGTTTATTTACCAAAACAAATAGTTATGCCAGAATTAATAGCAGTGCAGACAGACATACTGTAACTTCTAATTTGAATGATCAGATTAACTATTTAAATTATAAAGTTGAGTAGGGCCTTGTACCTGAAAAGACTTACGCATATGCTTAACTGACTTCAGTGAAGCTAGTCACATGATTAACATTAAGCACGTGACTAACTCCATTGAAATCAATGTGACTATTCACTTGGTTAACTTTTAAGCACATGTGTAAATCTTTGGAGGCTCAGGGTCTAGGAATTTATCACAATTCAGTTAGGTTATGTTATCTGAAAAGGACAAACCCAAAGCTGTAATCCAATAAAGGAATTAAGAAGTTTATCCTTATCTAGTTCCCAATTCTGCAAGCTGTTTCACATACACCGACCCCTGCACATGCACAAAGCCCTAATGATGTCAGTGGTGTTCCTAGCAAACAGAAGTCCATGAAGAGCAGCTTGCAAGATCTGGCCCTCCTTAGAAAAACAAAAAAATTGTGCCTGTATGTGCAGTGCAGTCATGAGCATCATCAGCCTACCAGCAAAATCAAGGTTAAAATATAGCAAGGTAGTTATAAAATTACATAAGTATTTAAATATACATTGAAATTTCTGATACCTTTAAAATCAAATTAAAAGGTATAACTGACTTCAGCTAGCTGGAATCCTATGGATATAGGCACTGAGCCTGCAAACAAAATACACATATGCTTTATTTTAAGCACATGGATCATTCAATACTCCCATTGAAATCTATCTATCTTAAATCATTTTGAGGCACCCTATTAAATGGAATAATTCATTATAAATACATTTGTATAAATAATAATTAAAGCATTTACCTGTCATGAAATTGGCACTTCAGCAGTCTTTCAGTAAGTCAGAAACTATAGAAATGGTAACACATTAAAAATATTCCATAAACTTAATCCAATAGTTGCCTTTTCCTTTTCAGCAGCTGAGACATGGCATGCATGGGTTAAGTTTGGTTTTAGTCTGTCTCTAGTATCTTGGGCTCAGGTTCAAAACTTCGGGTTGTGGCTGATTCCTAGGAGGCCGGATATCATAGATTATGGATGGACAAGTCCTTTGGGGTCCTTCCTCAGGCCTGGTCTGGTCTGGTCTCAGATGTTATGGCCAATATCAGGCTCATCATGCTTCCTAGGTCATTGTGCGAAGGTGCTCTCAGGTATAGTTTGCTTTTTAAGTGTTTTCTTCCAAAGTGATGTCTCAATTCCCCATGACAGTTACATCTGGTCTGTGGCTTTTCAAAAATCAGGAAGCAAAACCCCTCTCTGTCTCAAGGGGCATTTTTACTATAAATTCTCCATGGCTCAGGAAAGTTTCTTCTCAGGTGGGGTTAGGACACTTAGTCACTAATTTTCTCAACACTTTACAATAGTAAAATAATTATTTCCAGCCTTTCTAAGGCACAGAACTCTTCATAGGATTCCTCTCCGGTCAGTTCTAGTCTCTAAAAATCACATATCCCATTGTTCACTGTCACCGTTCACAGAGTCTCACGCTTTCTACCTACCTATTGTCACTGTTACAGTATCTCTCACTTTCTTTCGCTCACTCACTCTCTCCTTTCTCTCTAGTCTCTTTCTCCCTTTAGTCTTATCTTACTTTTACTTTTCCCTTCACTTTGCTTCTCCTTCTTTGCTTTTCTATTGCTCCTGGTAATGGTATTTTTCAAAGGCTAAACCTCTGATAAGGGTACCTCCCCAGTCATGCCCACTTAGCCTACTTTATACTAGTTTAAAACAATATTACAAGAATGCAAACAGGGTCTGATGACCTTGTTTCACAGGCCTTGGTTTAGGCCTCTCAATGCCTTTACAAGGATAATATGACGTTTCCAAATCCAGCTGGTATTGCTCAATGAAACTCTAATGTAAAATCAACTTTTTCTAAATTTGCTGAATTTAACCTCATGCCCTGATGCAGGGCAAATTCTTATATACTGCACTTTGCGTACATTGCTGACAAGGGTGCTGTTTTGCCCTCTGTGCCAGGAGACAGCACTAGGTATTATTGATGTCCTGAGACCCATTCTCTAAGCCTTTGGGTCATCGTAGAAATTATTCTTCTTGATGCCCACCAAAGCCAAAAGAGCCTCCAAGTTCTTTGTGGCAGCTGTTGCAGGAATCTCTCCTCTTTCCTCTGCATGAGTTGTCAGAAATTAGCTCTCCAGGCATCTCTTCAAGACTATCTGCCACAATGTACCCAGCTTTGCAACACAGTGAGTTGGGTATAACTGGGCCACAAAATAAGAAAAGTGTGGAGACCAAAAGGAATCTCTATATAAGATTATTATTGTCATTTGTCTGTGGGTCATTCTGAAGCCTAAAACGTCTGTTGAGTCACTGTGAAGCCATGGAAACAACTATAAACGTGTCTGGGAGTTCTTTTTGTTCAGAATATCACCAGGATCAATCTTCACTGGGACTCATGATCTGTTATTATCCAGTTTTTAAGAACTCAGATATTTTGAGTTCTTGCATTACACCCATGTGATCTATTTATGCCATGCCAAGACTCCTGGGTCATTGTGATAGTGGAAGTAACCCAACCAATCACCATCCTTACTCTGCAGCTACTTTGCATTCCTTTGGTTGTATGAGGGAGACTACATGGATGGTGGATTACCTGGCCAACTGCCATATCCGTGAGACAGCACAGGCTCTCAGCTATGAGTACAGCATTACTGAGTGAAATCTTGGACCCCTGGAAGTCAATGGAAGTTTTTTGGGGGGGTTTCACCTTTCACCCCATTCTATGTGTTATTCCTTTTAGCCACTGAATCCCATAGAATGAATGATGCTAGGGTTTGAAGGAAGAGGTTCACTTTTCTAATTTTTCATTTGTTTTAACTACTATGTAACTTTTCAAAACGCTCTGGGCTGTGGAAAAAATGAAGAAAAAGAAAGAAGACGACGACTTTTCCAAACATGTTGATGTTGTGAAAAGTTACCATATGGCAGAGTTAAAGTGTACTTTTTCCATTTGCCACTCAGTAACTGTTCTAAAGTTGGAGACGTTCTGAAGGATGCGAAAGGAAAAAAATTTAAAAAATGAATGACAAGACAAAAATCTGACCATCATTCATTTTATTGCACTCAGCAGCAAAAGGAGGGGAAAGGAGGGAGAAAGGGGTGAAAGAGGGACAATTGAAAAAATAAAATTAAAAAATTTGAGGGGGAAATATTTAACAAAAATGTCTAAAAATATTTTTTTTCCATTTCGAACCTTGCAAAACAGAAACAACTTCAAAATGTTTACCTTTTTTGCAACTGTTTTTCCACTTTTCATTCAGCTCTAATTATCTCCAACATTCTCCATCTTCTTCTGAATTTGTGACAACTGCTTATACTGCAGAGCCTGGCTGCACAAATATCCTGGGAATTAATGCCAGGTTAGCCCTTACACTGTCCTCCTCCTGAGGCAGGCGCTATAGATCAGAATTACTCATCCCATCTGAGAGATTGATATCCCTTTCTGAATCCTCTCCTCGATTTGACTGGATAGATAAGACATATCCTCAAGACTCCTTCCCCAAAGCAACCAGCTTCAGCTACAGTTAAGAGTCAAAGCTATAAATCAAAGCCTTCTAGCTTCCTGTATACCCCCTGGACACAGAAAAACCTCACTGGCCCCAGCAAGACCAATCTAGATTAATTTGTTGTTACCGGTTACTCAGAAAATTGGTTTCCTGGTGACCAAGTAAAAATAAAAGAAAGCAAAACAACACAATGTAACAGTAACAACCAAACAAAAAGCGAACCCCAGCCCAATTAGGTGCATCTGTGGTCTGTAACTTGTTCTGTGACTCGTCATTTAAGACTGCCTAGCTTTTCTCAAAGACCAAGGGCTCCTTTGTGGAGTACCCTACCAAGGTTTCTCAAACTTAATTGCACCACGACCCTATCTGAGAAAAAAAATTGCTACACGACCCTGGGAGTGGGGGCCAAAGCCGAAGCCCAAGGCCTTCAGCCCCAGGCGGGATGACTGTAACCTGAACCCCACCTGCCACCCAGGGCTGAAGCCCAAGGACTCAGGCTTTGGCTCTTGGTGGTGGGGCTCGGGGTTCAGCCCCAGACGGTGGGGCTCGGGCTTCAGCCCGGGGCCCCTGCAAGTCTAACACCAGCCCTGGCGACCCCAGGGGTCCTACTTTGGGGTCGTGACTCACAGTTTGAGAACCGCTGCTATAAGCAAAGCTATATAGACATAGCACAAATGTGATATCATGGTATTGCCACAAGGTGACAGTATTACATCAAATCTATGAAGGCAATATGTTTTATTTTTTTCCTCTGCATACTGTATACCAGAAATAAAGGGAGAGTATTTTGCCTGCAACTAGTATTCCATTGTTTATTAATCTCTTGGGGATGGAAATTGTCTAGGTCCAATTTTTTGTACAGTTTTACTCATGAGCATTTGTTTTCAATTGCACCACCCTGTGTGCCTTGAAAATACATTCTTGTCTAATCATATCTCTCATGTTTATGAGTGCCCATCACTATAATATCTGTTATTTACACAGTGCTTCAATAAGTCCATGTAACACAAATCCCCCTAGCATCCTTAGCAGAACTAACAATGTAGCTTATTGTATAAAAACAAACAAATTGCTAATGGACTGAAAATATCTTCATTGCCAGTATTCATTTTCTTCTTTATTGTTATTTTCACTGGGGAAAGATTTTTGTAGCTCTGACACAATTTTTAAAATGCTGGCATTTTTCTCTGTACCTTGTTATCTGAATACTTTCTGTTATACTTTAACAGTTTTAGATTAGCTGGTGGTGTGCTAAGGTATTTCTAAAGAGAACTGCTATAAGATTTTAAATTAAACATATCTTTAAGATGAAAGAGTTATATCCTTTAATAACCCCAAACTGCTGGCCACAAACAGCATCCCTTAATATTGATTAAAAATACATATTTAATGAATGACTCCTTCTTGCTAAATGTATTTGCTAATTGTCAGCAGTGGTCAGCAGTGAAGTTTCTGATATTCCCTCAGTTTTCATTAATACATTAATAATAACAAGTTTGTTTACTATTAGAGGGCATTTTACCTTTTTTTTTCCATGACACTCAAACCACCCATCTTTTTTCTCATGTAATTTCCACCTCACATAATTTTTTTGCATTGTTTCAACAAATTTGAGAAATTAAAATGTTGTAATACCCAAACATAATAATTTGTTAATTTAAAAAAACTGTGCCATATATTGACAAAATATATATTACATTATATGAATATACATTTTATAAGTTCTTATTCTACCAATATAAAAATAATATTTTATACTATAAATATGTATTAATTGCATATTTCCCAGTATTTTATAAACCTAATTATTGCTGACTTACCTTTGGAAGTTTGTTCTCACAATCAGATGTCTGGAAACATAATTATTTTAAAGGTATCTTAGATATGATAGAAAATGTTATACTCCTCAGAAGACAGTTTTATAACCTCCTTGGGAGTCATAGGCACATGTGTGAGAATACTTAGCCTTTCGTATGGTCACTTTATAGGAATCAATCAATCCTTTGATCTGGTCTTAATAAGAAAAAAAAGCTCATTTGCTGTTATTGGTGTAATTTTTACCAGTCTCTGTAAATTTAAGGCCAGAAAGGACCACTATGATACGCTCTAGTTCGAAAGGAATTATTTTGGGGGAGTTCTATGGCTTGTGTTATACAGCAGATCAGATTTGATTATCAGACTGGTCCCTTCTGGCTGTGGAATCTATGCATCACCTAGTCTGACTTCCTGCATAACACAGGCAAAAGAATCTCACCCAGGGATACCTACAGTGAAGGGAATTATTCTTACACCAAAGGGTAGGCATCTGTACTATAATACAAACAATTCCCTTTATTTTAATGTTCATTTAAAACCTTGGATCTTGCACAGCTGGGCCCTGATCCAGCTCTCACTGAACTCAACTGAAAGATGCCCACTGACTTCAATAGGCTTTGTCTCAGGCCCTTGCTGTCTAGATCTGCCTCACCCTGGTCAGGGCCGCCCAGACGATTCAGGGGGCCTGGGGCAAAGCAATTTCAGGGGCCCCTTCCATAAAAAAAAGTTGCAATACTATAGAATACTATATTCTCATGAGGGCCCCTGCGGGGCCTGGGGCAAATTGCCCCAGTTGTCCCCCCTCCCCTCCGGCGGCCCTAGGAAAAATAAACATTTTAAAACCTTCCGCATCTTGTCACAAACCCAGTTTTGAGAAAATTTCTTTTCAAGTCACCTTTACAAGGTATCACTGGTTCTCAGCATCAGCTAGTGCTAAAAGGCACTAAAGCTCATTTAAAGGGTTGGACAAATATTTTGCATCAAAACTTTTTTTGGATTGAAAACTAGGGGTTTTTAAAAAGCAGAAAAAATCACGGACAATGTCTGCTTTTCCTTCAAAATTTGTGTTTTTCTTAATTGAAAAGCTGAAATTAGTCTGCCAATTTGGGGTTTCAGAAGTGTGTGGCCAAATATTTGCTGCTTGCTGTGTTTGATTGTTTAAAGAAACAATACAAAAATTCTGCTTAAAAAAAATCCAAAACTTTTGAACCACCTCGGCTTGTGACCAAACACCTGAGCCCATCCAGTCAGAGATTTTTCCAGGTTTCTGATATTCTGCTGGCTTCCTTGCTTCATATCTGTCTCCATAACTTTGCATGCATCCGACGAAGTGGGTATTCACCCAAGAAAGCTCATGTGCCAAAACTTCTGTTAGTCTATAAGGTGCCACAGGACTCTTTGCTGCTTTTACAGATCCAGACCAACATGGCTACCCTCTGATACTTGACTCCATAACTTTGGGTTCATTTGGGTTAGAAAATAAGAACATAAGAATAAATAAATAATAATTGGAGATATACCAATCTCCTAGAACTGGAAGGGACCCTGAAAGGTCATTGAGTCTAGCCCCCTGCTTTCACTAGCAGGACTAAGTGCTGATTTTTGCCCCAGATCCCTGAGTGGCCTACTCAAGAATTGAACTCACAACCCCAGGTTTAACAAGCCAATCCTCAAACCACTGAGCTATCCCTTCCCCCATGGCCATACTGAATCAGGTCAAAGGTCTATCCATCGCCGTATCCTGTCTACCAACAGTAGCCATGACCAATGCCAAGTGCTCCAGAGGGAGTGAACCTAACAGGTAATGATCAAGTGATCTCTCTCCTGCCATCCATCTCCACTCTCTGACAAACAGAGGCAGGGACACCATTCCTTACCTATCCTGGCTAATAGCTATTAATGGACTTAACCTCCATGAATGTATCTGTTTCCTAGAGACTGGCTCCATGGGGTCCCTCACAAACTGTAGACAGTTACTGTGGGTTTGTCTTTAGTATAGCTTATGTACATACTCCATGAACTGAGCATTTGAGCTTGTTCCAGAATCTGGGATGAGCCTATGTTGTGAAAACTGAAATGCTCAAAATAGCACATGCATGTGAATGGACACAGGGTGCTAAAATTACATTAACCCAGGGGGTCTCAAACTGGGGGTCAGGACCCCTCAGAGGGTCACAAGGTTATTACTGGGGGTCATTAGCTGTCAGCCTCCATCTCAAACCCTGCTTTGCCTCCAGCATTTATAATAGTGTTAAATATATTAAAAAGTGTTTTTAATTTAAAACGGGGGGAGGTCGCACTCAGAGGTTTTCTATGTGAAAGAGGTCACCAGTACAAAAGTTTGAGAACCACTGAATTATCCCCTCTGGAGCCTCGGGGAATGCAGGGGAGGGGGAATCTCCCTCGGTAGGGTTGGGAAGGAGGTAGGTGGTGTAGGATATTGCTCTTCTCATGTGATCCCTCCCCCTTGGCTCTATCACTGTTAATCTAAAGTGGCTAATTTTAAATGAAGCTACCCTCCCCTGACATGAATCTCCCTATGGCACTGAAATTAAATGTAGACTATAATTTGGCATTTGAGAAGTGAAAGAGATGGTAGCCCTAAGGGAAAAGATAACAGCTTGGATCTTTGTGTTAAATAGCTGTCCACAAGCCTCAAACTGTTGAATGAGCTTTAGGGTAGGGAAGGCTGTGCCTCCCCAAACAGCCTGGCCCTGCCCCCTATCCAACCCCCACTCACTTCCCACCCCCCAACTGCCCCCCTCAGAATCCCTGACCCATCCTGATCCTTGTCCCGTGACCACTCCCCCGAGACCCCCCCAACCACCAACCCAGGACCCCACCCCCAATGAACTGCCCCTGCTCCCTGTCCCCTGACTGCCCCAACCCCTATCAACACACCCCCCGCTGAGTCCTGACAGACCCCCAGAATGCCCACAATCCAACCCCCTGTTCCCCATCACCTGACCGCCCTCCCCCCAGAACCTCTGCCCCCTCCCTGTCCCCTGACTGTCCCTGGGACTCCCTGCCCCTTATCCACAGGGGCGGCTCTACAAATTCCGCCGCCCCAAGCAGGGCGGCGCGCCGCGCCACTCGTGCTGCCGGGCGCCGGTCCCGCGCCTGCACGGGACCTGACGCAGACTTGCCGCTGGTCCCGCGCCTACGGTGGAGCTTCCGCAGCCATGCCTGCGGGAGGTCCACACGAGCCACAGGACCAGCGCACCCGCCGCAGTCATGCCTGCAGGAGGTCCGGTCGTCCTGCGGCTCCATTGGACCTCCCGCAGGCATGACTGCGGAAGCTCCGCCGGACCCGCCTGCCACCCTCCCGTTAAAATGCCGCCCCACGTGCGCACTTGGCGCGCTGGGGTCTGGAGTCGGCCCTGCTTATCCAACCCCCCTGTTAGGGTATCTCTGCACACAAGATATTCTGCTGCAGTGACCAGACAGGAAAAAGCCCACAAAATGGCACACGTAGTAGCTGATTGGTGTTTTGGGCAATGACATCAGTACCAGATTGTAGAATGTACAGATAAACACCTCTCAATTCTCAACATGGCTGCTCCATGGAAACCTCCTCCCAGTACAGACATGTCTCCATCTGTTTCTCACACAGGGCCAGTTCAGGCAATGCTGCCAAACCTAAGGTCTCCTGGGAATTCATGGAGACCTCACTTTGCACAGGAGAGATTGAAATAAAAGTGAGATATTTCCTACTCTAGTGCCATAGGGCGTGGAGTACAAGATATTTCTCACTACCAGTCCTTATTGAACATACTTCCTATTGCTCACCCTGCTCCTGACCCAATTCGTGGACATTTCACAGCTCCTGTCACTAGCTGGCATGGCAGAGAAGTCTGAAGTCGGGGGGAGGGACAATGTTGCACACTGGATTTCGGTCCTTTTAACCAGGAGCCCAATCAAATGGCTTTAGACGGGGGCCCAGATTTGCTAGAGCTGCCCCCTGCCCTTCCATTCTTTCTTATGGCATTTCTCACTGGTGATTAGTGCCCAAAATAAGTGGTGGAACTGCAGATTGTAATCTGCCCCTGCTCACTCCCGTGCATGAATCCTCCACCCCTGCAGGATCATCATATTTCAAAGTGAAAAACTGGGAGAGGAGGTTGTCATAAGGCACTTTTGGTAGGGTATAAGGGATGCTGGTGAGGAGCTGGGAAGATACAAGGGTAACCTTGCCTTTTCCCCAGCCCCTCTCTCTTTGATAATGAAAAACTGGAGCACTTTACAGTAAGTGGAAGAGAGGGGTAAATAATATTAATCCCTCTGTGACCCATTCTCCATTCTCCACATCTGTCCCCTCCCTGTTCCCTGGCTGTCCCCAGGACTCCCTGCCTCTTATCCCCCCCGGCTCCAGCCCTGCTTACCATGCTGCTTACCCCTGCCTCCCGCCTCTCCCGGAGCCTCAGGGCGCCGTGTCCAGGAGCGGCCCTAGACAGCGCTACAGCGGTGTGGCTTCAGCAGGACCTGAGCTCTCGCCGCTCGGTCGCAGCTCGCAGCCCCGCCCCCTTACCATGCGGCTCTGAGCGGGAGGATCTCAGACCCCGCTGGAGCCACGCCGCTTTAGCTCTGTCCAGGGCCGCTCCTGGACGCAGTGCGCTGAGGCGCCGGGGGATGGTGGAGGCGGGGAGGAGCTTCCAACATTCTCGTGTGGGCCCCTGTGGGGCCCGGGGCAAATTGCCCCACTTGCCCCCCCTCTGGGTGGCCCTGACCCTGGTATATATTTGATTAGCTTTTGAATGTTTATATTCTGAATACATGTCCCTTCCAACATATTTCCCCACTTGCCCGCCCCTGGACGGCCCTGGCCATGCTAGTAGCAAGTAATCTGGTATCATTGCATGACAAAGCCTGGCAGCATATGGTCCCGGTTTTTGCTGGCATTGAAGCAACATCCGTTCTTTATCTCGCTGTGTTATCCTCAGGAGAGTTATATTGTTCATGGTAACCTGGTTGAAATACGGGAATTTAATTAAGGGTACAGAGGTGGCCATTCCTACGGGGCTGTTTGCCTGTGGCTGAAAAGAAATCCTTCCCTGCAGTTAGCCAAGCAGTGGGGGAGGGAGGGAGGGGCGGGGCATTGGCACTCAGCTGTTCAGGTGTGGCTAGCAGGAATCCTCCCTGGTACCAGCCACGTGGTGGGGGGAGGGGTAAAGTGATCATCCAAGAGAATTGGATTGGTGGGGAGGTTAGTTTGTTTTCTGCTGCTGCATGTTAACACAAAAACCGCAGCACTCAACGGGCTTTGCTTGGTATGGGAAAGGAGGGCGCTGCTTTTATGAAGGTTGCAGAAGCCGAAAGACAAAGGCTTACCATGGCTGCATGCAAGCCAAATTCTGTTGCCCGGTGCCGCATCTGATCTCTAACACCAAAGCCACAGGCACTCAATATTAAGACGCAAAATGCAACCTTGTTCCGAAATCACATGTACTGTGTAATGTAAATAGTGCTGTTCACCGTGAAAAAGTATACACGTTCTGTAAAATGTATCTTTTTAAATACTTCTCTCCCTTTTTTCCCTCCCGCAGCTGCAAATTTTTCAAGCCTCCCTCCTCTGTCCCGAAGGCTATCTCAAATAAGGCGGTGAAAAAAACACACGTGAGATGAAATGTTCTCTGAGATCATGCAGTCGACCTGCAGTGAAAGAGCTCATTTGAATAAGTGGAAGGACACGGTATCACAGTACAGGAAAGTGGCCAACGAACATGAGGACAGGAGGGATGAACGTGAGGACAGGAGGGACGCTCAAGATGAGAGATGGCGGCAGGAAGATCAGAGGAGGCAGGATGCAATGCTGCAGCTACTACAGGATCAAACGGACATGATCCGGTGTCTGGTGGAGCTTCAGGAACGGCAGCAGGATCACAGAGTGCCGCTGCAGCCTCTGTATAACTGCCCTCCCACCTCCCCAAGTTCCATAGCCTCCTCACCCAGACGTGTAAGAATGCGTGGGGGGAGGCTCTGTGCACCCACCCACTCCACCCCAGTGGACAGCCCAACCAAAAGGCTGTCATTCAACAACTTTTGAAGTGGCCTTTTCCTTCCTTTCCTCCTCCCCTCCTCCCACACCCCTACCTTGTCAGTTCTCTCCCTATTTTTATAATCAATTAATAAAGAATACATGGTTTTTAAATGATAGTTACTTTATTTTCTTTGAAAGCAAGCTGTGATCGAAGGGGGGAGGGTGGGTGACTCAGGGAATGAGTCAATCAAGGGGGCATGTTTTCATCAAGGAGAAACAAACAGAACTCTCACACCATAGCATGGCCAGTCATGAAACTGGTTTTCAAAGCTTCTCTGATGTGCAGCGCCTCCTGGTGTCTGGCTGAGCATAATCAGCAGCCAGGCGATTTGCCTCAACCTCCCACCCCGCCATAAATGTCTGCCCCTTACTCTCACAGAGATTGTGGAGCACACAGCAAGCAGCAATAACAATGGGAATATTGGTTTGGCTGAGGTCTGAGCGAGTCAGTAAAGTGTGCCAGCATCTCTTTAAATGTCCAAATGCACATTCTACCACCATTCTGCACTTGCTCAGCCTATATTTGAACAGCTCCTGACTACTGTCCAGGCTGCCTGTGTATGGCTTCATGAGCCATGCCATTAAGGGGTAGGCTGGGTCCCCAAGGATAACTATAGGCATTTCAACATCCCCAACGGTTATTTTCGGGTCAGGGAAGTAAATCCCTTGCTGCAGCCGTTTAAACAGATTAGTGTTCCTGAAGACACGAGCGTCATGAACCCTGCCCGGCCATCCCACGTTGAAGTTGGTGAAATGTCCCTTATGATCCACCAGTGCTTTCAGCACCACTGAAAAGTACCCCTTGCAGTTTATGTACTGGCTGTCCTGGTGCTCCGGTGCCAAGGTAGGGATATGGGTTCCATCTATCGCCCCACCACAGTTAGGGAATCCCATTGCAGCAAAGCCATCCACTATGACCTGCACATTTCCCAGAGTCACTACCTTTGGTAGCAGCAGCTCAGTGATTGCTTTGGCTACTTGCATCACAGCAGCCCCCACAGCCCACTCCAAATTGATTCCCGACTGACTGGTAGCTATCTGGCATTGCAAGCTTCCACAGGGCTATTGCCACTCACTTCTCAACTGTGAGGGTTGCTCTCATTTTGGTGTCTACGCTTCAGGGCAGGGGACACTATGCGGTCCCACCAGTCTGTGCTTGTTTCTCGGGTCCAGAATCAGCGTTCCACGGCATGAACCTGCCCCATCAACACCATGATCTCCAAAGAACCGGGGCCCGTGGTTTGAGAGAATTGTGTGTCCATGTCCTCATCACTCTTGTCACCGCGCTGCCGCCTCCTCCTTGCCTGGTTTTGCAGGTTCTGGTTCAGCATAAACTGCATGATCATGCACAAGGTGTTTACAATGTTCATGACTGCTGCGTTGAGCTGAGTGGGCTCCATGCTTGCCGTGGTATGGCATCTGTACAGGTAACCCAGGAAAAAAGGCACAAAACGATTGTCTGCCATTGCTTTCACAGAGGGAGGGAGGGAGGGACAGAAGGGTGGGGGGGCCTGACGACATGTACCCAGAGCCTCAGATAAGCTGTTCATTTACTTGGAATGATGCATACTGGCACAGAATGATGCATACTGGCACAGAAAAACCCAAACTGGAATTTTTGCCCATCTGCCCCCAGATTGAACATTCTGTTCTTTGTATTTATAAGAAAACAAGTTCTCAAGCCAACAAAGAGTCAGATAACATAACTGTCAAAAGGAGAAATGTGATTAATGAAGCTGTAAGTATAAAAGCTCTAAAACTGAAGAAAGGTTTACAAAAGTAGCAGTAGCTTATTTACTTCACTGCTGCCTAAAGTACCACTTATATGTGGCTAAACCATCTTCAGTGCACCCCTGTGTACTTGGTACAGCTCTACAACTAATTGCGAACTTTCTTGGGTGGACTGTTTTATTGCTTTGTAGAGCTCCTAGCACAATGGGCTCCACTGCGACAGAAATAATAAATACTGATTTACCAACAGCAGGACATAAAGGACCACCACCAGCCAACCTCAGCTGCTAAGGTGTCACAAAAAGCAAATTAATGGCCTGATGAGAGCACTAACCTAAGAAATAAGAAAAGACTGTACAATATACTGCTGGCAGAGCTTAGAAACCACACCTGAAAATACAGTACGTCTCTTCACGACACCAATAGTAAAGGGGTTGAAAGCCCATGTAATTTAGCTTGTAAGCAAACAGCACTTGATATTTACACCCATGTAACCTGAATATTGTTATGCATCTGTTTTTAACCCCTGTTCTAGTATAAACTGCTCTTATTATGGAACCAGTTCTTCTCAATGGCTTCCCTGGACCCACTTAAGTGTTGGTCATAGCATACTGTATGAGGCCTGTATTTACAGCATAACAGCTGAGCAGTCTTGAAACTAATGAAGGCAATCATGGTTTGACTATACTGATTTATAGGTTTGTTCTGGACATGAGGAGGTACTAGGAAAGAGAAGGTCTGCACTAAACAGAAGGGGAGAAGGTTACTTTTCTGTTATCACTTCAGCACTCAGACACCACCGTCAGAGTAATCTTCTAGAAATACCACACCTACATGTCTTCAGTCACTGGAGCCTGGTGTGTTTTTATGGAGTTAGTTGAAGGATTTGAATATTTTCACCCATAAGTTAACAAACCATTCAACCAGTGTCTTCCAAAGACCCCCATATGCTAACATACTTCCCACGTCTATCTTTGCCTTTGGAGTTTGTTCTTATGCTCAAACGGGAAGCTCTGAGCCTGGCTCGGTGCTTGGCTTGTTGAAGAATTCTTCCCTCCGGGCCAGCTGCAGAACTGCCCCCAAGAGCCTACTGCAGCAAACTACATAGTGCTCTTCTGACCCTGCAGAGGGGAGGCATGGATGGAAGGATCTAGGCAATGGAGACCTAACCCCCATTGCTCCTTATGCTGGAGGGAGCCCCACAGAGCTGAGTCCCTCCCATATTCAGCTTCAACTTTCCGCAGCACAAACTCTTCCTCGTGTGTGAGGACCTTCCACACCCAGGGAGAAGTGGGTTAGAGTTGTACCCTAGAATTCCCAATCAAGTTTAGGTTGAGTTTTGTGCCAAGAGACGAGGAAACCCTGAAGCTGGTCTCTCTGTGATGAACAGTGTCCCCAGTCCCTGAGAATCGTTCAGTGTGGCACACAGGCACCAAGGCCAGAAATAAAGGCTGTTTTCCTTTGAAAGACTTATACGATTGTTGGGCTTACCAAATTTCAGAGTAGAGGGCAGCAGTCATTGGACTGAATCCCACTCACTCATCCATATCAGAAAAACTGATCAGCGTAGCACATGTTACTGTCAAGGCATTCTCTTGCTAACATATGCTTAAAAATACACACAGAAGTCACCTGACATTTATTTTATTGTCTTTGAAAACCTTTCAGGAGCCTGCAGAATTATTTCTCCATCAGTTTTATCCTGTTCTATCTGGTGAACAGCAATACCTTTCCCTCAGTTGAAATGGAATTAAAGTTAATGTAGCTCCTTCTATTTAACGATTTCCAAAAAAACACAACATGAGCCTGTGCACACCAGCCTTTAATGGCAACACAATACTTGAAATAGAACTGGTTTATTAATGTTGTTGAAGAATAAACAGGGACCAAGATAAAAGTCTCATCAAGACAATGGATTCTCTGGTCCACTTGCACATGAAGAAGAGGTATAGTAGTACTTCTTTAATAAATATATTTTAAAAACCAGGAGGATTTTCCCCTTCAAATTTGATTCCCAAAACCCGAGAGTCTCCTTAAACACAGATTTTGTTTTGTGATTGAACGCAAACAAACAAACAAAAAACCCAATGTTAAATGCCTTTTACTGACCATCACTGTGTTAACAGTGTAAGAAAAAAAACAAAAAACCACAACAGGCATCCTGGTGACAAGCACATAGATAGGAAAGATGTCCCTGAGATTGCTCCAGAAGATAATCTTTTACATGGCATACCATGGAGATCCTCCAATCACAAAGGCCAGAAGAGACCACGATGCCACAATCCCACAAATTCTAAAAAAGGGGACGAAAGTTAAAATGTTATTAGGCTATTTACATTTGGGATTAGTTGGGTGATTATGAAAGTGAGACTCCTCCCTGAGCTGGATCAGAGCTAATAGTCTCCCTCCATCTGCACTACTATATTACTGGATTAACAAAACATAGGAATTTTAACCTGTAATTGCCCCTAATATTCCAGATTTGAACTTTCAATACAGCTTTACCCTTCCCCACACTGGGTATTCCAGTAATGGGCCTCAGAGATCAGCATCTGTCAATTATGACAGCATGATGGTTTGGTGATGGCCACAAGAAAACATTTCCTTGGTAATCCAAGTCAAGATTGGAACCCAGAGGTGGAAGATCATTTACAGTGTGACCATTCTAAACCAACGCATAAAGCCTGCTTCTGAATTACATGTTTTCATGATGGATCTACAGTGCAACATTACTTAAGAGTAATTAACTGTTTCTCATACAAAGATGCAGGGCAAGCTAGTTCAGGAAGGAATATTATTCCTGACTCACAGCAGAAGGCACAGGAGAGCATCATCACTTACTGTAGCAAGCAGTTTGCTTGCGGTGAGTGTCTCCAGTGGCGATAGAGTGAAATCCGCAGATTAGAGTGAGCTTTATAATCTCGCAGAACAAGCCTGACACTAAGAAATAAATCATAATTGCGTTACATTAGATACATCTTGCATGCAGCTCTTACTGCATCCCCTTAACTAAAAGTCAGCAGGACTGGAGCAAGAGGGCAAATAGGGACAGTGGGGGGGAGAGGATGAGAGGGTGAAGAATTAGAATTTTGATCACTTACTCCTTAAATTTATTGGAGAGCAACAGAAATTGGTTCTCAGTCAGTCGTCTGACATCAAACTTGCACAGAGCTTTTAACTTTTGATATATCTGTTCTTCATCCACCCCAGGCCATCCCCGAACACTGGCAATCAGAAGAGGTGGACGTTGGGTAGGGACATCTGTGCCAGAGAAATTCTGGAAAATGAAGAAGTGAAATTAAGCCAGAGACTCTCAAATTTAATCCACATTTGACTGTGGAAATACTAAAAGTGATATTTAAGATCATTAAACACAACAGGCAAAAAGTGACCGAGTGACTAAGTAATACCCACCTGTACAATACAAGGAACCAGAGGGGTAGCCGTGTTAGTCTGGATCTGTAAAAGCAGCAAAGAGTCTTGTGGCACCTTATAGACTAACAGATGTTTTGGAGCATGAGCTTTTGTGGGTGAATACCCACTTCGTCGAATGCCCACAAAGTGGGTATTCACCCACGAAAGCTCATGCTCCAAAACGTCTGTTAGTCTATAAGGTGCCACAAGACTCTTTGCTGCGAATACAAGGAAGTATTTTTTCATCTGTGGGCTCTTGTGGGCATGAACCATGAGAGCAAAATTTAAGTCACCAGAATGCATGTGAAAATAAAAATCCAAGGCAACAACCTATCCTCTAACAAACTATAGGAATCAGAAGCCTGGAAGTAGGGATACTTTAATACAAATGAGCACCTTTGAGTGCTTCCTGTATTTTCATCTCGTTATAGGTGCTGAAATGGGGAAAGAGGCATCTTGGCTGCAGTTAAAAGACTATGGGCTTGTCTTTATTACAGCGCTAAATCGGTGCTGCTGCAGTTGATGCAGTGGCGTCAATTTAGCAGGTCTGGTGAAGATGCAGTAAGTCGGGAGAACGCTCTCCCATCAACGTCATTAATCCACCTCAATGAGAGGCGGAAGCTATGTCAAGAGCAGAGCATCTCCTGCCAACATAGTACAGTGTAGACAGCACATTAAGTACATTACTTGGGGGGGGGGGTGGAGGTAGTTTTTTTTATACCTCGCAGCAATGTAACTTACTTTGACTTCAGCAGTGGTGTAGACAAGGCCCTAGCCCATTTGTAACTGGTGACAAAATGAATATAAATGGGTAAAAATTCAGCACAATTGTTTTTTTAAAATGCTATTTGGACTGACACTGAGAAGTCACCAGCAGATGAAGATCCAGACACCAGCTGGCATTTTCTTTCATTCATGTGAATGAGCAGATAGCCTACTAGCTTATGCATCTGGGGATTCACATACAATGAGGGTAAACATGATGCACTTTAAACTCACGATTGTTGAAACGCCAGCTCGGATCAGATTCACCTGGTTCAGGTACTTGGTTAATGCATTGAGATACTGAGAGAAAGAGGAACCAGTCTCCAGTGTGTCACTATGTTGGAAAACAAAATTAAAAAAAAAATATTCAGTGATCTACACTATAGGGAAATGGCACAGTACTACAGCTTTAGGGAACTCCTAGCTACAACAGACCTTTAAGGGAACAGGAGCAGGGGAAGTACGAAGGATTTATTTATTTAGAATGTGAATACAGTGCTGGTAAAAGGAAACAGATTAACAGCCTTGAAGTATGAACTCCTCTGTGTACAGAACAGATACAGCACATACAGGACAGATCAAGCTTCCCCAGAACCCCCCTGCCCGTATACCTCAATCATAACAGAGGGCAAGACCACATCTACTGGTGCAAGGATAGCGCTGCTCAAAACCCATATAACACCCTTGTTATTCTCAACAGAAGCCAACAAGTGTACCAAACAGTGGGAAGGGGACAAACGTTCACTAGGAACTTGACTAAAGCCATCAGTTCGTTTCCCCATTGCTGTAGGATGATAAGACCATTTGATCACTACCAGTCTGAGCTGGATTTGAAACAATGACCAAAAGAAGGAAGGATGCACAATTTCATTACCAGCCTCCCAGGCCATTAAACCCCTCAAGATTATTTTTTTTAAACAAGGTTTCAGCCTCGAGACAAAAAACTCTTTATAATATAACAAGCTAATTACTTGGAGTAATGGCATTTTGAATAATGTTTTATTCAAAAACTGGACAAAGTTGTTGAATGGAAAAATCACAAACTGACAGCTATTTTCTAAAAGAGCTATGAATGCAAGGTAATTCCCAAGGCAAAGAAGTTCATAAACACCACTCACCATGGCATTCTGCCCAGGAGCAAGTGAGCTAATTTCAAAAGAACTAAAAGGAGGAACAATGAAGAGGTGACATTACAAGAGTGCAGAAACAAAAGCTAAGCAAATGTTCAATTCTAAAGAATTATATATATGGATAATTTGGCAGTTTATCGTTAAGTAACAAGTACCTGTATTAACTACAATTGAATGAAGATGGTTTCAGTGGAAGGAAAGCAATTCCTGAATTCTAACAATTAAACCTTTAAGAACTGTCAGGTTTTACCTGATCCGCAGAGAAATGCATCATAGGCCGCCTCATGGGGGGATTGCTTGTCAGCTAAGAGTCCAAAAAATGGAAAATAAATTGAAACATCTCTAGAACACTGTGCAAACTACTTTGGGTCAAAATAATCCTTCTCTCAACAAGCATCAGATTATCCAGTTTTCCTCTCATCTTTGCACTTCTTACTATTTCTAACCCCCCCCTCACAGAATCCCTATACCCCTGCAGTCTCTGCTGCTCCTCAGGAGCTTTCAAAATGATACTTCCAAGGAGGCAACAGTTAGACCAGTGGCTGAAGAAAAGATGGCATCACATCTAAAGGTTTATTAGAGCAAACTTGCATTTATAAAAGGTCAGGACTGGCATTAAAGGTGTGAATGGACAGGTTCCCCTGCACGTGTTCATTATGCTACTTACAGCTTTGTTTCTGCCTTGCATTAGGATTCCCATGGAATAAAACAAAAACTCTTTATACAGAAATGAAAATTTGCTTCATTGCACAGAACATACCATATTTTAAACAGTCACTTGCATGGGCAATCACTGGACATGTGGGGTTGGTGGGATTTAGGTCACTGTGGGAGAAAATGTGAAGTGTAAATTTTCATTCTTCCCCTATGCCTAAGGGTAGGGGGAAATTTTCAGCAAACGCTCTTGCCCTGTCAGAGTAATCTCTATGGCTTTCCATTTTTAACACAACTGCTAAAGAGATTTCTTAAAAGAAGTTTCTCTACCATTAAGGAATAAAGCCATACAATACAAAAGCAGTGCAACCAACAACTTAACTCTTTAATTTTCACCACCAACAAAGGAAGTCACATGGCTCAAATCCCTGCAGGCTACTTTGAAAACTTATCCCAGAGGTTTCAATTCTTAGCTCTTGACTGATATTTGGAAGGAAAAAAGGAGGGGGGGGGGGGAGAACACGTGGAATAGTCCAGAAGTACCAACTTGTGCCAGAGAGATCTGCATAAATCCACACACAGAGATTAGGAGCCAGGCAAGTTTGTGGCATGGAAACAAGGTATATGGAGTTAACAAATGTAGGAGCCTTCTACCCTGCACAATACAGCTGAAGTAGATTTGTGCTTGTGACTTCCTCTCCTAGACTCAAGTATCCTGAAGGCTGTCTGCACACCTCCCCACGCTCCCAATTTACATATTACATATACCATAGATTACAAAAAAATCAGAAGGGATTATAATCTCAACTAAAACTATGGCTGCTTCAGACTTTGAAGGTTGGTTGTTTTCCCTGCCCATTTGGCTGTGTGGACGCCCACACTCCACACACTGGCCCAACAGGCAAGACTTCCACAGAGATCTAAAGGCAGGCTAGTTCGAAGTTCCCTCCCTCACTCCATGCCCCCAATACTGTAACTCATATTTGGTAAAGACGGTTATATGCAGGGGAGACATCAGAAGGCAGCATAGAGAATCCTATTCTGGTTGTGAAAAAGATCCTTTAACATCTGTGCAAGGAGAACATGAGTTTGGGCAACAGGATTCTCCTGTTTTGAACTATTAAAAAAAATAGCAGCCCATATCCCAAGCCAATCACACTGCCTTTAATGGCTTCCCTTACATCAGTGACTGCAGAGGCAAATAGGGACCCATGCAGCTGCATACGTGTGCATCCTCTCCTTACTGGAAACAAATTCCCACATGTTTCACTCTGGGTGTATATGCTGATATTGTATACCCTACCCAGAACATGTTCAAGTGCAGCAGAGTGTTTTACTTGCATACAAAAGTGTGAATAAGGATCAGTAAAAACAGACTACTCCAAGGAGAGGTGCTAACTGATTGGCTCTGGAGGGAAGGCTGTCTTGATGCAGGGCTTTTGGAAAAGCCAATAAAGAGGGTAAAAGTTAGGATTCTTGAAGTCGCCCAGAACAAGAGAAAACTTCCCAATGACTCTGGACATCCACTATGAAAAAGAAGTTAGTAAGGTTAGTATTATAAAAGGTGGCTGCTTGAGAGCACTCATATACTCTATTTATCCACAGAGCAGATCCAGCACAAACAGTAGCAACACAAGGCTCTCACCATGGCATGGCATCCTGGCATGGTGTTTTGTCTGTGGAAGGAACACATCTATAGATGAGTAGTATTATAGTGTCCAGTCCTTACACTCTACCCATTCTGCTAACAAGAGTGCCATTTGTAGCGGACACCTGTTCACTCAGCTAGGCTGAGGGCTTGTCTCCACTTACCGGTGTATCGGCGATCGATCCACCAGGGCTCGATTTAGAGGGTCTAGTGAAGACCCGCTAAATCGACCGCAGATCACTCTCCTGTCGACTCTGGTACTCTACCAGAATGAGAAGAGGAAGGGAAGTTAACAGGAGAGTGTCTCCCGTCGACATAGCGTAGTGTGGACCCTATGGTAAGTAGATCTAAGCTACATCGATTTCAATTACCTACTAACATAACTCAAATTGCATAGCTTAGATCAACTTTCCCCCATAGTGTAGACCTGCCCTGAGCTTACAAACTCATTCCACTTAAGATCCTATGCAGTGGTGAGATAGTATTAAGTTACTGCCAACCCCAGCCCTAGCCTAAATTCAAGATCAGGGAAATAATGGTAGAAAGCTTCAGAGCCCATTATCAATCCTCTAAGCAATCCTATCCTCTAGAATTCAGCATAGGATCTAGTTTGCTATATATATTTCTACATCAGAACGTAAGCCAGTTTCCATCCTAATTTAATACTGGTTGAATAATTCAAAAGGAGGAATTTTAAACAATGTACTGACTATTATAGGTCTAATAGGTAAAACTTCCTCTGATGTTAAAGCCAGATTAGAAAGGAGGGAAACTGGTTGAACAATCTCAACCCACAGTACAGCAAGAAAGAAAAAAATATATATATAAAAATATTTCATGACTGACTTTTGAAATACCCTTCCCAAGATGATTCATGGACCAGCTGGTAGGGCTCAAATCCCCAGAATTCAGTGCTCACCTGCACAGGATTTCATAAACTTCTAGGAGGTTAGATGCTCGAGGAAACTGAAATTCCTGTAAGAAAACAAGGCAAGACATTTCTGATGTGGTGTTTTGGAAGAAAGGAACCACAGGATCAGAAAACAAACCAAAACAGCCAGACCATCTAAAACATGCTGTGTGATAGAAACAGTGCAGGTACCACCACTCACCACTACAGAAGGGAAAAGACTGCTGGCCCACCTGCTTGGCAGAAGCAGTATTACAGCTCCAGGGGAAAGAGGATTTAAAGGTGGTAATGAAGACATAGGATAAGTTCCAGAGTCCTTTCATCAGGGAAGCAAGATACCTTAGTGCAGTAGTCCCCAAATTGTGGGGTGCCCCCCACTGAGGGCACAGAAGAACGTTCTGCGGGAGCACGGGTGGGCTTAGGCCAGCCCCTATGGGGGACGGGAGAGAGTGCCACCCAGCCATGCTCTGTCCCCAGCTCCACTCCAGCTCCAGCCCCACCCCCAGCCGAGGCCCCGGCTTCCGGCCACAGCTTCCAGCCACGACCCAGCCACAGTTCCAGGCTCAGGCGCAGACAGATTACATTACAGTAAGGGGGGTGGGGCATGACATAAGTTTGGGGACCACCACCTTAGTGCAACATTTAAAACTGGTCCCTGCTCTATAACCAGAGTGTGATCAGGACCTTCTTTCCATTTAAGTGTGAGGCAAGTTTTATTTCCCAAAACAAACTTTCATATCTTACCTTCCAGATTGATTTTGTTACATGCTTGGTGTCTATGAGGACAGGAAACAGGCTGTGAATATTCTTTTTAAACTCCTCATAGCTTTCTGAAAGAAAAACAATAAAGAAGCAAACATTCAGAAAAAAAATATTACAGAACTGAGAAAAAGGAAACTCAGCACTCTATGACTATACAAAGTTAAAGTTTCCTTCTGGTCTTATGCCCCACAGGAGAAGTACACTGGGAGCATTCTGCACGGAGCAGGTCCTGCCCTAGAGGTGGGAGAGACAGTGCAGTTATCTAGCATCAGCCCAGTCACACTATGCGGAGTAAATGATTATCACTGTGCTGTGCTGCATTTCTGCCCAACTATTGAAAAAGCTGTTTTGGGGAGAGGTGCACCAGCATTTGAATGCTGCTAAAGATTACACTACCTGGGAGGGGCTTGTAAAACTTGTCATGAAGATGCAGAAGGTCCATGAGCATGTTGTGTCCCACCATTGGCTATGGGGAGAGACATAAAACAGTATCAGCATGTTCTTACAGAAGGTAGGTCAAGTGACCAACTTTAGACATGTCCAATAGCCCAACTTCTTTACTACATGGGTAACACCCATACAAGCCTCTTCAAAAGCAGCCAGGCCTAAAACAGTATCACAGTGAGGCCAATATCATCCCCAGCTGGGTTTGCTCTCTAAACCTTAGGGTGAGGGGGGCATTTATTGGTAGCATTTTGTTTAAAAGAGGTCTGAGGAACGGGGGAGGGGGGGGAAAAGAGTGGAAGGGGAGACTATAGCCTTTAAAAATCTGTCTGGGCTAGCTGGCCCAGAGAGATTTTTTTTGGTTGTCAGATCTACAAACCTATTCTGGGATCTCAGCACCCAGCTGGGGTCTTTCTGCCCTATACATCACCAGGGATAAAGAAATTGGATCTTATTCAACAATTTTGCTAGGAACACAGGAATTCCTATACTTGATCAGGCCATAGGTCCACGTGGTGCAGTGTGCTGGCTCTGACAGTGGCCAGAACCATATGTTTTAGAGGAATCTGCAAATGCATAATTATGTCAAAGTGGAATAACTTACCCATAGGAATGTATCTGACTAACTCTCAGATGGCGGCTTATGTCTTGAAATGTGACAGGTTTTATTACTTCTGAACTTTTGGATTTTTTTACAAATTGTTTGAAATGAACGAGTCAGAACAGAGCCTAGATCGCTCTCCAGCAGGCAGGCTTGCTCTGCAGGGTATCAGGAATGCAACACAGTAAAGTCTGATTTTTGGATCAATAAAGTAAGAAGGTTTTAACAGAATACACTTAAAGCACATCTGCTTAATTAACAGATCTGCTATGTTTAATAGCCATTTTTCTTGCCAAAAATTACACTTTAAACACTAACTTGTTTTACTGACAGTGTGAAGGGGTTAATGAAGCCAGTCTGTGCAGCCACTCACTGCTTTGAATCTGTTTACTCAGCTCCATACAAAACATCTTGCATACTCCACCACCACCCGCTACTATGGTAACGATCCAAGAATTCCAAAGGTGGGAAAAGAGATGGTGAGCGTCACCTTCTTGGCTTCAACGAGAGTCTGGAAGAGGTTGGTGAAACCCCGGGCAGAGAGAAGAACGAGCTCCTTTCGGCAGCAGTCATAAGAAGAGTTCTCCAGACACCAGCGATGCCGTGGACTCACCTTTTTCACCATCACCTGCAAGAAAAGAGTTATTACAACTCTGAAGAAATAACCTTGCGCACGCGCACACACGCACGCGCACACAAATATAAGCAGCTTGTCTGGTAGCGGTGTTAATGCTGAAAACAGGTTCAATTTTCAGACTGCCAAGGCTGTGGAGACAGCACTTCAATGCAGAAGGTGAAGACTGTCTTTCTTCCATCACTGAATGGCGATCAATGGAGATAAATGAAACTAACTCTGAAGGGAGTTACTTCCAGGCCTCCTTAGCTAGAAGGATGGTGGACATAAAATAGGTTGCCTGTTTCAGGATGTGAGTGGGTAGGTATGGAATTTAAGTGCTCTTAGGGCTAGTAATAGATATTCCATTGACAATGCTGAAACAAGATGCCCTCTATCCATAAAACAGATATAGCAGGGACAACAGCAGTGCAGGTTTCCTCACACCAAAATGCATCAACGCTAACTCTGAGGGCACACATGTAGGTGTGAAATGGGAGCTCAGGAAATGTGTCCCATCTATAGCCTCTGTTTGAGAACAATAAGAGTGCTAGTTGCAATATTGATTTTTGTGATATTTTTAAGCTTCTCTCTGGCATCTGGACTGAGACCACTTGTTTCCTGAATAGGTCACCCAATAGCCCTTGTTTTTATTCAATAAACAGCATGTCAGATTCAAGCTGATGACCTAGATGAGAAAGGCTGTGTAATATTACTGTTCTAACAAACCAGCAACAGAACAGGTGAAAGTCTCCAAGGCTAATAGAAGGGACAGTTTAACAATGAAAAAGCAACTACTGAAGACCATGTGTTCGCTTTTGTGGACACATGAGGGAGTGGGTTTGAGAAGCCTAGAAATTCTGAGTCATTTCAGACTTTGCCTAAGAGCAATCCTTCTGGAAGAGGAGGCTTTGGGATTGAGAGAGAAACAGAAGCCAAAGCTTCCCAACCCATAGGATCCCAGAAAAGGGAACCTGGTTCAGCCCCGTGGCACGGTTCCTTTGCAAGCTCCCTCCTCTTCCAGGAACCTTTCCATTAAAGCATAAACAAGATTTCAGAGTCACAGCAGGAAGAACAGGCACACACATATCTAAACTGAAGTCCTACCTTCCAAAGGGCTTCATTTCCAACTTACCTTCTGGTCTCCAAAAGGCTCTGTCCAAACATCTGGAAGTGCCTGTCTCAGAATCAGCTGTACCTCAAATATCTGAAAACCTGAGACCAGAAACCAAAAGACTTAAAGGTGAGGAAAAGTTTGCTTGGTAGAATAAGAATGTTTTTCAATGGAAGAATAAAATAGTGTGGAAAGCAAGATAAAAATTAAATATTTATGGCATACAACAATCCAGAAAAAAGGGCTGACAATTTGAGTCATACCTATTTCAAATTATTTTTAAAAATACCTTGGAAATGTACTAAGATATATATTCAATGTAAGTGGCACAAAATTGAGCCAGAAAACCTTAGAACAAGAAAAGCTGTCAGCCTTACTACTCCCAGCCCTGGAAAATCCACCTCAATTCCAGAAACAGCCATTGATACCAAACAATCTCCAGGAAAAAAAAAACCCTTCCACAATAGAGCTCATCATAATGATGAAAAAGCAGCAACAGAGCACAGAGATGAAAACATGACCAGAGCCAGAAGGCTTGGCAGCAGCAATGGTGGGCTGGGTATGTTTTTTTTTAAAAGTGAAAAAGCAAGAGTGTTACAATACAGGCACCTATGTAAGTGGGCTGAACAAGCAGCAATCCCCATCTATTCAGAAAAGGTGCTGCAGCCACTGAGAAATCACAAATGAGGAAGGAATCCCATTTCATACCACTAATATCATGTAAAACCATAGAGCCTCCCTCTTCTGCTGATGGCACCCAGCGTGTCACATCATCAATCACCTTTTTCACTTTATCCTTGTCCAAAGTGCTGAAATGAGATCAGAAAAGAAAAAAAGTGAGAAAGCTGCAAAAGCAGTCACAAGCAAGACTCTGCTTTACAGAGGAGGCCCCCTTCCCTCCTGCTGTAGTCATTCTGTGGAGCAACTGACAGCATCATCCTGTGACCGTTCACCAGATTCTATATATTCCCCAAGGGAACAGAAATGGCAGTGAGACATTATGTCAGTTTCAGTATTCCTATAAAGCGTAAATTGAGTGAAAAGTAAAGGTCAAATACTAACAGAAGTCACTAGAGGAGCAATGGTTTTGGAACTTTGGAGCTTTACCTGCGAACTTTCCAGTTTCCAGTTAAGAGACCTTGCTGAAGTTTCTTCTCCTGTACCTCATTCGTATATGGGATTCCATCTTTCAGAAACTGAACAGGGGGGAAAAGGGGTTTATCATAGGATTTTAAAGTGTTAAATTAGAAAAATAGTATGAGGACAGGGACCCTCAAAATTGGTCTTTATTTGTGAAATCTGTGCCATTTCTAATATGATGGCCTTTTCCCACTCCTTTCTCAAAATGCTTCCCAACATTTTCTAAAAAAGTCAAACGTTCCCCAGTAACCCAACTTGTATGCATATGCAAAGGAAGGGAAAGGTTTTATTTTATGATTCCAAAGGATTCACAGGTACAGAGAGGAGAAAACCTGAATTATGAAAGATTGTGCATGAAATTTGAAGTCCTGACCATTTGTGATTATTTAAGAGCTGACAGAGAAAGTACTCAGTGTCAGGATTCTAATCCAGGTTTGCAGGACAAATTCCAGCTCTTTAATTACATTTGATTTAATTAAATTCTCCAGCCGTTTCAACTGGGTACTCTTTTCTTCACTCCCTGACTTATCATATGCTTCATTTATTCAAAGACTGGCTGTGTCGGGATACAAGTAAAGATAGGCAATCCTCTGCTGATAAGGAGATGGGAAGTACATGGAGGTGCCCTATGGCCAGTGGCAGCTAAGGTTGGTGTCACAGGACAGTAAAGAGGTGCCCAGTGATCAACTGCAACAATGTGAAGCAGTAGTACAGGGTCCACAGGGTTAGTTAGGGGTTCAGTTTAGTAACCACTGCCAAAGATGTGGTTACTGCCCGCTGGTCATGGAACAGCAGTGTCCAAAGCCCTGTATTGCTACTGACACATAACAAAACAAACCCAAACGAAGTATTCAAAGCAGCCGTTGTACTGAAAATGTAGCAAGCTGCTGCTTACACAAGGAATGCAGAGTTTGGGGATATTTTTCCTTAATACTTCCCCATAACTACACACGCCTCCTCTGCTCTAGTTACTTACAACAGAGAACGTACCTTATTATAATCAAAACTGTAATGCGTCAGGAACTGAATGCTAGATGCCTGGAAAGAGAATTCAGAGTCCATGACTCCAAATGTTGTGGGGAAGAGGAAGAAGTTATAGGAGTGTGCAACATACCTACAACGAAAAAGAAAGAGGTCTAAAACAGGATCAGGAGGAACAATTGCACAAAGGAATCTCAACTGCATTATCTCTGTCATAAAAGACAGCTATGAGTTTATTTAGAAAGAATACTTTATTTTTACTTACTTGTTTGATTCTTCATTTGAAAATATAGACAACCCTGAAAGAAACAAACACAAACTGAAGTCTTAGTATTGAGGGCCAGCTGGGTCTCCTCGGTTTCCTGTTTACTAATATTGTGAAAATTAAATAGCGGATGCGGGAGTTCTCCTCGCTATGCCATTTTAGTCATTTACTAAAGCTGCTGCACTAGAATTTTACTAACCTCCAGATCACTGCCAGGTTACAAAGACATGAACATGGGTTCCCAGATAGTTAAACAGAAATAAGATTTTAGGGCTCAATGGGAAGACAAATTAATCTTCAGAAAGAAGTAGCCCTTACTGAAAGGAGACTAAGCAATGGAAGAGAAGAGGAAAATTACTGAAAGCTACAAACTGTGCTGTAGGTTTACAGGCCTTTCTACTCTACAAAAGTGTTGGGGGACTTGGTTACAACACTACACTGATCTCCTCAGACCACAATAAATGTTCTCATAATCTCAGACTTTAAAGATGACCTGCAAACCATGTTTAAAGATGGCATTTGGAACTTTAATTAATTTCATTATGAAACATACTCCCCCTTTGAACACCCTAAAAAGGAACGGTCCTACCCTATTGTTTTTAAATATTAGAAATGTCAATTCCTGTTTTCCCTTGGTATTGATGAAGATGCCTTGGAGGAGGCGTACTAACAGCTCACAGTGTGACTAGAAAAGGTAGTTGAATCTACAGTAAAGACATTCTTAATTCAAAATATTAGTCATTGAAGTTAAACAGATGTTAACCAAAAAAATTACACCATCTAACTAAATATCTTAGTACTTCTAATTTTCTCAGCTTTCAGTCTCTTGTGGTGTCAGAATTTCACTAGTTTTTGAGTCATCATAGAGTCTTTCAGCATAGGAAATTTAGACAGGTCCTGAATTTCTAATGTAAAAAGTAAGCAGAAAAACATTAAAAAGAGAGCAAGAAAAAAAAACTTAAGTTTTCTGTGTGTCATAAAAGAAATAAGGCACAAGTGCATTTTCCCCCTGGCAGGGCACCTTCAACATGCTTCAGGGACAGACATACCTGTACTGCAAAGTGAAAACATGCTTTAACTGGGTCAATCTACACAGATGTGTAAATGGATGAGGAAAAAAATGAAGCTCCTTCCAGAACAACACTACCTTTTCAGCCAGCAGGGGCTTCAGCACAGAAGGTTCAAATATCTCCTTCGCATCCCTACATTGGTTCAAAACACTCTGCAGCACAGGTAGCAGATTCAGAGATCATAATCTAGCTGGCCTTTATTTAGTGACATCGCCAAAAAGTTGATATGCCCTCATTTCTGTCTCCCCCAAATCAAACTGAATACCTCAGTCCTCATGAGAAGCCCCTACAATAGCAACCTAAAATGCCAGAAGACAAAATGAAGCTTTATAAAGCAGAATATTTCATTATCTAACCTTAGAGAAAATAATATTTTCTAGTACCTTCCATTTGAGAATCTAAGTGATTTATTAACATTAACCCTCACAAAAACATGTGAGCTAGGTATTACCTCCATTTAACAGGTGAGACTATTAAGGCACAGAAAGATTATATTTCATGCTTTACAGTCACACCGCAAGTCAATGACAGAGTCTGGAACAGAACCTAGAATGACTGACTTCTATTACATTTTTCTTTAAAGATGACAGATACCTTAACAGTGTTTTTTAAAACAAATATGCAGCAATATAAAGTAGACTGAAAATTCTTGCATAGCCAGCCTGATTTTAAACTACTTAAGACGTATGTATGCTGATGACATTATTCCTTAATAAAAAGGGATCTAGTACAGAGGACAACCAGTGCAAACACAGCAGACAAGCAAAAACAGAATTGCAAACCTTTATCCTTCCCAGAAAGTCCCACAATCCTCTAGTAGACTAGATGCTATGTGTCAAGTATCAGAGGGGTAGCCATGTTAATCTGGATCTGTAAAAAGTGACAAAGAATCCTGTGTCACTTTAGAGACTAACAGACGTATTGGGGCATAAGCTTTCATGGCATTCATCTGACGAAGTGGGTATTCACCCACAAAAACTTATGCCCCAATACGTCTGTTAGTCTAGAAGGTGCCACAGGACTCTGTCGCTTTTTATAGATGCTATGTGTTAGCCAAATTCAACTAGTTTGTGAAATGCTAGTAAATACTTAGGAAGAAGTGGAATTTTATCTTTTCTGACAACAATGAACAAAAGATCTCACCGAGCTGATTGACTGTGAACTTCTGAACACTCCGTCTGGCCTTCAGATACCACTCAGCAGGTGAATCGAAGAGACTGTTAAATGATCAGAAGGGGTGGGGGGAATACTCCCATGATGTACTGTTTTACTTTCTCACAGCAACTTCTACCATTATTTTAACTCACTAGATCACATTTTGGATGTAACATCTTTACCTGGGCTGCTTGCCTTGTGGAAAGACTGAATGTAAACCTGTGAATTCCATATCGAGCCCTGTAGAGACAGAAGACAAAAAAAAAATCCCAAAACGTGACTGCCTTTCTCCAGCCTTTTGTACCAACTACAAATGGACAAAGGAGTGATCTAAATTCCCAACACAGTACTAAGAAAATTAAATCCCCCCAACTTCTCCCCTTAACCCAGGAATTATTCAGCCAGACAGCAGTTGGGTAGGGAATTACTCCTTCAAAACAAAGAGCGTACTTCACAATTTGGAAGTTCATTTGATGTTTACTCATCCCTGAATGTAGCATTAAAACATATAGTTGCATTAGACAGCATAGCATGTTAGGGCCTAAAGGAAAAAAAGTATGTTTAATCAGCACCACTGTGGCCAACAACAGCTCACCAAGACCAAGCAATGCAAACACAAGCTGGGCTCATTCTCCATCTGGCATTCACTAACGTTCTCACCCAAAATTGAAGCTTTATTTCTGGGAGCAGTTTAAAATACCAGTACATACATATTGTAGATTTTTCTGTCTTTTCTATATTAATAGGACAATCTTATCTCTACATAAATTAGAAGTATACATTCCTAATCTGAAACTGTACTTTCACAAACAGACATGCGTCTGACAAAGTGAGTATTCACCCACGAAAGCTTATGCTCCACTACTTGTTAGTCTATAAGGTGCTACAGGACTCCCTGTCGCTTTTCACATCCTTGTGAGATGTAGTTTGGTTAGATGATTTTCTATACTATTCCTCACTAGTGACAATCACTGACAGGAAAGATTGCAATCACACTGTCTATCTGAGGAGGCACAGCAGAGGCAAAGACCAGGGACAGGAAATGGACAATTAACAGTAATGCACTCTAGTATCCATAGTTACAACTGAGGTTAAAATGTTATATGGATGGATAAAGTAACTCTCCTAGGCTAGGTCTACACAAGGAGCACTTTGTTGATATAGCTATACAGGTACACTATACTGGCAACACACCCCTAATGTTAACATAGCTTATACTGGCAGAACTGAGCTTATGCCAGCCCCCGCCAGCAACATAAATATTTAATACCAGTTAACTATAAAAAAATACCAGTTTTGCTGGTATAACTGTGTCTAAGCTAGATATGTTGGCCAGAAATCAGAACTCATCACCCCTCTGACCAACATAGCTCTGCCTGCAAAATTTTGTAGTGTAGACCTGGCCCTAGTCTCTCCATCCACCCCAAGCATCACCACAGAGTACAAGTTGTTTGGATGCCTCAGTTGTACATTCCCATACTTTCCAATAATTTGAGGCTTAATCTTAATGCTGAACTTTTTAAAAAAAAGAAAACTACAACATCCTTCTAAGGTTGTATATTTTTACTTTTAAGTTACATATGTATTCGACTCTCAACCTTACCTCCTGTTTAACGGTTACTGAATGGAAAGTAACTTGTGCTTCATTTACAGATCAGGGAAAAGGGGAACATTTCAAGGACAATGGAGGAGAGAGTGGGAGAAAACACATGACATATTTTCCTACTGGGACACTGTACACTAACTGTGATACGATACACACCAGGGTAAGCAAACTTTTTGGGGCTCAGGGTGCACATGGGGTGCGGGGTGCTGGAGGGGGGCTCAGGGCAGGGGTTTAGGGTGCATGAGAGGTGCAGGGTGCAGCAGGGGGCTCAGGGCAGGAGTTTAGGGTGCACGAGGAGTGCGGGGTGCATGCTCTGGCCCAGCACCGCTTACCTGGAACAGCACCAGGGTGGCAGCAGTGCACACAGAGGCCAGGGTAGGCTCCCTGCCTCCATGCTGCTCCAGCACCACATCCCTGCAGCCCCTGGGGAAAGGGGGGCAGAGGGCTCCATGCACTGCCCTCACCTGCGGGTACCTCCCCTGAAGCTCCCATCGGCCCCAGTTCCCCGTTCCCAGCCAATGGGCGCTGCGGAGGGCAGTGCCTGCAGGCAAGGGCAGCACACACAGCCCTCTGCCCTCCCACCCACCTCCCTTCCCTAGGGCCATTAATGTGGTGCTGTCCACTTCTGGGAGTGGCACGGGGCCCACGGCACCACGGGGGTGGCAATCTCGTGGGCTGGATCCAAAGCCCTGATGGGCCGGATCTGGCCCACAGCATGCAATTTGCCCACCCCAGATATACACACTAATGATGATTCAAGTCTTATATAGAAAACTGGAAAAAACATCTACGGTGGCTCGTCTACACTATAAAGTATAGCTATACTGGCAAATCCTTGCAGCAGAGATGCAGTTTATGCTAGCAGAAGAACTCCTTGTGCTGTTAAAGGCATTAATTTGCCTCTCCAAATGACATCATGCCAGCAAAAGTTATTTCACCATGTGTGACTTTTTTCACATTCCTAACTGACAGCTATGGCAGTAAAGCTTGAGACACTCTGCTCTACCAGTTATCTGAACAAAATAAGCTATGCCAGCAAAAGAACTCAGATACATAGCTACACTGGTAAATCTTTTATACTGCAGACAAAGCTTAAGACTGAACTCCTTTTCCAATCCCTTGTTGTAATCATTCATGATGAAGAGGCAAAGTGAGATAGCAGAGATCAATGGAATTGGGATGGAAGGGGAAAAGAATTCTTAAGTCTTATAAAAATTATTCTTATTAGTTACCACGGTGCAATCCTTTCCATACATGATTATAACTGGCTCTACCTACCTTTCAATACAGAGAGGGCCAAAAAAAAAAAATGATTAGATGCATATAGAGGCAGAAGAGGCAGTTTTGCTTTAGTACTTTTCTGCTTCCTCTTTGACAGTACTTCTGTACCATTCTAGATGTATTTAGGAGGTTTCTCTATAGGCTTTCTGAAGGGTACCACACATCTTCAGCAGCACCCAGGTTTTTTTCCTTGATATCTACTGCACAAAAAGACCCAACTTTGTGTCTATGCCTCTCTCCGCAGTATTCAATGGAAATGGAAAAATCCTATTTCCCTTGTCACATTTGGCAATAGAAGCATAGGTGCTGGAACTAGGACTGCTGCTGCAGCCCCTGGCTTGAAGTGGTTTCCATCAATGGTTCTCAGCACCCACCATACAAATTGTTCCAATGCACAATACCCCTGAATGCAAGAGGGCTTGGGGAAAAAGTCAGGGGACAAATGGACAACAGTATTTATCAACTGGGGGCCGGGCCAAGCCAGGAAAGACCAATCCATTAGTCAAGCCCTGATCTGGCAGCTGAGCTCCTCGGGGTACACCCTGCACGGTTTGGCACCATAGGCCAAAGGCAAGTGACCAGGTGAGGTGATGCCACTGCACTGGCTCTCGGCTCTGGCCTGTCACACGCGCAGGGCGCGGACCCGGCTGCCCGGCTCCCGGGGCCCAGTGTGAACAGCCACTTTCGCGCTGGGCAGCGAGCCCGGCGGGGAGGCCAGCGGCAGCCCCAGAGCCGGCGGGGGCGGTCCCGCCTCTCCTCCCCCTGCTGCAGGGAAGCTCCGTCCCGCCGCCCTGCTCCGGGCGGGGCCGCTCACCCAGGAAGTCACAGCCCAGGACCAGCGCCCGCAGGCGGGGCAGGCTCTGCGCGAACTGCCCGGCCCCCAGCTCCATGCCCGCCGCTGCCGCCCGCTGCTCGGTCACAACTAGCGCCTCACGGGCACGCCCGTTTGATTGACAAGAACAGCAGCGAATCAGCGCTCGGTTAGTAACGTGAGCACCGTCCTCTCCCTTCTTTCCCTCCGACTCTTAAAGGGGCCGCGCCGCCGCCTGAAGGGCTGCGCTCCGCTCTCCACAGGGGCGCGTTACCCGCGAGGGGAGCCCGCGGCGGCGGCTGCACGGTAATTCCATGATGCCGCCCTTGGAACCAGGGCCGGGAGCCCCCGTCGCACTCACAGGCGGCTCGGCGCCGCCCCCTGCCATGCCCGGGCGGGGAAGCGATCGCAGGGGAAGGAGCGTCGCTCCGAGGTCTCCTCCCCCCTGACCCGGGAGCCTGGCGCGAAGCGGGAAGATGCCCTGGAGCAGGGAGCTCGACCTCTGTCCCTGTCCCATCTCACGGGCAGGGCTTTGGGAGCGATGGGGAAAGATACAAATCTGTGCCACTGCCAGCCGCGTCTCTCTCTGTACAGCGTGTGCGGGCAGGGAAGGAATTTAAAAGAATATAATAGGAGCCTATATAAGAAAAAGACCCCAAAATTGGGACAGTCCCTATAAAATCATGACATCTGGTCACCCTAAAAAGGACAAGCACTGATTTGCTCCTAAAGCTAGAGGGAGGGAGCTGGAATTTAACCAGGAACCTAAGTAAGGGCATTATAAACTGCATGGTTGCAAAATGCTCTTTTCTGTTCCAGCATTTAAACTGTTTGATGCTGTGGCTCATTTGACATATAATAATAATAGAGGAGCAGAGAAGAGGAGTTCCCCAACCACAGCCATGGTTCCAAAAAGTCAGGCTTCCAACCCATTACAACAGCAACCTCTCCCAACAGAGGGCACTAAATTATTTTACAGCTGCTGGTATATTATACTGCTGCTGCAGAGATTCTGTCTGCCTCCTTTTGAAGGATTTTCTTTAAGATAGAAACATACAAAATTAACTTTCTGTGAAAAACAGGCCACCAAACCATAACCAAAGCCATAGCAGCTGCTGGAAGACACTACGGCAAGAAACACATAAAGCTTCTAGCTTTGGGAGCTAACCCCACTGATACAAATTTGAAGAGAATAAATTATGCGGTATACAGGAAACTGAAGATAAATTTGTCCTAATGTTGTAAGATCAAATAACATCTACAGCATTTTAGGGTTTCTCTCTTCTACAATCAGTTTTAAAAAAAAGTCTTTCAATTGGTGACTTTCACTGGCCTCATTTAATTTTTCCAGAGGACTGGAAGAAAGTTAAGGTTTTGCTAATATTTTAAAAAGGTAAATGGGAAGACCCAGGTAATTATTGGCCAGTGAGTCTGCCACTGATCCTAGGGAAAATCATGGAAAGACTAATATAGAAAATAATCAGTAAAGAATTAAAGTTTGATAGCATAGATCACAATATACTATGAATGCTTATGTTAGTTTTTTAAAGGTAACTGCTATATTTCCATTTCTGTAAGGAGTTTAAATTAATAATGAACAATTTTTAAAAGTCATTACTCCATGGATTTTAAAACTGACACTTGATACATTTCTAAAGGTGAGGAATGATCACCCAAAAGGGGCTACATTTTAGTGGCATCTAACCAGGATCTTTTCTTGGGCTAGTACTATTCCATTATCTATTCATGATTTGAAAAATATAAAAATCAGTGTCGCTAAAGTTTGCAGCTCACCTGTTTTTTGCATCAAGTAGTAAATGACTGGTCAATTACACAGAGCACCTTGGACCACTTGACAAACTGGGCTCATTTGAACATGTGTTTTAATGAAGCCAAATGCAAGGTCATATTTAGGAAAAAGAAAAATGCAGGTCACACCTGCAGCATGGTGGACTGTAATCCAGCGACTCTAGAAAAGATTCAGGGATCATGACAGATAACCAAGTGAACATGAGCTCCCAGTGGGATGCTGTGGCTAACAGGACTAATGTGATTCTTGGATGCATAAGCAAAGTACTGTAAAATAGGGAAATTACTTCTGTATATAGCACTGGGAAAATCATTACATGTTTTCTGCTTCTAGTGTCCACACATCAGAAGCGATGTTGAATTGGAAAGGATTAAAAAGGGCTACAAGACTGGTTTGGGGAAGTGCAATATATTTTGCTTATATGTCAAGTCAGTTCTTATAGGTACCTGCATGGTGAGAAGATTCCAAATAGTAGTGATCTTTGTCAGATAGATTAAAGGCATCCAATAGCTGGAAGTTACATAACTTCATATTAGAAATAAAGTGCAAGGGTTTTTTTAAATTTTATTTAAACAAAGTGAGTGTAATTAACCATTGACAAATATACCAAAGGATGTGGTAAATTCTCCATTACCTGAAGTTTACATCAAAACTGGATGTCTACAAATCTAGACTTGATCTAGCTCAACCACAAGATATGGGCTTGAAGGAGTAGTTACTGGGTGAAATTGTGGCCTGATTAGATCATAATGATTTTTTCTAGCCTTAAAATCTTTGAACAAGTTAGAGTTGAAGTCAACAAAAAGAAAAAAATCAGCATCACTTATTTATTATAATAAGATGCTATGCTCCATGTTGTCCCAGCTCTGGGCCTGAATTACTTCTTTGCCCACTCCTGTATGAGAGCAGTTGTTTGACAGTCCTTTATAAGAAATTTTGCCCACCGTCTTCATCTTATTGATAGATTCTTCGAGGCTCACCCACGACGACACCACCATCTGTCACAGCCTTTTGAAATCGCTGGATCTGGTTTTAAAGAAGGGAAACAGCTGTAAAATATGAAGGTTTAAAGTAGTCTTCATCCCCCCTATCGTCCCCCCACCAATTAAATCTGCCAGTACTGGAATAACAGGGGTCCTACAAATTAGTGTTGAGATGCAAAGCCATGGAGGCCCCCTGAACTGCAACAACAGAAGAAGGTGTTGCTTGTCAGAGATAAGATGCTCTGGTAGGATGTCCACATGGCTCTGAGCTGAAAGAAGAGGGGACTGTGTAGTTCTTTCTTGGTTAAGGTACATTGCTTGAGCCACCTGAGGATCACTTTAGTGTTCAAGAGCAGTAAAATTTGTGTAAAGAAATCAAGTGCAAGGAGACGGATGCTTACCGAGTCACAGTGATATTCCCACGGGATAACAGCTTTAAAGGTCACAAAGTTGATTCCTGCTTCCAGACAGCGTTGTGCCACCACACGCCCAATATTTTCACATGCCGCCACTCCCTTGGGACTGTACAGATGTCTCTTTATGGCCCACTCACGGGTGGAGGCTGAGACAATGACATTCCCACTGCAATGCTCAACAAAGGCCTCCACATAGTGCTGTGTCCGCTCAAGCCGTAGTCTGGATGAGGGGAAAAATAAGTATCAAGGAACATGAAAGCTAATCACAGAATAACAAATCACTGCTCAAGAACTCCATTTAATTATTTGTTATTTTAGACTGTCACACAGAAAGAAAGACAGCTTCAGTATTCTGCAGCAAGGGAGATGTAGGTTAGATAGGAGAAAAAGCTTTTTAACTATAAGGATAGCTAAACTCCAGAACAGGCTTCCAAGAGAGGTTGTGAAATCCCCATAATTGGCAGTTTTTAAGAACAGGTTGGACAAACACCTGCCAGGGATAATTTAGGTTTACTTGGTGCTGCCTCTGCACAGAGGACTGGACTTGATGACCTCTTGAGGCCAGCCCTACATTTCTACGATTATTTGTTTACAACTCTGAAAACAAAACTTTTAGGAAAAAAAGCTAAAAGTTGATAAGTTACAATATATGTGACTATGGCATCATTTCTAAATTTTAAAACAAGGAAAATAGTCAAGGACATCATACATTTTGTGGTTTTCACTTATCAAGTAGAAAGAAAAGCACTACAACAACCTTAACATTGACTCATGGATTTTTAAAAGTAATTGTTATCTAAATATTGTCTTTTACGGGACACTATTAGGGGAAATATCAGGTGCCGGGATTCTGAACCTTTTTTTTTTTTCCATACCAGAGCCCAGAAGCAAAAGACACTCTGAAGAGGTAACTAGAACTCTAAGTAAAACTTCTGAAACACGTTTTAAGGCTGCAAACGTTATTGCTTGTTCAAAAGTTTGCAAGTTTTGTTTTTTTTTTCACTGATGTTATTCTCATTTGTAAGTATTTTTTGTCCACTGAGGTATTCAGACTTTTATAAGTGGAACCTTAAAGCAATAATTCCCACACAATATGTTTACTTATATTCATCTAAAGATTTCAGAGCTATTCAGAAAACAAGATATTTCTCTGGAATTAAAAGCTCATTCACAACTTTTCTATTTCATTTGGAATCAACAGCAGAGAATTCTAACTTGCTAATATTTCTATTTATTGGTACACTAAAACACTGTGGCCTGTAGTCTCAGGAGCGATTAGTGATTTTGCTTGCCCAACTTGAACATCTTTAAGGGCCCCGATTTTCAGATGGCAAGTGCTCAGCACACTTTAAGGTGTATCTTGTTTTCTGAATGGAGTGAAATCTTCAGCTGAATCTAAATAAAAATATTGTAGTGTGGGAGTTATGACTTTAAGGTTACAATCTAGATGTATTTTGTTAAGCCTGCACTATTGTTAACAGATTTCTGACTCACCTATGCCAATACTCTCTCTTGGGCCATGTTGTTTCCCAGCCCCGTTCCTTCCTTGCTAGTGCCAGCTGCTCCAAGTTACGAGGATTTCGGTTGATGAAATCTGGGGCAACAACCTCATTTTCCTTTGTGTCCACTTCACCCTCAGTGGTTCTGAAGCTGGCTACAGCAGATATGAAACGAAGCCCTTGGGGGAAAATCAGGAAAAGAAGAAAGAACTAGAATATACACAGAATACATAGATTGAGTCTACAAAGCCTGAAATGTAGAATTAGTGAGCTGAAGATTTTGGGTGAAAATCTTAGCGGAACTGAACAGTTTTCCACAATATGTGGGCTGAGTTGTAAGTTTGAATGCAGAAGGCATACCACATTTCCACTTACGGTCTGCAAAAGTGAGTTGACAGTTTTTTTGTGCCTATAACCCAAAGGCATAAATGACAGAAAGATTATATAAAGATTAAAAAATTATTCTTAATAAAAATAAGTAATTGCCCAGGCAACTGCCTGGGTAACTGAATAAAGACATCCTAGACACCTTTGCCAACGTAGTTGAAACCTGATTTGCAATATTGATTTCTAGCTGGACAGTTGTATGTGCAGATTGCAAATGTCAAAACTGGATAATTTCATGATGCAGAAAAACTTCTAATAGAAACTGATCACTGTTTATAATGAATAGTGCCCTCCATTTTGAAGGGTCCAGTAAGATTTGCGTACATAGATCACTTCATTATCCATTCATATTCAAGCTGCTCTGGGGTGAAGTAACTGTTTGACAGTGCACAGCTGTGTAACAATGTTGGGCAGGAACCAAAAGTTAGAATATTCAGAAGAGGGATACAAGCATCATTTAGGTATGTCAATGCTATCAATGTTAACATTCCTTCTTATAAAAATGTGCCACTGGGATCTTCAGTAACCACATATGGGAAAGACCTTGGCATTCAGATACCACAGTAAGAATCTAGGAAAAGCTTCCCCATGTAGGCAAATTATACTATTATGACTCATTACAGGGTGTCTTGCTCCTTCTTCTGAAGCATTTAGTTCAGGGAGGCATCAGAAACACAACAAATAACTAGATTAACAATTAGTCTGTGTATGGTGATTCTTGCATTCCTCTAAATGCCTTGGTACCAAAGGCAGCACCTACCGGCACAGAGTATTCCCAATACTTTCCTGGAGCACTGGGTTCGCCCTAACCCAGAGGAAAGCTTGCAACCAACAGATCTTCCTAAAGCACCCGTGTTTCCGTGAAAGGCTCCCTGCCAATGCGCTGTCCCAGGCCAGAGCTGACCGGCCTGAAGCGGGTCGGCTCACTAAGCCTGGGGCACGACCCGTGCAAGAGGCTCAGTCCCTAAAACAAACGTCTCGCGCCCACCCTCCAGGGGCCGCCCCGGGAAGCCTCCCGTCCGCCTGGCAGCCCAGAGCGGGATACCGGGACCAGCGCGTTGAGCGTCGGTGACACTTTGTTTCGCTGCTCGCCCATGGCCCTGGCGCGCTGGCACCCGAGGCCCGGCCAGCCCCGCGCGGGCGGAGCATCGCGGGGGTACCAGGGGCGGGTGCGGGCAATCGCGGGGAACCACCTTTTCCGGCTCCCTGGAGCTTCCCGGCCGCGGCACCCAGCAGCAGCCCCCGGCTCCTCAGCGCCATCGTGGCCGGGCAGAAGTCGCGGTGAAACGGCCCCCGCACTCACTGCCGCCTGGGAGCCGCCATCTTTGCTGAACCGACCGGCTCGGCTGCTCCGGAAGCAGACAACTAACTTCCGCCCTCACAGCGCCAGCCGCCCATGGCAGCCGCCCTTCCACAGCGGGGGCGGAGCTAAGCGGGGTCAGCCGGCCCCGGCGAGACGCAGGCGCCCCACGTGCACAGCGCCTGCGTGCGGGGTGGGTCCGAGCTCGCTGTGCCCCCAATAACCCTCGTGCTCAGCGGCGTTTCCCTCCTGGGGTCCGGGAACGGTTTTAGCCTTTGTAGGCTCTCACGGGAGGCAGGTGGTAGAGGACAAGCGCCTGCCTCGGATTGCTGTGGCTCACCCCCTCAGTCCCCGGGCCAGAAATAAACCAAAGCGCTAGGACAATGTTCTCCAACCTTTTTACACCCAAGATCACTTTTTGAATTTAAGGGCACCCTAGGATCTACCCCACCACTTCCTCAAAGCTCCACCCCGCTCACTGCATTTCCCCTTCTCTTCCTCCCTCACTCTCCCCCGCATCCTCAACTCACTTTCACTGAGCTGGGGAAGGGGGTGGGGTCTGGGTAGGGTGACCAGACAGCAAATGTGAAAAATCAAGATGGGGATCAGGGGGTAATAGGCGCCTGTATAAGAAAAAGACCCAAAAGTTATGACTGTCCCTATAAAATTGGGACATCTGGTCACCCTAGCTCTGGGCTGGGGCCTAGGGATTTGCAGTGTGGGAAGGGGCTCTGGGCTGAGCCTGGGGCAGGGTGTTGGGGTGTGTAGCGAGTCGGTGTGGCTCCCCTCCTGCCCAGCAGAGGGCGCTCCCTCCCAGAAGCCCAGCTGGGCTGAGTCACCACTTCCTGTCCCCGCCCCCCGGAAGTCAAGGGGCGGGACAGGAAGTAGAAAAGGAGAACGCCAGACCTCAGTCAGGAGCCAGCCACCGCCGCGAGCAGATGTGCCGGCGGGAGCTCCGGACTGGGAACCCTCCAGGACCCGAGGCGGCGATCCGGATTGGCCCCCGCTGCCCCGTGCCCGGTACGAAGAGGAACCTGCGGAACTTCCCCGGGATCGGAACCCGGAGCAGCCGCCTGGACTTCCTTCCGCCCGGTACGAGGAGGAGCCGCCGCCGCCGCTTCCACCCTGCTGTTACCCGGAGGAGCCATCGGAGGCAGCCGGACCGGACTTCCAGCAGGAGTTGCCGGACCTGCCCCCAAGCCCTGGTCCCGAGGAGCCCATGCAGATGGACTGGCCCGACCTCCCGGCGACCGAGGAGCAGGTACCCACGGAGGGGGAGATGGACTGTAGCCCGGGGATAGCCGACCTCGGTCAGGCTATAGGCACCTAGGTGCCCATGTTGGTGTGTTTCGGTCAGGACCCCACTGACCAGCGGCCGTGCTAGCCGCTAATAGGGCCCCGGGCTGGGACACAGTGGAGTGGGTGGGCCTGTGTCCCCCCTGCCACCCCACTCGCGGGTGGCAGTCTCCCCCTCACCCCAGAGCAGACAGACGCCTGCACTAATTTGAGCGATTGTTATTGCTCAGCTCCTGCCACCAGGACCTGAGCCCTGTAAACTGCTGCCGGCCCAGCCCCCTGCTCCAGAGGGCCTGGGCCTATTTGTACTGCTGCCGGCCCAGCCCCCTGCTCCAGAGGGCCTGGGCCTATTTGTACTGCTGCCGGCCCAGCCCCCTGCTCCAGAGGGCCTGGGCCTATTTGTACTGCTGCCGGCCCAGCCCCCTGCTCCAGAGGGCCTGGGCCTATTTGTACTGCTGCCGGCCCAGCCCCCTGCTCCAGAGGGCCTGGGCCTATTTGTTCTGCTGCCGGCCCAGCCCCCTGCTCCAGAGGGCCTGGGCCTATTTGTACTGCTGCCGGCCCAGCCCCCTGCTCCAGAGGGCCTGGGCCTTATTGAGACTGATTGCTGTTACCCAAGCCCCTGCTCCAGAGGGCCTGGGCCTTATTGAGACTGATTGCTGTTACCCAAGCCCCTGCTCCAGAGGGCCTGGGGTTTATTGAGACTGATTGCTGTTACCCAAGCCCCTGCTCCAGAGGGCCTGGGCTTGTAGACTGATTGCTGTTACCCAAGCCCCTGTTCCAGAGGGCCTGGGGTTTATTGAGACTGATTGCTGTCACCCAGCCCCCTGCTCCAGAGGGCCTGGGCTCCTATTGAACTGTGGTTATCCAGCCCCCCCTGTTCCAGAGGGCCTGGCCCTGTTGAGGCTGACTGTTGTCACCCAGCCCCCTGCTCCAGAGGGCCTGGGCCTGCCTCGAACTATTGTTATTCAGCCCCGCCCCCTGATCCAGAGGGCCTGAGAACAGGAGGTGTTGTCTTGCCGTCTGAAGTCTTGCTGTCCCACCAGTTAGAGGGGACAAGAAGCGAGTCGGTGTGGCTCCCCTCCCGCCAGCCGGAGAGTTGAGCCCCGACCAACAGCTTACAGGGTGTAGGAGGAGGAACGGTGTGCTGGCTCCAGGAGGGGACTCAGGGTTGGGGTGCTAGCTCTGGGAGGGGGCTCAGGGTTGGGGTGCAAGAGGTTTGGGGTACTGGCTCATGGCTGGGGCTTGCAGTGCAGGAGGGGGTTTGTGGTACTGGCTCCAGGAGGGGGCTCAGGTCTGGGGGTTAGGCTGCAGCCTCCCGCTGGGCAGCACTTACCTCCAGTGGTCTGTGGTGCAGCGTAGCTGCTGCTAACGCAGGCTCCTCGCCTACCAGGCCCCACACTGCTCCTGGAAGGGGCCAACACACCCCTGTGGGGAGCGTGTGGCTGTGTGTGCTGCCCTTCTCTGCAAGCTCTGCTCCTGCAGCTCCCATTGGCCACAGTTCCCCATTCCTAACCAACTGGAGCTGCAGGGGCAGTGTTTGCAGGCAGGAGCAGCACATGGAGGAAGACAACCCACCCACCCACCCACACAGGGCAGGCAGGGAGCCTGCCTTAGCGGCAGCCCCACTTCTTCACCAAAGATCGCTATCAACTGGGAGATCCTCTAGGATCAACCAGTTGATAGCCATCGACCAATTGGTGACCACTGCTCTAGGAAAAGGGGATTAAGTGAAATTTCCTGAATCCCTGCCATTTCTCCAATAGGGAACCATCTATGCACAGGATGGGATGTCTCAAAAGCGTGTCTTTTATTTCTCCTTCCTTACTAGTTAGTAGGCAGCTCATATTGAGTGAATTTGCTGAAAGGCTGGTCAGGTTAGATACAATTTTTAAGTTACTTTTAATTTCTATATATTTTTTTACAATTTACATTTAAAAAAATTTAAATAAGATTTGTATATACTTGTCACTAGTTCTTTATTTCTCATTAAATCTGTTTACAGCTATACACTCTACAAGCATTAGCCTTACAGGCTAGCATTTAAGTCTTATTATCCTATCTTTAAAAATGGAGATAGAAATTATCTTAGCAGATGAAAAAGCAGCAAAGAGTCCTGTGGTACCTTATAGACTAACAGAAATTTTGGAGCATGAGCTTTCGTGGGTGAATACCCACTTCGTCGGATACATGTAGTGGAAATTTCCAGGGGCAGGTATATATATGCAAGCAAGAAGCAGGCTAGAGATAACAAGGTTAGTTCAATAGGGAGGATGAGGCCCTGTTCTAGCAGTTGAGGTGTGAAAACCAAGGGAGGAGAAACTGGTTCTGTAGTTGGCAAGCCATTCACAGTCTTTGTTTAATCTTGAGCTGATGGTGTCAAATTTGCAGATGAACTGGAGCTCAGCAATTTCTCTTTGAAGTCTGGTCCTGAAGTTTTTTTGCTGCAGGATGACTACCTTTAAATCTGCTATTGTGTGTCTCCTACATGTTTTTGTATATTGCCATTCCTAATATCTGATTTGTGTCCATTTATCCTTTACAGATCCAGACTAACACGGCTACCCCTCTGATACTTAGCTGATGAAATATCTAAAATGTATACAAGAGATATCTGGGGCAGACAGAGATTGTGCAGATCAAGAAAATCTTACTATAGAATAAGATGAACAGAAATGGGAGTGTTGCTCCACCATAGAGAACATTATTCTTGATTGCCTAATTTTTAAATATAAAGTACTCAATGAGAAATTCTATGTGGCCTTTGGTAGAATCAAAAGCTGGTTTGAAGTTTACAATCAGACATTTCAGGACAGCTTGGTTCAAACTAGAATTTACCCAAGCACATTATGCCTTCTCAGATCTGTGTGTGACCTCACTAAGGCCAGAATTAGAGAAGGAAGGCAAGGTGACTCCACCAGCATTTTCGGGAATTTCAAAGGGGGGCTAGATTAAGCAGAGATGACTTCTGGCTCTTTATTTAATATATATTTTTTAATATTAATAACAAAAGAAAAATTAAAGGAGCTTGTTATTCTTAGGTTGACTGAAGTGTTGGGTAGTGCTGTACATTTGGTTAATTTTGCAATTAGTTATCAAGCTAAAATGCAGTTTCGTGGGGCTGCAGACTACTGAAAAACTATGAAAACTGTATTGGATTACTTTTGAAGATGATAATGGCTCCGCTCTGCTCAATTCCAAGGTTACACCAAGTACTAGGGAATTAGCCCTGTGCCTTGTTGCTAACATGCAAGAAGACATCGGCTAGTTTTATGACTACTAAGGCAACACCTTAGCTTCCTGCAGTTAAAACCTCCCAAGTCCAGGGAGGACACTTGCAGTTTCCAACAATCCCGGCGCTGGAGAAGGGGCAGGGATTGGAGGGTCAACGTGGGCCTGGGGCGGCGTGGCCCTGGCAGATCTAGGGCTTCCACGGTCCGGGACCCACTGCCAGCGGGCGCGAAGCTAGTCTGCAGTTTGTTTCCTCACTGTTAGGTGAAGCCCAATGACACGAACATGTGGGACTGAGAGCGTCCAAACCACTCAGCACTGAGCCCCCAGGGACTGCGCCCTGCTGGGCCAGCCCCTTGTGTGTGTGGCATGAGGGCGGGGGCACGCTGGGCCCCGCCCAGAGACAGGCACTGAAACTCGCTCATGCCATGCAGGGGAGGTGCTGTCTCGGCAGTGGCTTTGTCCCTGTGAAGCAGTGGTTCCTAAACTGGTGTTTGTGAACCCCTGGGGGTTCACGCAATGTTATTGGGGATTCTTGGGAAAAAAAATCCCTAATGGCAGTGTGATGGTGCGGTTCTGGAGGGACCCAACTGAGAGTGCCAATTCAGGAGCAATTGCTTAAACAGGGCAGTTACAGCCCAAGGCTGGGGTTTCCCCACCTCTGAGGGCAAACCAAACCAGCCAGACAAAGAGGACTTTGGTTTCACTCCACTGGCTAACCACAAGTCACACAAGCAATTCCCTTAGACACTCCAGTCTCCCAGTATCACCATCAGTGCCACTCATCCTAGGGGTGAATGGTTATGAAAACCAACACCCCAATAAAATAAAAAGGTTCTCTTGATCCCAAAGAATCAAGCCCCAGACCCAGGTCAATTTACACATCAGATCTTACCCACAAATCACACTGTTGCCAATCCTTTAGAATCTAAAATCTAAAGGTTTATTCATAAAAGGAAAAAGATATAGATGAGATCTAGAATTGGTTAAATGGAATCAATTACATACAGTAATGGCAAAGTTCTTAGTTCAGGCTTGTAGCAGTGATGAAGTAAACTGCAGGTTTAAATCAAGTCTCTGGAGTACATCCCCCACTGGGATGGGTCAACAGTCCTTTGTTCAGAGCTTCAGTTTGTAGCAAAGTTCCTCCAGAGGTAAGAAGCAGGATTGAAGACAAGATGGAGATGAGGCATCAGCCTTATATAGTCTTTTCCTGGTGGAAGAACCTCTTTGTTCTTACTGTGGAAAATTACAGCAAAATGGAGGCTGGAGTCACATGGGCAAGTCCCTGCATACTTTGCTGAGTTACAAGGCGTATCTGCCTCCTCTCCATGGGTCAATTGTGTAGCTGATGGTGCTTAATGGGCCATCAAGCAGGCTAGGCAGAGCTAACACCAACTTGTCTGGGATGTCTCCCAGAATCACAGCACTAATTTGAAATACAGACAGTATAGAGCAGGGGTCTCAAACATGCGGCCCGCGGAGCTCTTCCCTGCAGCCCGCGGAGCTCCCCAGGGCCGCCCAGAGGGGGGGGCAAAGGGGGCAATTTGCCCCGGGCTCCGCAGGGGCCCCCAAGAGAAAAGCGGAGGCTCCCACCTCCGCCCCTCTCCTGGAGCCTCGGCGCATAGAGCGCCGAGTCTCCGTCCGAGCGCCTGAGCCCCGCCCCGATCCGAGCTGCGTGGGGAGGGGGCGGGGCTGGGAGCTCTGGGCTGCGCGCTGCGCTCGGCGTGAAGCCCACCGCCCCGCCCCCCCACCCCGCGGCTCTGAGCGGGACGAAGCTCAGGCCTCGCCGGAGACGCGCTCAGGTAAGGGGCGGGAGCCGCGGAGCCGGGCCGGGCCTGGGTGGGAAGCGGAGCCGCCGGGCCGGGCCGTGGGAAGGGAAGCGAGACCCGCCGGGCCAGGCCGGGGGGTGGGGGAGGGAAGCGGGACCCGCCGGGGCCAGGCCGCCAGGAGGGAGGGGGGAGGAGCGGGGAGCCACGCGCTTAGGGGAGGAGGTGGAGAAGAGACAGGGCAGGGGTGGGGCCTCATGGAAGGGGTGGATTGGGGGTGGGGCCAGGGGCAGCAAGGGGGCGTGTCAGTGATGCGGCCCTCGGGGTCATTTGAGTTTGAGACCCCTGGTATAGAGCCAATACTCATAACTTCAACTACAAAATGATACATACATATAGACAGCATAATCATAACCAGCAACCCATAACCTGGCCTTAGACACCTTATATTGACCCCCTTTACATAAGATTTGGTGCCACTACAGGACCTTGGTTGCAACCATGTTCTATATGGTCCCAGATTACGGTATGTCAATAATGTCACAGGCAGTGAGAGCTGTCCCTAGGGACCCTGGGCAGAACAGGGCCAGCAGCCCAGAGCTCCTGGACTTCCAAGAGCTAAGCAGATCAAAGCAAGCATCTCTATCACACTGAGGAGATTTAAACTTTAAGACTCCTTATAAGAAATGGAGAGGGAGGTGGATATTTTTTGCTGTTTTTAAAATTAAATAGGCAGCTAGTATTTTTTTTTTAATTATTATGAAGAACAAGTTTAAGCTTTGTTGTAACTTGCATTGTTTGCCTGGACTGCTCAAGACCTGACTGCTTGTGTAGAAGGAACTCCTTGCGTTGGCTTCTTAAATACCTTCATGCTGTTTCACATCTGATGCTCCTTGATGAAACATAGGAGCCTCGATACAAGCTACGGAAGTGAGATCTGGGAAGAGTGTTGCCATTTTCATAACGTAATAAAAACACTGTAATGATAAATAATAAATAGTGCATAATAAGCATGTCACAAAAACAAATTTTGCATGTCCAAGCTCACTGCTTTTATAATTTATACTCAGGTAAAGGGGAAAATCCCTGGAAATATTCACTTTTAAGAGGGGTTCATGAGACTTGACATTTTAGTAAAAGGGGGGTCTGAAAGGGTTAGTTTGGGAACCACCTTCCCTGCGCTGGGCGTGCCTAGCCCAGCCCTCCCCTCCGAGGGGAGCGCACCCCGCCCCCACCCCTTCTAGAACCTCCTGGAAGGAGAAAAATAACTGTGACATGCAACGTGAATGGGGGGAAACTCAGGGAGCAGACGCATTGCTAATCTCAGAATCCAATCACTACCTTCAATCTAGGCACCTTCTGGGCCGCATTGTAACGGGCTGCTGGATTGGACAAAACTGTTTAACGTCATCATGATTCATCGCCGTTCCTTCCTCCCTGCCCTGCTCTGCTCTGTCCCCTCCCCATCAGACACTGCGGTTAGGGGCCAGTTTCCCAGCAAGCCTTGCGGCGTCACCGGCGGATTCTCCTGCAGCAGCGCGCGCGTGTCGCCGTCTGGCCTCTCTGCGCGCGGGGAAGATGGAGATGGGGTCGCTGGCCGTGTTCGGGGAGCGGAGCTCCGGGGAGGCGATCCGCGGCCAGAACGGTAACGGCTGCACGGAGCGGGGGCCCAGGGCGGGGCGGGGAGTTCCTGTAGCAGAGGATCCCGGGCTCGGGGAGGGGCCAGGCCCCGGCTCTCAAGCTCGCGTGTCTGCGGGTCCCTTTACACCCCCCCCCCCATCGTTACGCGCCCGAGCCCGCGGAGGGGCCCGCCCCGGCCGGAGCACGAGGCAGGGCCGGCCCCGGCCGCATCTTGGCGCGCTCAGAGCTCGGCCCGGGCGGTGGCTGCCGAGAAGCAGCTCGTGGCTGTTCCCGGGCCCGTTCCTTTCCCCGCGGCGGCCCTCGCGCGGGGGCGCCCTTGTCGCGTTGCTGTTCGCAGCCCGCTTCCCTGTAGGGGGCTCGGCGAACCCGAGCTCGTTGTTCACGTGAACCGCCCCGGCCGCCATTTTTGACACGCCTTGAGCAGGAGAGACTCGGGGCAAAGCGGTGTGAGACTTACCCCGCCTAGGTCATGGCCTGGGCCAGACGGGACTGCGGCTCGCTGTGGGGAAATGGGCGAGAAATCGGTAATCGTGTGCCGTGAATGTTTACTGTCACTGAAACGTCTGGCCTACCGGTGAGCAATAGTGACCATCTTATGAACAGCCGCTTCCCCCACGCGGGGCTTTGCTTCCCGGTTGGGTAGAATTTGTGAAAAGTGGCCCTTGTAGTTACACTGAAGATTAACGCTACAAATGGGTAAAACTTGATATTGGTACTCTTAAGCTTTTGCCCACATGAGACCAGTCTTGTGTGTGTCCTACAAAAGATTATTAGTGTTATTGAATGTAAATTATGAATGACTTCCAAAGATTAAGGCTTGTTGCATATGCAAGTTAAGAGCCTGAAGACTGAGTTTCTCACCCTCTATAGCATAGATTCTGTTTTAATATGTCTGAGGATCAAAAATAATGTTGAGACATTTTCTTAACTCCATCCTGTCACTGACAATTAATAAGCCAATAACAGTAGGTGGTCCTTAGTGCTAGTATAAAATCAAGATGTGTTAATTAAACAATGGGGTAGATAGACTAGTTTTGTGTGAAAATAATACAGCTCCATATAAAGCTTTGGTCCCAGATCCTCAAAGGTATTGGGTGGGGGTGTGGCTCACTACCACAACTTTGGAGATTCTGGGCATGAGCTCATTTGGGCTAGATCAAGCCTGGTGCATGACAAAGACAGGCTTAGATGTAGCTCCCTACTACTTCACTAGCTCATTAGCTCACCTTTCCCATAGCTGTAATGATCTCTTTGAAATGTTGGTGAGTCTGGAATCTGCAGTGTTAAGTTTTAGTCCTCAAAAAGATTCTTTGTACCATCTGTCTCAGTGCTTCAGATAAATTATAGGAGCCCTGCATGATGAGCAAAAACCAGCTGCTTTTGAAATGGATGCTGTGTGGGTAGAAACATCAGGTGTAGAAAAGTGGTACATATCTTAGTAAAGTCTACGGAAGCCTCTGATATTAAGAGCAAATTTGGGAAATAGCAGTTAAATGTTTTTGTTTTTTGTAAAGGATTGATCTCCAGAAACAAAAAACGAGCGAGATTGGTACATTTAAAGCTTTAAAGGAAAGATCAGATTTAAACTGGACCCTTCCCATTTGACTACCACTTCTTCAATTTACAGATTGAGTGGCTATGCTTATGGGATAGAGACAATACTGCCAAAGTCTGAAGGAGAAGATTGACAATATCTTTTTCCTATATGAAATGGCAGAACACAGAATGAAAAGATTCTGAATGACCAACCAAATGACATCATTTATTTCTTTGACCTCTGAAGTTTTTTGGTTATTTCAGTAGCCAAAACAACATCCTTTGGACACCTTACTTGTTCCAGTCATGAAACTGCTATTTTGTAGTATCAACGGTCCAGATCGTGCAATCAAGTGAGGTCATGGACCCTTACTCAGCCACCTCTTTTTTCCCCACTTTCCTGGGCAGATTGGCAAATTTGTTTGCAGAATTGGAGTCTAAATAAGGAGTCGTTTTATTTCAGGTTCCTGAAATTAAGAATCTGCTGACAGAAAAATATACTGCTCTTAAAATAGATATTTGGGAAGAAATAATTATATATTTTTATTTTGCTTGATTTATACAGTTATGGCTGCAGCTTCAATTGCCAACATTGTGAAGAGTTCTCTTGGTCCAGTTGGTTTGGATAAAATGTTGGTGGATGATATTGGTGTAAGTAAGCATGTCTTTCATGTTAACTTTTAAGAAGAGGGCTTACGTATTAACAAACTTGCACTGTAAATTAGTACTGTGATCTGTTCTGTTTCAGCTGAAGGCATGTCTGTTTTTTTGTAAAGTGTTTCCATCTAGAATATGCTTCATGGCTCTAATATACATTTGTTAGTTTGACCTCTTTTTCCATTTTGTCATTAACCCACCGTTAACCCCCTGCTCCAGGCGGGCTGGCTGGAGCAGCCCCAGCCCATCTCCCTTTAATCAGTTAACTGGTTAAACGATATAATTTTTATCATTGAAATGATTAACTTTTTAAATATTTACATCCCTATTTGTCTTCAGTTTATTCTTTTTTTTTTTAAGAAAGCCTTAATTGTAAACTATAGTTAACTGTTACTTCATCCATGATGTGCTCCCTTATTTTATAACAGAATTAACTCCTTGCTCATATGCAAATACGTTTGCATTTCAATAAACTTTTTTTCTCACGTGGATACTTGTGTGATGGGTTGGATCACAGAAACCCCCTTTGGACTACCACCTGATATGCCTAAACTACCTCTCAGACGGTTTTCCCTGACAGCTTGGGACTTCAGTACCTTGCCTTGTTTGAGCCAGACACACTTGCCTGCTGCAACCACAGATCCAAGTCTGAACCACATCCCCCACAAGCTGCAGGCTTAACTGAAACAGCTTAAGAAGTGCTCCTATCTCCAGCACTCAGATACCCAGTTCCCAATGGGGTCTAAACCCCAAGTAAATCCATTCTACCCTGTGTAAAGCTTATACAGGGGAAACTCATAAATTGTTTGCTCTCTGTAATATTGATAGAGAGAGATGCACAGCTGTTCTCTCTCCTTCTCTCCCCAGTATTAATACTTACTTTGGGTTAATTAATAAGTAAAAAGTGATTTTATTAAATGCAAAAAGTAGGATTTAAGTGGTTCCAAGTAATAACAGACAGAACAAAGTAAATTACCAAACAAAATAAAATAAAATACGCAAGTCGAAGCCTAACTCTCATGCTCAGAGATGTTCCAATAAGCTTCTTTGACAGACTAGCCTCCTTCTAGTCTGGGCCCACTCCTTTCCCCTGGTACAGTCTTCGTTCCAGCTCAGGCAGTAGCTAGGGGATTTCTCATGACTGCAACCCCTTTTGTTCTGTTCTACCCTGTGGCAGGGCAGAGGTATAAACCCCTTGGATGCCCTGCTAAAGGTGTGCCGCCCCCCCCCCCCTTTCCTGGGGGGACCCAGATGCTCAGCAAGGAGCTCAGCTGCAGGCCCTAACAAGGGCAGACTTGGGCATCAGTGGGGCTGGTGACGGAGGAGATATGAGTCCAGAGAGAGGCTCAGTGGGAAGCTAGCCAGGGGAGAAGATGGGGGGGACTGCAGCTCTCTCTCTACCGGCTGCAGGTGGCCTCAAGGATGAGAAGACCCCGGGAAGGGTCAGTATGAGGATTGTTGTTGGGCGAATTGGGATTGCACTAAGCACAGTAAATAACGAGACACAGGTGAGACACCTGAAAGAGGCGTTGGGACCCTTTTCTTTGACCAGCCTAAGCAGAGAGCACAGGGATGAGAGGGAAGGAACCTGTGACACACACCCTTATATAGCTTTGGCACAAGGTGGGAATCCTTTGTCTCTTTGGGTCCCCACTCCTTCTAAATGGAAAAGCCTCAGGTTTAAGATGGATTCCAGTACCAGGTGACATGGTCACATGTCCTGTGAGACCCCCAAGCCTTCATTCTTCCCAGCCTGACTCACAGGAAGGCTTGCAAGTAAACAGAGCCATCTGCAGTCAATTGTCCTGGTTAATGGGAGCCATCAAGATTCCAAACCACTATTAATTTCCCACACTTTGCATAATTACAAGAGGACCTCGGAGTTATATTTCATATTTCTAGTTTCAGATACAAGAATGATAGTCATACAAATAGAATGAATACATGCAGAACAACATAACCTTTGCACAGATATGTTACATGGCATATCTAGTATAAAACATATTCCCGTTATGTCATATTTACATTCATAAGCATATTTCTATAGGGTGAAAAGTCACAACTTGTACTAACATTGTTTAGAACAGCACACAGAATAAATAAAACTTATTTTTGCTGCTCTTGACATGCATGCTGTTTTTAAATTGTTGTACATATGTTAGAATTAGGTACTGTTGTACATAATTTGCATTGGCTAATGTTTGTAATAAGATAGAACCACATCCCATTTTCAAATATTTAGACCAGGTGATAATCTGATTTAAATCTTTCTGCTGTGCTGTCCTGAAAGGCAAAGTGAGATAGCCTTATGTAATTAATAAAAGGTAATATTGCACATTAGCTTAAACTGAGATTTGTAAATAACTGTATTTAAAATGATTGGTTAAAAATAGACAAAGATATTCAAGCTACATTTAAGAAATCTTCCTTAGTTCTTATTTATATAACATAAAGAATTCTACTGTCTAAAAGCTCATGCATATTCTTGTGTGCCAAGGCTCCCATCCTGCAACACATGGTTCATGGGGATTAGTCGTGTGATTACATGTGTATGGTTGTAGTATTGAAGACTTGGCTTAAAAAGACAAAGTAAACTCTTAAGGTAAATGGTCAATATGCATGATATTACACTAGGCATAATTCTTCCCCACCATTGTCATTAAAATGTCTTCTCATATTTTATAGTTTCATAAAGTTTAAAAATAAATTATTATGAGTATCAATCTTTTGTTTGTTGTTTTTTTAAAACTAGGATGTGACCATTACTAATGATGGTGCAACCATTCTGAAGCTGCTGGAGGTAGAACATCCTGCTGCAAAAGTTCTGTGTGAGCTGGCAGAACTGCAAGACCAAGAAGTTGGAGATGGGACCACCTCAGTGGTACGTAGAAAGTTTTACAGGCAGACATTCTGAAAGTCATCAAATGTAGCTTTTGGCATATCATTATAAATCCTGACACTGTGCGGATTAAAACTGGACCATTTCATCATGTGACAACAGATTTCAAATGCATCTGCCCCAGTGCAAACTGTGAAAATTGCTTTGAAGCATGTCATAAACATACAGCTAAGGGTAGCATAAAATCCCTCCTTTACCTGTAAAGGGTTAAGAAGCTCAAATAACCTGGTTGGCACCTGACCAAAAGGACCAATAAGGGGAGATGATACTTTCAAATCTGTGGGGGAAGTTTTTTGTTTTGTTTCTCTTGTGTGTTCTCTCTGGGTCAGCGAGGAATCAGGGCAGAGGAAATATATCTCCTAAAGCCATACCTGAACTAAGCATTTAAGATTACAAATTGTAAGTAATAGGAAGAAAATGTGTTAGATTATCTTTTTATTTTAGCTTGTGAATTTTCCCTAGGCTAAAAGGGAGGGTTAGTTCTGGTGTGGTATGTTGGTGTGTTTGGGGTTTGGTTTTTTTTTTTTTTTTTGTAACTTTAAAGTTTTGCCTAGAGGGGAATCCTCTGTGTTTTGAATCTCATTACCCTGTAAAATTACCTTCCATCCTGATTTTACAGAGGTGCTTCTTTTACTTTTTCTTTATAATAAAGTTCTGCTTTTAAGAACCTGATCGGTTTTTAGTGTCCTAAAAACCCAAGGGCTGGTCTGTGCCCACCTTGTTAACCTATTTGGTTCTTATATTATTCTCAAGCCTCCCCAGGAAAGAGGGTGAAGGGACTTGGGGGATATTTTGGGGAAACAGGAACTCCAAGTGGTCCTTTTTCTAAATCTTTGTTTAACTCCCTTGGTGGTGGCAGCGATACCATTCCAAGGACAAGGAAGAATTTGTGCCTTGGGAGAGTTTTTAACCTAAGCTGGTGGCGATAAGCTTAGGGGGTCTTTCACGCAGGTCCCCACATCTGTACCCTAGAGTTCAGAGTGGGGAGGGAACCCTGACAAAGTAGTTCCTTGAACCGGAGTAATGAGGGGAGACCCTGTACAAAAACTAGCATCTCTAAGCAGGCTTGCATTCTGGAAAAGGGTTATTCTTTACTTACTGGCTGCAATTTGAGAATGATCATTCCTCCCCTTCTTGTAGTTATATTTGAGAGTAGCTTCTGGGTCGAACAAGTTCTTAATTCTCAACCCCTGAGAAAAAAATTGAAACATAGGTGGACTAATCAATGGAATAGCATCAGCTGATTCCAGACAACTCGTATCAGAACCCTAAAATCAGTTCAGAGTTAACTAGAATTAGAATGGTTTTACTCATTAATTAATCTAAATGATGGGGAACTTCTCATATTCTTCACTTATTTGTTCGTTGGAGCAAGAACTACTGTTAATATTAAGACTTGCCCATTTTCTCAGTGAATCTTTTTCCTCTTTTCAAACAGGTAATTATTGCTGCTGAACTTCTGAAAAATGCAGATGAATTGGTCAAGCAGAAAATTCATCCCACCTCTGTTATTGGTGGCTATCGTCTTGCTTGCAAGTAAGATAATCTATTTCAGCGGAAATATTTGTATTTTGCAACTCTAGTGTTTCATTATACCCAGTGGACACTTATTTTACCTTAATCCTGTGTTCATTATCACTGACAATACAGGATTTTTTTTCTAAGCTGATAAATGGTGGTGGTGGCTTGTCAACTTGATTCTAACTCAGCATTTAGTCTGCATGTCCCCGCAGTAGGAAATTCTACTAACAAGGAATAGAGATAAATTGTTCTTGAAATGTTGGTTTTTATTCAACAGGGAGGCAGTTCGCTACATCAATGAAAATCTCATCATTAACACAGATGAACTTGGCCGTGACTGCCTTATTAATTCAGCTAAAACATCAATGTCCTCCAAAATCATAGGAATGTATCCTTTGACTTGGTAATAATAATTTGGAATCTTAAAATTAAGAAAATGAGGGATATTACTGCGCAGAGCTTGAGTATCCACTCTAAATCCCATGGCAGCAGTTATTAGTTCTTATCCTTTTTCATTATAAACACTTACGAGTTATAACTCCATTGTGAAAACTTGTTCTTGGTATCAACTTGGCATAAAAGGTGTATTCTGGTTTACTAAACCAAACCCTGCTTGTTCAAAGGTTTTCATCCCCCCTAATAGTTGTAGAAAACATGATGATGTGCTGTGACCCTTGCCTATAATTTTTCTTGTCTTTACCAATCTTATGTTTCTTTAAAAACAAAACTCTGGTGAGTTTGCCTGTTGTTTTTTTTAGTATAACGGATTAAAAAAATGCTCTTTTTGCCATTTACTACATAACCCATTTCTCCTTCCTGGGGCTGCCCGGTGCTTTGCCCCTGTGAAGCCCACTCTGACTCAGTCCACATTCCACCTTAGCCAACATATAGCTTATATTTTGCATTAGATAGAGAAAAAATTGTAAAGCATTCAAGCAGATGATCACCCACACTAATCCTAAGAATGTCTCCATTATTCCAGGCAACATTCCTTCTTGCAGTCTGTCTTCCTACTGTAGTTCAGTGATGGTTACTTGCTTATGACATCCATTTGTTTCTTTTGAAAAACTGGTCACTAATTCAGGATTCTGATCTGACTGGGATAAAGCGGGCAAAAATAGGCTGTGTGTGCACAAGTTTTGTGTAAACAGTTTTGTATGTAGCAAATATATTATCATTGTGAAAACATGAAATAATTTGATATTCTTAAAAATTTACTGGTAATCCAGTTATGTGGGCTTGACATTTCTTCTGAGCTTTCCAAAACAGTCATATTGTATGCAAATAATACATTTTATATTTTCTATTTAAGTCATATCTTTAATTTTAATGTATTTATTTATAATCTGCTTGGAGGCTTGTCAGATGTCAATCTCAACTGATGTTCCGGGGTTTAGAGCAGTAGTCCCCCAGACTGTGGGGAATGCCCCCCTATGAGGGCATGGAGGAACGTTTGTGATGGAGTGGCAGGGCTCACGTCTGCCTCCACAGGAGCGTGAGGCAGGAGCACCACCCACTCCCACTCTGCCCCCACCTCAGCTCCAGGCCCTGACCGTGGGCCTACCCTCTTCCCCCCGGGGAAGGGGGCGGATCAGGTATGGGGATGCATGATGAAAAAATATTGAGGACCATTGGTTTAGAGTGAAGCCACATGAATACGTACAAATGAGGAAGACATACAAGTGTTAGAAGCCTATAATTAACTATTACTTGTTCTTTCTGTTTAAGTGCCATGCCCGTGGATGGTATCATATGCAGATATTAACTGCTTGTTGACACAATAGAAGAAATTACTGGAACAACTTGTAAAATTCTCTGTGAACAAAAGGGATTTTTTTTTGTACAGTTTGCTTGAGAATGGGAGTCAGGAACACTTGAGTTCTAGTGCTGGCGTTGCCACTGATTTGCAGTGTGGCTTTGGACAAAACATTTAAACCCCATCCTAGTTTTTTCTAGCTGTAAAATGAGATTAATAATTTTACCTCAGAGATACTTCAAGGATTATTTTAAAGGCATGTTAATATAAGGCAGCCTATAAATGCTGTTTTTAGCATTAAAGTCAATTTATATTATGCTAGTTGTCTCTGTGTAGCTCATTTTAGCCTTAACAGTATTTTAGTGATGGTGACTTCTTTGCCAACATGGTGGTGGATGCTGTGCTTGCAGTTAAATTCACAGATCAAAAGGGTCAAGCCAAATATCCAATCAGTTCCATTAACGTTTTGAAGGCACATGGGCGTAGCCAGAAAGAGAGTATTCTTGTAAATGGTTATGCACTGAACTGTGTGGTGGGCTCACAAGGTAAGCTCAGATTTTGTTTTATATGCCTTCAGTGAGCAGAATGACTGAAGTTTGTTTATGAATATTGCTCTTATGTGGATGTTTCTAGTGATGTGAAGAATTGGCTAATAAACTATTGTTTGTTTAGAAAAATAAAAAACAACCTTGAAACAACTTTTTATAAGTAAATGAATACATTCTTAAATAAAACCAAACCCTACTCTAAGGCCTAGTCTACACTAGGGTGGGGGGTCGAACTAAGGTACGCGACTTCAGCTACGCGAATAGCGTAGATTAGACGCGATAGTTCGAACTCCGAGAAGTTGAATGCTACGCATCGACCCGGCAGGTAAGTATAGACCTGCCCTAAGCTGAGGTTTTTTTGCCCCAAAAGTGAGAAGTGACAGACTCTGTGAAGTCTATGGGCTCTGCTGTTGTGTTTTATATAAAAGGAACTTAGGTATTGCAGTGACACACCACGGTATAAAACCCAAACAGAAATATTATGGTGGTTGCTTTAATATGCTACATTGTACTTCAGTGTTGACACAACTTGGATAATTATTCCCATTTTACATGGTCTTATAATTTACATGTTAAATATTTGTGTCATTGAAACACTATCCTGGTTCCCAGTTGAAGGCTGTGTTTTTCTGAAATTTTGTAAAATTACTCTAGCAGTTTAAATCAAATAAATAACAGTTTCTAACTACCCATCTGTAGAAAAATAGCAGACACGGAGGTCCAAATTCTCCCAGAAACTCATGGGCTGCTACTAAGGACTTCAGTGAAACTTGCATTCATGTCTGAAGTCCGTATTTGGCTTTGAAATCTTGTCTCAATAAGGATTTTTTAAATGAGATCTAAGGTCATATAGATTTTTAAATGTTTAGTCTGTTCACTGTCACTTTCTTGCATGTGAATGATGGAAATAATCGCTTATCTGGTGCTCTAATCAGTGTTTAGTAGATCTCAGGTTATCAGGAGCTAGTACAAAACTTACATTTGGAATGCATACATTGCAGTGAACTATTTATTTAAAAACTTGCAATTTAAGAGAGACTCAAGGAAATATTTCTATTGCCCATAAGGTTTTAAAAGCATGTTTTTGAAGTCTAAATTTTGTGACTGTCTCATCATTGTTTATTACATCAGTTACTGTGCAGCACTTTGTATATGTCAAGAAATCACACTGGCAGGTAAAACTTGCGAGGCTTTAGTAGTCAGTGTTGAAGGAATGTGCATTTCAATGATGAAGTTTGGAATACAGCAGAGGCTGCTGTTAAGTTGCTAGTGGAGAGGTTGACTATATTGCTCAGCCTATCTAGCAAATAAGTGAGCAGCAATAAATGTCACCTAAGGGAGTTCCATTCCGCCCTCCTTAGCTTGAGGATAGTTGACTGCAGTGCAGGGCCTCAAAGGTGGACAGTGTTAAAGCAAGGAAATTGGCTACTGTCCGTAGAATTAGGTTACCATATTTTGACATGTTCTGCTCTGTTTAAAATCAACATGTTTGTTTATCCCTTGCTGGGACCTTAGTAGGGCCCTGCTAAATACATCAGAGTTCTCTGTAGATTTACATAGTGATTACACTGGATACCAAAGGGTCAGTTTTACCTGTGGTACTAATACATCTTGAACTTCTAGCTTAACAATGTAACAAACTATTGAAGAATGTCTTACTACCCTTTTCATTGTTCTTGTCATAACATTTTCCCAAGTGTGTTTGTGAAAAGAGTTGCAGGGGGGAAAAACAGCCTTAGATGGGTAATTGTGTGTGTGTTAGAAATCTAAAAAGTAAAATAATACATCACAAGTATTTTCATTTTATTAAGCATTTTTTATTAATATTTACTTGTAACAACATGGAGTAAAATACCATTTTTATATAGGTATGACCAAGAGGATAGTTAATGCAAAGATTGCCTGTCTTGACTTCAGTCTGCAGAAAACAAAAATGAAGCTTGGTGTTCAGGTGCTGATCACAGATCCAGAGAAACTCGACCAGATTAGACAGAGGTATGTTGGGTTTTTAAAGCAAATGAGCATATTTTCAAACTAACTTTGGTATTTTTAATTATGTACTGGGTGTATGGGTGTTTTGAAGAGTGTAATAGGCAACAAAATTAACTACAGAGGTAAATAACACATCTCAATATAAAATACTGGTGGAAAACATTGATCATAACTTGATTAAAATGTATTTGGATAATCTGTGTTCAGTTGGACTATATAATTGTATTGAATTATGAAGCAAAAACCAGTTACATTATTTAGAATCAATGATTGGATTGATTTATATCAGCAAATATAGGAAACTTTGATTTAAATAATTAATGTACAGTGTTTTACGTTTGTACTTTTTATTTTCCTAAAGAAAGATTGATTCTTTTATTGGTTGGTGGCCACTAAAATATAGCCTGTACACTATATTTGGCAATAACCAGGTGGGTACACCGTGTCTGTATGCTTAAGCAAATATCTAGCTTACACCTGCATTAATTCAGATTCTTAACTGATGAATGATGCATTTGTTAAGATTTTTTTTTTTGCATGTGATTTGTGTTGGTGCATTTGGATAGAAACGGGAATTCAGTTAAAATGCACAAACAGAATTGTAAAGTCTTTTATTCATTAAATAAATTTTTTTATCAAAACATGTTTTGAATTCAAAACTGATTTATTAAACAAAGGAAGTTAATGAATTGAACTGATTATTTCTGCCCACCAAGTCTTTCGGTATTTTAGAATGAGTAGATCTCATCCTCTCAACACACAGTTTTATTCCTAGGTCAGGAGAGGAAACAAGACTTCATGATTTTTCAACGTCTAGTCGTTTCTTAACTTTGAATGTACTAGTTGTTGAAAAAACTGAAATGAATAAAATATTCTCTGAGCCTGTGGAATGGGTTACTGCTGTCAAAAGCTCATTCAGCACTTCAGACTCTAGTGTGTAGCCAGTGTTTTCCACGAGTTCAGTGGTTTCACTTTCTTTAAAACGTAGGCAGGAAACATTCCTTAATACTTTTAAATTTAAATTATAGTAAATTTAGGTTTTAACGTAGATTATCATAATTTCAAATCTCATTTCAAATAGGCTTATTTTTAAAAATAGAAATACTTTTTGTATTTAAATATATTTGTTTTTTTTAAATGATCAATTTTTATCCACCCTGTCATATATTGATGTGATGGTTCCTTTTCTCCCTAGAAATTTTAGCTTTGCACTACTGCTAATTATTCAGATGTTTGTGTATGGTTTAGCTATTTAGTCGATTTTTAATCCCACTTTTATAATTTTTGGTTATAAGTAAACATGTGCCTGTTATCTTTTGCAGAGAGTCAGATATCACTAAAGAGAGGATTCAGAAGATTCTGGCCACAGGTGCTAATGTTGTTCTAACCACTGGTGGCATTGATGATATGTGTCTGAAATATTTTGTGGATGCTGGTGCAATGGCAGTACGCAGAGTTTTAAAAAAGGACCTTAAACGCATTGCTAAAGCAGCAGGAGGTATGTATGTATGTATTGTGGACTTTCAGTAATATATAGTGTTTCCAAAGCTGTTGGCAACCAGTTCCCTGAGCACTATTGGGCTGATCCACATACAGAGTGATAAGGAAGTATACTTGGAATAGAAAACATTCAGGTGCTACAATGCCCTGACAAGGAGCACCTCACTAAGTAAAGAGGAACCACTGAAAAATTGTGACTGCTGAAGATGTGCAGTGAGGGGAGATGTTGGCTGGCATATGGAAGGCTCTGTCATGCCACGGGACACAACCACATTATATCTTATCTAGAAGTCTCTGTTAACTAGACTTCCATAAAATGGGGATTATGGAAGTCTAGTTAATCTAATTTCCAACTTTCTGTAGTGATTGTGAATTTTAAGAAAAATTCCATCTATAGTATAAAATTATTCATTCCCAAAATGCCTTTTAAGGATCATATAAAAGAGATTTTGATAGTTTGTCTCGTTAGAACCTTGCAGAACAAACTGTGTGTAGCTTGTTTTTAGCAGCAGTGTGAAAACTTCTATTAATACAGAATATGTGCTGTAAAGATAGAGTAAAAATGAACCCAGAGAGACTAAGGGGGACTATAAAATACAGTAACTGACTTAAAAAGGAAGGTAGGGCCTATTTATTTCCCTCAATTGTTGGCTGGATTAGAAATGCTCAATTTTGCATTTATGCTTAATGTTAAGGCGTACTGATGACTATTACCATTCTGTTTTGCTCTGTAAAAAGTAAAACCATTTGTTGTGTGAGGTTGATAAATAACAATGAGTTGGTATTTTCCACACTAACTTCACAATTTTGCATTTGTTTTAAAGCAATCATTTGTTCGTCTCTGGCTAATCTGGAAGGTGAAGAAAGCTATGAGGCATCAATGCTGGGACAGGCAGAAGAGGTGGTTCAAGAGAGAATTTGTGATGATGAACTGATTTTAATCAAGAAGTAAGAACACTTTTCTAGAGTACATCATGCCTTGGAAACTATTTTGCTAAACCTTTAAGCTATAACTTCCCATTTATTTACTGCCATGCAGTCTCAATGCTATGAGCAGTTATACGCGTGGGATAGAGTATAATAAGGCCATTGTAAATTTGTGATGAAACAACCGATGTTTCACCATCATTGCTAGGGCTGGACATCTTTCTCAATCATACCAGTTAGTCTATCAGCTTGTCCTATTGTTGTTGTGTAGTTGATTTAAGCTATTCAAAGACATTCTTTATCTAGAACTATAGAAATTACTTTTTTAAATACTGATGTGTGAAAATGTAGAGGAAAATCCAGACAGAATGGTGTAACTGTATTATAATCAGCTTTACTAGTAATAATAGTTATAGAGGAGTGGTTATATTGTGTCGTCTTTGACACTACCTAGATTTGAAAATGCTGCATACTAAAGTTTGATTAAAACTAGCTCTGTATAACCTTTTGGTGCTGATTTAAACCCATTCAATGGAAGGAATTAATATTGTCACATGAATATCAAGAGCAGCAGGTCCTAACTGAGTGCATTTTTCCTTTTCCCTTTTATGATTTTGGTATGCCACAGTGATGTGAATGGAAACATGTTTGTGCCTTGATCTGCCTCATCATAAAACATGTCTACACACTTAGTCTGTTTCCCATGTTTTCTGGTGGCCTCAGTTTCATGAGACTAAAAGACATTCTCCAGGATGTTGAGTAGATTACAGGCACTGAGTTTGTATGTTGAATAAAGAAATCCAGGAGTGGTAGTGAGGAATCTAGCAGAGGAATTGAGAGGCTGTAAAAAAACAAAAGTGCTATCTAAAATCCCTAGTGGCAGTAAATGTATGTTTAAAATGCATGCATTTCTATGACTGGTAATGACAGTTTTCGTTACCTCACTCCCATGGTGTGGAAATGCCTTGCCTTTCTTCCTGAGAGGTAAAGAATTTTCTGATAGGGTGAGCAAATCAAAATGCATTAGCCAGGAGAGAATATCTGGGATTGTCTGAGGGGTTAATGTGAACTGAAGGGTTACCTACAGATGTTGCAAGAGATAATATAACCCCTTTAGGAGTAAGATCCTACATTAAATGTTTGAGGAACCTAGCTGTAAGCAATGAGATGATAAAAATGAAAAGCTTTTTCTCCAGAAGAGTTTTTCTGATCTGCATGAAGATAGAAGCATGAGTTAACTGACTTTTCCTTGTTTTTGGACAGTACCAAGGCTCGTACTTCTGCATCAATTATTTTACGAGGAGCCAATGACTTCATGTGTGATGAAATGGAGAGATCCTTACATGATGCTCTTTGTGTAGTTAAAAGAGTATTGGAGTCTAAGTCTGTGGTACCAGGTGGTGGTGCTGTAGAGGCAGCACTTTCAATATATCTTGAAAATTATGCCACCAGCATGGTAAGTGCAGCTCACAAAATAACGTTTCATTGCATAACACTAAAACTTTTTGTTGTGGTGGTTCTGATGCATGAACTTCGCTTTTAAGTGCTTTGAGTTTGGTTCTGCCAGATCTTGAACTACTATTTTAATACACCAAAATATTAACTTCAGTCTTCAAAACAACTAAGAAATAACCTAGCGCTGGGAACAGAGCAGTTCTTCCTCTCCCTACATCTCTTTTCCCCCTATATTGTTCATACTCAGTATAGATTGTGTCTACCTGCCTGTGGTGCTCTAAAATTATGGCTGTATTTTTCCTCTTGTATTGCATGAATTGGCTTGATGGGTTTCAAAGTAAATAACTCTTCCTCCTTCTCATTTAGGGATCACGTGAACAGCTTGCTATTGCAGAATTTGCAAGGTCTCTCTTAATTATTCCAAATACCTTAGCAGTAAATGCTGCCCAGGATGCCACAGATCTTGTTGCAAAGCTGAGAGCATTTCACAATGAGGCTCAAGTTAACCCAGAACGTAAAAATCTGAAATGGTAAGTATCCATTCAAACAATTAATAGAAGTGAAAGGGGTTGCATTTAAGTGGAGGGCTCTATTTATGAGTTTTGTAAATATTGACTGCTTGTGTAGAAGTCCTGTTACAAAATATAGTGTACATTTACTTTTCTCTGCATTTCCATTCTTCTCCTGTTGTGTAGTTTAGCTGCTCCTATGGACCATAATTTAGGAACTATGAGCTTGCTCTGGGAAACTTTATTTTCCTTCAGATAAGCATAGTGGCAATCCTCAGAAGTTTATGCTCTAACTTTAGCCAAATTATGTGCATTATCATAGTGCCTAGCACCTATGTGCTATACAACAAATTAGACTTGTCTAATTCATTTCTTGCAGGATTGGTCTTGATTTAATCAATGGGAAACCTCGTGATAACAAACAAGCTGGTGTGTTTGAGCCTACAGTAGTCAAAGTAAAGAGCTTGAAATTTGCAACAGAAGCTGCAATTACTATTCTACGAATTGATGATCTTATTAAGTTGCATCCTGAAAGCAAAGATGATAGAGGCGGGTGTTACGAAGATGCTGTTCGTTCTGGAGCACTTGAGAACTAGTCTGGCTTTTATTTATGTTACTGTTTAATTGTTCATCTTACACTTCTTCCCAGTATTGTACCTAGTGTGTATGTTAATAAAATGGGTGTAGTTACAAGAGAACTTGCTGTCAAGTTTCTGTTTTTCATTCAGCACAGTAAGACCAGGGCTCAGAGGTAGAGCTTAGGGTTGTAAATTCTATTTATCGCATCCTCCCTGCTAAAGTTAATTACTTCAAATGACTAACTTCATAGTTTTTAGTAACTTTACAATTTAGACAAAGTGAATTTAGTTAATACCATAGTTTTATTAGTAAGCTGAAACCACTCTATAAATTGTTATACATTAGCAGTGAGAAAAAAACTGTTCATCTTTCAATGCACATAGCTATTCCCATCCCTCCTCCTATACAAAGAGCAGCAACACCACGTTTTCCAGCTGTTCGTTCCAGTGCATACAGAAGAGTAACAAGAATACGACAACCAGAGGCACCTAGAGGATGACCAAGGGCAACAGCCCCACCTTCAATGTTAACCTGAAAAATAAAATCAGCCTTATTTGTCATATGGATAATAAGAAAAAGACAAGGTAGGTGAGGGTACTCATTTAATGGTCTAACTTGAGTTGGTGAAAGGTAAACAAACTTGGGGCTAATAAGAGATTCCCTCGCCTACTTTGTGTCTCACATAACCTGGGACCAACATGGCTCCACCACTACTGCAAATAAGAAATAAACATCCTTCCAATAAATTGAGATAGTTTTAATGACCGGTAGTTCAGGCTTTGTTTCCTTGAGGTATTTTCTGGACATGTGGCACCACATGAAAGAAAACAGTGACTGTCAGGTGTTTAGACCACACTGACTAGTACAAAAATAGTGAGGACTTCACTTTTAGTTCTAACCAACACCCTCCTTATACTTAATGGTCTTACTTCCCCTCTGACAATGGTTTGCAGAATACCTTTAGTTCTCAAATGATGCCCTGAATTACATCAGTACATCTGCAAAAAGAACAGGAGTACTTGTGCTACCTCTGCAAAGGAAACAGGCCCTAAAAAACTTGAGTTTGAAGTGCAGGCACAGATGCAAACCAGAATTACCTAAAGATTCTCACAAGGCGTAGACTGTCAGTGTAACTGTTACAAGAACTATCCAAACTTTAAGATGATAGCATACATCCCCTGCTGTAGCAGTAAAGCTCATGTACAGTAAGATTAAAGGCCACTATGCTTTAGTACAGTGGTTCTCAAACTTGTACTAGTGACTCCTTTCACAGAGCAAGCCTCTTACTGCAACTCCCCCCTTACAAATTAAAAACGCTTTTCTGTATTGAATGCCATTATGAATGCTAGAGGCAAAATGGAGTTTGAGGGGGAGGCTGGCAGCTTGTGACCGCCCTTCTCCATATAATAAAAAGAATTGCTGGGTTTTCCCTTTACATACCTTCTCTGGATTCAATTTCAGTTCTTTAGCTATTACTACAGCTAGTGATGCAAAGGCTTCATTAATTTCAAACAAGTCAACTTGGTCCAGCGTCCAACCTGCTTTATCAACCTAGGAGATAATGTTAAATATAATTGAAACAAGGAGACTGGACTTTAATGGCTTTTGGAGGGCCATTGTCCCCTCACAACTTTGGTTTCTGACTAGAGAGATTATTGTGGCCTAACACTCTCTTCTGTAACTTTTGGCTCATTACCTACAACTTTAGTGATTAATCTAAAGGATGCAAGAGTTACAGAAGAGTTAGCCAATATCCACTAGCCTATACAGGATTACAAAATGTAACTCTTTGAGGCAGTTGTGTGAGAACGATTTCAGTAGCTCTACAGTAACCCCAGCTGTAAGCTGTTTGCCATAGTGATCACTGGGTTAGTTCAGGGAGCCACCTGTGACAAAGATCACTATGGCAAACAGCTTACAGCTGGGGTTACTAGCATACAGTCAGTACCAATGGAGCTTGGAAGAGGAAGCTCAAGAAGTACGTTTTCAAAGAGTGGAAGTGTAGAGTAAGAGAATGGTATAGCCCAGATCTATCTACTTTGGAAAATAACAGACTTCATCTTCTGCAACTCAATGTCTCCCAGACACCATTCTGATATGGATGGGCTAGTCCGCCTCCTGTTTATAGTCTCCAGAGACAGTTCAAAGCTGTAGCACAGCTCATGCTACCCATGCTCCCTTTTCTGGCCTGCTGTCAGATCTTCTGCCTTCAAGTGATGGATCACCTTGTGCCTGACTTACCTTTGCCAACTTATTACATCTGTTTTTACAGGCAGTAGCATGCAGCCTTTCTTCTCCCTCCTGGATCAGTGGGGTGATCTCAGCTATCTGGAGCCAGTATCACAGCACCTCCCTGCCCCTTCTGAGGCATGGCAAAGCTGTTGTGCAAACTCTGAGCTAAATCCAAGCAGTGTTCTATTTGGAAGGCAGCTTACAGGCTCTTTGGAAGATGAATTGGGCTCTGCCTGTTCTCATTCAAACTTTGCACTGCCAGGGCACAGGGCTTTGAGTCAGACAGACATGTTGGGTTCCCACCCTTGCTCCAGGAAGCCATGACAAACAGAAAAGCCTGATCTGGAGATGAAGAATGGGGAGAGACTCCAAGGATGAGTTCAGCCAGGCAGCTCAGCATGAGTCCTGGGTCATAACAGGACCAGAAAGAAAAACCCTTAAAGGGCACCAGGTCCTTGTCTCCCCCCAGCCCCAAAGTCTTAAAATGGGTCCAAAGTTCCTGAGGGAGAAAAGCAAGACCCGTGCTCAGCTCCTTTCCAGCGCAAGTCAGGGAATTCCAAAGATGAAACCCCCTCTCCCAGGCAAGGGGAGTGACATCCTGAGGGGGAGGCCATTAAGGGAGAGATATCCAGAGAGCATTGCATAAAGTAAGATGCAAAATGGCCACAGCTGAACAGCAACACCTACAAAGTGGGCCAAAAGCTTCAAAAAGGAAAAGAAAATGTTTAAAAAAAACCTGAGTTCTCTGATGCAAACACCTCCTAGATGGATCCCGCTATGCACTATTGAGGCAAACAAGGCATCAGGTGCTCCTGTTCCAGATGGCATCTAGGTGCACTCCAAAAGACCTATTGCAACTGCACAGAAAGGGCTGTGCTTCCACTACAGAAATCTGCAAGGCAGCAACATGTCCATCAATTAACACTTTTATCAGCTGTTATGAAATGGACTTTCTCTGGTAATGGCATTGCCATTTTGGGAAGTTAACTCTGAGGGGTCTTCATCATATCATTCTGTTTTTCTCATCCCTCTCTATTTCTGTTCACTACTCACTACTTCCCATATGTATCAGACCTGTGGAAGATGCTGAACTGCACAATGTTAAATTTCTCACCCTGATTATTTCCTTTCTGCTAGCAGTGTCTCCCACAATTCTACCCTCCCTGGGTGGCTTCCTAGGCAAGGGACAGTATTTAATTTTGATAACTATGCTTGTTGGCTGTAATGTACTGTATATTGGTTACTGGCTTTGTAGTCACTGTTACCAGTCATACTCAACAAGTTTCTACACAGCTTTGGAATGAATCGTCTGGCAACAGGCCAGAAAAGGGGGCATAGCTAGCACAGGCTGTGCTACAGCTTTGAACTGTCTTAAGATATTACTTCATCTACCTTGTCTCTCTAATATCCTGGGACCAACATGGCTATAAGCACACTGCATCCAGAAACAGCAGCCAGGAGGGGAATACCCCATATGTATCACGATTGTGGGAGATGCTACTATACTAGCAGAAAGGAAATCATCAGGAAAGAAATTTACCTTTCCTGATATTTCTAAGAGGTTAAAAAAAAAAGGCCATAAACCCAATTAAAGAGAACCTTTGTTGTTCACCTTTAGAAGAGTTACTGTTAAGATAAAGCTTTGTGTATGACAATTGGGAGGCATTCCATAAACTAGGCTTGTTTCTACTTTTGATCCATTTATAAACGTCCCTGAAAACAATACAGATACTAGCCCTAGCAAAAAAGAATCAACGCTTCACAAATTCTCCTGCCTTTAAATCTTGTTTGTCACTGTCTCCATTATAGAATTGTTTGGTGCTACATTTTTGGCATTTCTTTGAGAAAAACTAAGTCTGGACAGTCAAGGGGAGACATGTCTTAAACAAGTATTTCAAAGTGAACAGTAATGTTTCTTCTGATATTACTTACAGCTTTCTTTATTGCTGAGACGGGTCCTACTCCCATGATGGAAGGGTCTAAACCCACTTGAGCCCAAGACACAATTTGTGCCAAAGGTGCAAGACCTCTTCTAGCAGCTTCTGACTCCTTCATAAGAATGACAGCTGCAGCCCCATCATTCACACCTGCAGAACAATGAATTGCTTTCAGTTTATTATTTTCAAACACCTACAACTGTGATTGTGTTAGACTCTTCTCGGTAAGCAGATGATGGGTCTCTCTGCTAAAGAGTCAGTCTAAATTATAGGCTTGACAAGCAAGAGAGGACACAGGTTATATATATCGAGGCTGGTGTAAGTCAGTATAGCCCCATTGGTTTTGGTGGCGATATGACAGTTTACATTGGCCAGCCAAAGGTTACTCAGATTAGGGAGTTATGTGATGTTTACTTTCTGTAAGTGATGCTGTGGAAGCAAGGTTTTACTGAGAGTGGAAAGGAAAGGGTGATGGCTGTGCTGAATAGATTTTGGAAGCATATGGTAAGCATAGGAGGCAGCATGGAAGAAGGCATTGAGACCACCATGGAAAAGTTTAGTTCCATGATAATGGTGACTTCTTAGTGTTGGGTGTTTTATTTTCCTATTTATGGCTAGTGTGGAGGAATTCATTTTACAGTGGAACAAGCAGAAATACCAAGATAAGGAAATGAAAAGGGGAGGAATACAGGAATGATCTAAATACAGTTAGACTAAGAAATAGAAATATGAGGGACTAGGGAATGTGGACACTGCCAAAATATGTCAGTAATAAAAGCACTGACAACTTCATGTCATGACAGGCTGTTGCGGGTTGAATTCTGGCACTGCTGCAAAAATCTAGTCTCCACTGCACAACATCTCACTATAGCAGTATAGCAGGGAGAAAGCACACACGCATATGCAAGTTCTCACATGTGCACCTGAACTCAGGGCTGTATTTCCTTGTACAGTAGTACACACTGTATATGATGCAAACACAATCCTGCGCTGCTTGTAATTGCTGGCCTACTGCATTTTGTTTTACTCATCTACAAACCTGAGGCATTAGCTGCAGTTACTGTCCCAGTTCCATCGGTCAGAAAGCAAGGCTTTAACTTCGCTACTGTTTCCAAGGTGCTTCCATGGCGAGGATGCTCATCTGTTTTAACTTCTACAGGACCTACAAAATGGTCAGACATGAATTTGAGATCAATTCCATGCAATTTTACATTTGTAAAGGGGTTCTAAATGGACAAAAATAGCCTCTAGAACAAAGACTACAGAGAGTAACTTCTAAGGAGTGGCTAGTCAAGAATATTTTACACAACTGGGAGTGAAGAAGGAGGGAGGAAGGGATGTGTTTAATTTTTCCAGTTCATAACTGTCAGGGTTATAACAACAATATACAAGAACTTCAAGTTTATATTTTAGCCCCATAATCTCTTATTCCTTTAGAGGCTGATTTCTTTCCAGGTGCTGGTAGCAGTATGTATGGCTACTTTACACCTGGGCTTTCTGAAACAAGCCCCAACTGCAAAATTTGCCTGCCTGTTCAAAAGCAATTCTCCTATCTGCTATTTCCTAACCATCTTTCTGCTAGGCTGGCTCTTTTGGAATGGATACTTGTAGGGTTCTTAAAATTTGAGAGAGTCAAGCCACATTAATATTATCCAGAAACCTTTCATGGTTCAGCTTGGGCTTTTTCCTTCTCCCTTTACTGACTGTGCAGTTAGTAATCACATATCGTGCCATTAAGCTAACTCCAAACCTATTTCACAAAGTCCATTAAGTGCAAAGAAATGCTATGATATGCTCTGGGAGTTCAACAGACTAATGAATGGAAGGAGTGTGAGGTTAGCACAAAAGATGTGGCACTCTCCTCCCATCCCCACCCAAAAGTGGATCCCGGAATCAGTCAACTGTCAAAGGGCCTGCCTATACAAAGAAAGGCACCCCAAGACTTTAAAAAAAGAAAGAAAGAAACAAGATTAAGAATGTGACAGGCTTTGAGAAAATCCACAAACTACTGGGTGTAACAGAATGACCCTCTAGGTTTTTTCATTATGTCTTTCACCAGTGAGGGAGGTTTATGCACTGAACATCATGGTGAGTGTGAACATGTTTTAAACTTAGCATAATACTCAGGACCTGATTCTACAACTGGCTCCATGTGGGCAGGAACCCCATTGAAGTCAGGGGTCCACCCAGAAAGAAGGGGTTGTAGGATCAGTAACAATCATATTTCATATATTTGCTGAGTTACATTTGGAAATTCTGAACATACATCGGTGTTCTTCCACCTTCTCTCTCTCACTTCAAAGAAATCAACAATGGGGGAAGCCTGGCCCTTTCTTAAAGATTGAAAAGAGGAGCCCTCCTGTCTGTAAAATAGGTTTTCCACAAAGACACCATTCATTAACTTGAATGGACAGTCAGTGCCAGATATTCCAATGCCAGTTTTTATTTATTTAATTACACACACCCACACCCACACCCACCCACCCTACCTTTCCTAGAAGGCACAAGAACAGGAACAATCTCTTTATCAAAGTAGCCAGCTTTCTGTGCGCACTCTGCCTTGTTCTGTGACTGTACAGCAAGTTGGTCTTGTTCCCTTCTGCTAACTTGCCATTGCTTGGCCACATTTTCAGCTGAAATAAAACAAAATGCCAGTTTTAAGAAAAAAAATAGATCATTTACTCTTAGCAGCAAGTTTGCTAAATCTTAAGTTAAAATTCCAGCACGCCAATTAGACTGTGTTTGGGGGTAGCAGTCAGTAGTTAAGCTTACAGAACAGTGTTCATTCTGAACTCCTGTTTTCACTCCCTCGTGACTTTCTGCTACATTCTTTTGGGGCTGAATATTTCCATATTTGATCTCCATGCAGAGTCGCTTTAAAGAAAAAATTCTGAGCAAGCAAAATCATCAAGTGTTCATTATTGCTCTGAACAGTTATGTTCAAACATCTCTGCAGCAACTGTACCCTGGAAAGACTGTACCATAGATGATACACTATTTTCATAAAATCAGAGGTTGAATTACCTCTTCCAGTGCATAACTGTTTCCTACACATTCATACATGTTCTCCAGTATTCTGTCCTTGTACTTAGATGTTTGGGGAAAAGGAATTTAAAATTTGAATTCACAGAGATTAAATTTTAGATGATATCTGTTGCAAAGCATTATATCATTATCATCTGATATAGAGTATTATGGGACAACATGCTGAAGAGAGAAACAGGTACGGCAGACCAAAAAATGTTTTCCTCACAACTAACTGTGTTAGCTCAGATAGGAAGTATTCTTTCCAAGTCAATTTTGTAATATGGTAACTCGCAAAAGGGAAAATGAATGTGAACTTGTAGATACAGTCCATTTCTTAACTATTGCTTCATATCTATTGCCTTGAAGTATATTTAAAATCATACATTAAAGTTTCCAGAATTTGTTTATACTGCACTCCCACACCCTTGCTAATTTACAATTAACGTTTCAGAACTAGAGTAAATGGTGGATTCTCTGTAACTTGAAATTGTAGTAAGCCCATAACCTCTGGCTGAGTTATTGGAGTGGCTGCAGGAGGTTCTGTGGCCTGTAATGTGCAGAAGGGCAGATTAGAAAATCATGATGGTCCCTTCTGACCTTAAAGTCTTGGAGTCTAACTGCTAAATACTTACCTGTTATACCCATGTGATACTGGTAAAATGCATCTGTAAGACCATCACAGATCATACTGTCCTGCAATGAGGCCTCCCCCATTTTCACTCCAGCTCGCATATGTACTAAGTGAGGAGCCTGTAAATAAGATATTGTGAGACAAATTTAGAAGTCTAAATGGTATGGTTAATTCTTCCCAGCAAAGCCCCATCTCACATCCAATCCCTTCATAAAAAAGTCTGACCTTGATCTGATGGCCAAAAGGAATCCTCTCCAGTATAATGAATAAAAGACCCCCAGAATAACCAGCAGAGGAGGGGACACCCATTAGTTTTGGGGTTTTTCCAACCACTAAGTGAACTCTCTCATTCCAAGGTTTTCAATCTGAAAGTGAGTCAGCAGAAGGCACTTGGTGGCCCTTGGAGAACAGACAGTTCACATATGAGAAATGTAGGCTTCAGATTACTCCTGCACCTGGGCCTCCTGCAGAGCAAGAAGCAATACTGCCTTTGCCTGTTGCCAGGAGTAAACCATTCACTGTCATGGGGATGGAGGGACGTTAAAATAGGTTTGAACTATACATTAAAGTTCAATCAATCTTGTCTCCAACGTTTCCATTCCCTCTTTGTTTAAGCCAGACATTGCATTTATAATTATTGTCAACTAAGGAAGTTTAGAAACTTGAGACACTCTAAATTCACCCCCAGAGCATGGACATAGAGAAATAAGCAATTTTATCAGAATTTACAAAGTTATCTTAATGTTTTCTATAATCACTCCAAATGTATCCCCACCACCAAAAACTATTTGTCAGTATCTATCATCCTAAATAGCAACGCTCAAGAAAAAAGGTTGTCAAGTAGTCTAGCTTCAGTTCAGAAGGATTCATTCTGATCAAACGGTTCATATCAGCACTAGTTTAATTTCTACTCACTAAGGTTCCAGATGGTCCCATTTAAATCAGATTACTCAGGTGAGTAAGAGTTATAGGACTGGGCCCAAAGGGTCTGATCTAGAGCCCAACAAAGTCAGTGAAAAGATTCCCATTGATTACAATGGGCTTTGGATCGGGCCTTAAGTGAATCTCTCTTTGAATTTCCTCTTTCTAGATTTTAAGCAGGAACACTTAATAGATACATCAATAGTGTACACAATATTATTTTCACATCACGTGCAGCCTCATAACAGGGTCAGTTTATTAGATCTGTCATACTAAAATTCCTAAATCACATTTTGAATTTCAGTAAAGGGTTAATCCAAGTTATGGACCACTACAACTATATCCTGACTTTCATTTTATATCATTCATTATATATGAATGTTTACTAGATTACATCTAGAAATAGTCTCACTAGGGGGGAAAAAAATGGTTGCTCAAATGGATAGTTGGAGGATACTAATGAAAGAAGAAATTCTTGACAGTATTGAAATTTCAAAAGAAAGCATTTAAGGACAACTCTGCCTCACAATCACTAAAGAGGTATTGGCTAGGGGAAGAGGACAAATACAATAGATGTATTAAAAAAAGAGATGTCTACAAAAGTAGTGGTAACTTTTAACGAAGTTTAATCTGCAATGGAAAAACAAAAACCTAAATCAAAAAAAATAAATGGACAACAAATACATAGACTAATTCCATATTGTTACTCACTTGCAACTCCAGTTGAGCTCATTAAGAGTTCCAGTTGTCCAAAAAACAAAGGAAAAGTGCAAAACATTTCCTCTTTGAAGATTTTCCTACCAGATTATTCAAGTTTTAAAATCAAATAGTAAACCTGAAGTCATGAGTGACCCTTTGTTATTGCCAAAAGAGACTATTGCCTCACCTTGCTCATGCTTTCCATGCCTCCTGCCACCACAATGCTGGAATCTCCTGTCAATATGGACTGAGCCCCCAAGCATACTGCTTTCAGACCTGAGCCACATATCATCTGACAGCTCCAAGCTGGTACAGCATATGGGATTCCTGCACCAACACTGGCCTGCCGTACAGGATTCTGACCAGCACCTGCAAGAATTACAGATCTGAACAAATGCAAACGTAAGTAGGCCAACATATACATTCTGCTACTCTTGAGAAGTGACAGCGAGATTCCCCCCCACACACACACACATTTTGAGTTCATTCCCAGCGATGAATGGCGGTTAAGAGGCGTTATCTAACTGAGCTCCTATTGGACAAGAGGAAGAAAATTATAAGGTCTTTTTTACAAATGGGATAACTCATGGGAGTTCTCCTGCTTTCTGACACCAGAGGGTTTTGCTCACATGACTTTCATGGTTAGAAATGAAGAGCACTCTTCCAAGTGGGATTCTGTAGTTGCCTAACGTGATTTCTCAGGAAAGTTTTTTTGTTTTTGTTTTGTTTTTTTTAAAGACCCCTTACACACAGCTTAATTTGAGCAACAGCACATCCATCACAATGTGCAATAAGGATTTGTTGCAAGCTCTCCCCATGCACTGGTGTTGCGATTCCCTTTGAAGAACTCAAAGCAGAGCAGAGCAGACAGAAAACTCTATTCTACCAGGCGCTGCTGCGGTCTTTGTCAGAGAGGGCTTTATCTATACTACAGACACAAGAGTCAGGGGAACCAGTTGCAGTTTATGGCAAAGGTCCTGTCTGTTATATTTGGTCACTGGATTATATCTTTGGATATGAGTTTTATTTGCTATCTGTAGCAAAGACAGGTAAAAGATTTGCAAAAATAGATACTTCCACAATTTGCTGTAAATAATTCATATTTGCAGCCTGCTTTCCATTGGTTACAGATTTCAGGCAAATGTGTGACTTAACTATTATTTTTTTTATTAAACTAAACAGACATATGCCGTTTTATTTACTACTAGCTCAAACTTCTTGGATATTCTACACGACAGTTAAGAATGGCCAAATATTACCATATACCCCTTAGGAAATGGATAAAAGCTCAAGCATATAGCAAGAGTCATAAAAGCTTTCATTCTTTGCTCTGTAACCTCTGATGGTGAGAATGGAAGTACTGCATATTAAAGAAAGCATTCTTCAACTCCATGTCTCCAGGCCAAAGCAGTGCCTGCTCCTTTGTATAAAAGTCACTAATAAAAGAAGAGTGTGCACACCATTCAGTGAATTACATAATATAGGAGACAAAGAATTGAGCTCTATTTTAAATTAAAGAAAACAGATAAAGGCATGTGTATTAGAATTTACAGTTCAAATAACCCAAAGCCATGTAAGAAGCCATTAAAGTGGTCTCCTTTAACAGCTGCATTTCCATCAAATCAAAATAATCTGAAGCTTCTCTTTATGGGATTTTAACCCAAGGATTATTTCTAAAGCATCACAGGTGTATATAGTGCATTACAGAAAGATGCAATGCAGCTCTTTGCCTTGAGGAGTTTCCAGTTAAAGTCAGACTCAACATAGCAAGCAATGATTAACAAGGACATGAGAGGAGGCTGGTTACAATAGTGAAAGGTGACAGTCTGTGGTTAGTGTTACATACCCACTTAGATAATTCCTCTTTAAAAGGATTAAAAAGAAAAATAAGTTAGATATCTACGGCTCTATGCACAGTGTCCAGAAAGAAGGTTAGGGGTAAAGTCAGGATCTGCTTTCTTCAGTCTTTAAATTCCAACAATATTAATCAATACTATTCTTAAAATGAAAATTTTAAAATTCACATATTTCAATGGAACAGTAAAATAGAGACTTGATTGTATAGCAGAGAACAAATCCCATCAAATATAATTACAATATTCCACTAGATCAGGAGTGGGCAAACTTTTTGGCCCGAGGGCCACATCTGGCATCCAGGGCCATGAATGTAGGGCTGGGGCAGGGTGTGGGAGGGTGTGCAGTGTGCAGGAAGGGGCTCAGGGCAAGGGGTTGGGGCAGAGGAGGGATGTGGGTGTACAAGGGGGCTTAGGGCAGAGGGTTGGGATGCAGGGTGCAGCAGGGGGCTCAGGGCAGGGAGTTTGGATATGGGGTGCAGGAGGGATTCAATCTCCAGCCCGGCGCCGCTTACCTGGAGCAGCTCCACACGCACCGGGGCCAGCCTCGGGGGGGAGAGGGCAGGGCAGAGGGCTCCACGCGCTGCCCTTGTCTGTGGGTACCTCCCCTGAAGCTCCTATTGGCCGCGGTTCCCCATTCCCGGCCAATGGGCGCTTTGGGGGGAGGTACCCACAAGCAAGGGCTGAGTGTGGAGCTCTCTGCCCCCCCTCCCCTAGGGACCGCAGGGATGTGGTGCCAGCTGCTTCCCAGAGTGGCGCAGGGCCCATGGCACCACAGAGGTGGCAATCCTATGGGCCGGATCCAAAGCCCTGAGGGGCTGATCCAGCCCGTGGGCAGTAGTTTGGCCACCCCTGCACTAGATAGTCTCTCATCATAAAACTAACGGAAAAAATCTTTTAGTTCCAATGCCTTTTTGTACAAGTGTTGAAGAATTCATTAAAAAAATACCTGCTGTCAAGACTTGTCCAAATATCACCTCAGACACTTCTTCCGGATTGACATTTGCCCTCTTCAGTACTTCTTTAATGACAACAGAGCCCAGTTCATGGGCATGCATTGTGGACAAGGCACCATTAAAGGAGCCTACATAAAAAACAAACAATTAGATTTTTATGTCAGTGTCATACTACTATTTTTTTTTTTTGAACGCCAGGACTCCAAAAAAAGAGATTCTGAGAAAATATTGCCCAAGATTTCACTTGACGACTTGAGAGAGAGAGAATTAGTTTTTGCCTTTAGGATTCCTTTTGCTCCTTCTCAAGTCAGAGTCAATGCAGGAGGAAAAGAACACAGGAAATAAAATATCTAGTTTACATTGATCAGAGCAGCACAAGAACAGAAGGAACTCAAGGGTGATATTCAACAACTAGAGCCATTACCTGATCTAGTCTAATCTACATTTCAAAGACACAGTACATCAGCAGAATATTTGAATTATTTACCTGCTAAAGGGTCTTTCTAAACCCATGTTTCATTCTGCCTAGTGTTCTTTAGAAGTATAGTGCTGTGGTGTGTCATAAAGTCTATCATGCCTTTCTTTTGGTTAATTCTTTGAGGGAAGCTGAAGTTGTGGGGGAAAAGTAAGGTTTCAGGAGTGTCATTTCAACTGAATACTATGTTTAGGGGGAAAAAGGAAGGAATGCAATTTCCAGACTGAAAAAAAGTCTTCTAGGATCACCATTTGATCTAGCCAAAAACTGTGTGGGGAGCTTAAAATGTAACTATCTGACCTAAATATCAGCAAACCATAAAATACTTTTCCAGGATATCATTCCTTACTGTGTCCTTAGAATCCCCCCTACATATACCCCAACTAGTTCTATTTAGGAATCACTATCTACTTTGTTTATATTATTTTCTCACTCTCTCAAAAAAGGAGATGGAAAAAAATCATTAGACTATCTGAGAAGTTTACATTCTATTTGGAAAAAATCTTTAATTAATCCATCCAGGACAGGAAGGAGAGGTGGCTGGTATACACCGTTTTTATGTATTTTAATATTATTCTGTCCAATATAGATTTGTTTTTTGAATTAATTAGTCACACTTGAGTATTACCTCTCCCATCAGTACCTTGGAGGGGAAAGAATATTCCCTCAAAAAACTACTTATGAACAATATAATGGTACAGGAGTCAGAGAGAACATAGGATAAAATCATCAAAAATATTTATGAAGTAGTGTTCAAAGAAATTCTAGACAGACTGGACACGCTTTATCTCAGTTTACCAATTCCTTAAACAAATGGCTATGGGTAACCTAACAGTCTAAGATTAGCCTAGAACAAGCATAATAAAACACTTCAAGAAAACAGGACTTTACAAAGAGGATAACGGTCAAGTCACCTTTATCAAATCATCTGGTCAGGGGCCAGATGCGCCACTGCCACTTATTCCTTCACAGAAGGAATTTCATTGAAATGAGAAAGCCCTTGTCCTTCTCTTTAAGTGTTTTTGTTTATACCTCTCCAATACTGGCTGGTATGTTATGTGCATGCTACGCACATCCTTGAATCTTTGCATCATGTTTACCTTACAGACCTTCCCCCACAGAAAGTGCTGGCCTCAGGCCAAACGAAGAGGGATTGTTTGTATTATTCTCTTTAATACAACCCACACACTAAACAAAACAAACCTATAAAAGCAGCAAAGAATCCTGTGGCACCTTATAGACTAACAGACTTTTGCAGCTTGAGCTTTCGTGGGTGAATACCCACTTCTCCGGATGCAACGAACCTAGTAACACATCAGCTCCTCCTCTTTGGACTCCCCGATGCTGCTGAATGAGACACGTTACAGCGTCTCGGGCAGCCGGTTATGGTTCTACCCTGCGTAACCCAATCGGAGCAAGAGCAACCACGGAGGACGCCGGCGAAGCCATCAGCAAACCTCCTTACAGCGTGGCTCTATCGCTTGTGTCCAATCAGTGCAAGGCAAGCGCAGGGCCTGGGAGGAGTCTCCCTTCGCCCACATTGCTGGCCCTACGCTGCGGCAAGGATGGGAGCGAGCAGCTCAGCAGCATCTGCCTTCTCCCCGAGCCGCATTCACAGAAATAAGACTAGCAAAGGACAGTGCACGTCTATAGCACCCTCCGTCTCCAAGGCTCCCCAAAGCACCCCGTAACCTACGGGCAGCACCCCTCGCGTGCCCCAGAAACACACCCACCCGGCTGGTGGGAGGGGGCAACAAAGCAGCACAGCGCCTTAAGCGACCCTCTCCCGCCGCTTCCAGCAGCGTCCGCGGGGCTGCACGGCAGCCTCTGAGCGGAGCGCACACACATGCACTCGCCCAAACCGTGCAGAAAAAGGAGGCCCCCGCGATCACACACGCGTGCAAGAGCACACAGGGACCCCCTGCCCTCTGCAGCCGCTGGATCAACGCCCCAGCTCCCCCGCCACCGCCGCCTGTAGCTTCTGCAAGGGGCAGCGGGAAGGGATGGCTCTGCCGCACGATGGAGCCGCTTACCGACAGGGGTTCTTGCAGCAGAAACAAGCACCACCGCTTCCGAGCCTCCCGCGTTCATGGTGGCGACAGCCGGACTCCCAACCCTGCTCCTCTCCCGCCGCCTCGCTGCTTGCCCGCCCGACTAACTCTGAGCCTGCTCTTCCAGTCCCACCTTTGGCAGGGAGGCGCTAGACTAGGGAAACAGGCGCATCACATGACAGACACGGGGGAGGAGTGTAGCCGTAGGACAGGCCACGTGACCTTCTCTCCTGTTTTTCCAAAAGGGAGATGGTTTGTCCTAGGGCAGGCGGTGCTAGGGTGACCAGACAACAAATGTGAAAAATCGGGACAAGGGGTGGGGGGGGGGGGGGTGTAACAGGAGCCTATATAAGAAAAAGAGCCAAAAATCGAGACTGTCCCTATAAAATCGGGACATCTGGTCACCTGAGGGGGTGCCCAGTTCATGGTCTCCTAGGACTGGGCCAGGCTGCATGACAGATAAAACTGACTTAGGGCTAAGGAGGCTGCTGATTGCTGACACCATCCTTAAAAGCTGTAGCGTGGGCTGGACCTATTTGGATTGCAGACAGCACTTCAGCCTTGCTACCCGAGACATAATCCTGCTCCATCTATGCTACAGTTATACACAGTTAAATATAATCCTGGCTTGGTTATATTTAAGTGTGACATAGGCCTGAACATGCCATATTGGCAACTCCAGTATTAATAATCATGAGTCAGGCCCTCAAAGGCGATGGGGTTGGGTTAAAAATCATGAGATTTAAAACAAAAATACTAAATGGTGGTTTCTTTTAATTTGCCTACTATTTTTTTTCAGCTTTTAGGGTTGACATTTTCAAGCTTTTCTCCATAGCCATAAAGGCTTTAGGCTTTTTTTCTCCCCAATGAAAGCTGACATTCTTATATAATCACTTGACACTTGGGGCTGAGGCTAAACACCAAAAAAACCCACCAAATATCATGAGGTTTGTGATAAAATGACAGTTTAGGATGCAATTCTGCCTGCATCCATTTCAGCACTGCACTATATCATTGCAATTGCACTGGCTTTTGAGTACCAATCTCTGTTCCTGAAACAGCTCCATGAAGTAGTGGCCTATGGGAGATTTAGAATGGGCTCCTGGGAGCACAGGGAATTGTAGGAAAAGAGGTATCATTCTCCTAATTTGAAAGGCCACTCCAATAAGCCTCCAGGCACTAGTATAATTTCCAAGTCTTTTTCTCAAAACAGTGGCTATAAATACTCAAGCCTAGATCCACAAAGGTATTTAGGCTCCTAACATTCACTGAAATTACAGTGAAATCTGATTCCACTCTGAAATCAGTGGATGTTAGAAGCCTAAATACCTTTGAGGATCTGGGTCTTGGTTCTCACTCTTTGCTCAGCAGAGAATATTTTTGCTATATCTATTGAAAAGTAATTGTGAGGCATCAGGGCCAGCTGCAGCAAGATGGCTGAGTGTTCCAACAGTGCCTGTAGATAGCCACAGACCAATCATATGTCTACACTGCAAAATTATGTTGACCTAAGTTATGGTGATGTATAGCCACCACAGTAATTAAATGTTTTTTGCATGTCCAAACTATTGTGTCAGTGGTGTGCGTCCTCACTAGAAGCGCTTGCACCGATTTAACTGTCAGTGTGGGATGGCTTCTGAAAGGCAGCAACAGTAGATGTAAGCAACGCAGTGTCTATTCTGACACTGCGTCAACCTGACTACATCAACATTGATGCTATGCCTCTCATGGAGGTGGAGTTATTAAGTCAATGTAGTAGGTGAGTTATCAGGGGGAGCAATATTTTAGTGTAGACGCTCACAGAGTTATGTCAATGTAAGCTGCCTTACATTGACCTATCTCTGTAGTGTAGACCAGGCCCAGTCAGTTAACAGTTGTTGTAATGGTCATGCACAACTACCTAAGGAAGACTTTTCTCCATGTACTACTTGAGGATAATATTCAGTAGGGAGAGTGCCACTTTTGATCCTGGACTACAACCCTAGACTAGCAGGACCAGAGTGTCGTCAAGACCTGGGACAAACAATCGTAAATACATAACCTCAATATAAGAAACAACAATTTTTTATGGCTCTGGTGATGCTGCAAGACCAGACCATAAGATTGAGGGAAAGAGAGTGGCCAGTTGCCCTGTTGAAGCTACCTGCTCTGATATTTACTGGTCAGCTGCCTGGGTACCAGTTTGGGATTGAGAAGTCTCCAGTGGGTGCTGTTATTGTGACTATGTGTGCAGCTGTACATCTTACGTTGCAGGTACTTATGATCAAGATGACAAAAGTTGAAGAGATTCAGGGATTTAAATAATTTGGTCTTTCAAATGCTGCAGGAGCTATTCATGTAACTCATGTGCCCATAGTGCCCAGAGGTAAATTAAGAGAAAGGGTTATGAATCAATGGTGGCATAAGCATTAGTAGATCATCATGGCATGTTTCTGGAAGTTTACATAGGGTGGTCAGGCAAAGTGCACAATGCTAGAATTTTAAAAAAAGTTAAGAGTGTATAGATGGAAGCTTTCTACCTTTCATCCCCAACAACATCAACATGAATGGTGTTTCTCTCCCCATTATGATTCTGAGTGACCCTGCCTGCCTACATTTGCTATGATTCAGGAAACTATTTTCAGATGATACAAACATAGAGGTATGACCAGTCAACTATTCAAACAGCAAGTGGAAGATGGTGGTAGACTGTGCTTCTGAGAGACTGATTTCAATCCCTAGTTTAAAGTAGCCCAGATATTTGTACCTCTCACCAGCTTTTGTCTGGAGAAAGTGAAGGGAATGAAATGTAGGACTGAAGTAAGAACTGACATTAAAAACTTCTTGTGAACTGCTCTTGTAACAGTTCTTGGTGGTTGCCTAATCACTTTCAGTTCTCATTTTATATGAAAAACCCTAACCTAACATTTGTTTAGCAGCCTCTTGTTGTTCCAAACTCTCACTTTATTTTTTACAATTGTGAGTGAGTATGTCAAGTGACCTTGAAACAACAGGCTGCAGCTGGGTTTATAGGAGAGCAGTCATCCACAGAGCCCAGATAATTGGAAAACATCATACATCAGTTTAAATCAATGTATTCAAAGTATTTAACACTTCTCTACTATTTATGTTAAAATCCTATTATTGGTTATTTTAGCCATTATTACCAACCCATTTGATGTGTTAGGTACCTCTACCATGATCATTTTATATGGTGGAAACATAATGGGGAGTAACATATGGAGAGATATGCTGTTACAGATGAGGGATTCCTCTCTAATCCTGTACAAACAAGCATCAAGCAGAATATTTGGGGGTGATGCCTCTGCTAGAGGAGAATGGAGAGAATGTTGGAAGAGGAAAGTTCTGTGACAGTTGGGATGACACAGAATGTTAGAACGGCAGGGTTCCCTGGCAGTTGGAGAGGAGGAGTGAGTGAGAGGAAGGTGACATGACAGCAGCACGAGGGATCCCTGGAAGAGGAGATGGACAGGAACCAAGCTGGGAGGAAATGTTACTAGGAAGCCAGGTGATGCATGTGAGCAAGAGGGAGATCAGAGAGGGGAAAGTGATCAAGGTGAAGAAAGGAAAATGGACAGAACAAAGGAAAGAACCGACAGAGTAAGGGAGAGAAAGTGAGAGGAGAGAAAGACAGATGGACAGACTGACAACCACCTGGGCAGATCAGTGCCCTCTCTCTCACTGAGATGCACTGAGATGCCAGAGCCCCTGCCAACAGGCCTGCACAAGAGGTATCTGACACTGCTGATATGCCAATTAGGGTGCAGTATAACACACTGAAATTTGCCAGCTCCAGAAGACCAGAAAAGTTGGCACGACTCTCAATTTATCTAAAGTCCTAGGAGAGCTGGGAATTATATTTTATCTATATATTGAAGTATTGTATTTTGGGGGGCAAATGCAATCCCAGAGAAGTATGAGTGAGCTAAAAAGATGGGTGACGACATAGCCTAAAATGATGACAAGTAGATAGGACATGAGAGAGCATATGCAACAAAAGCTTACTGATGGTCATGTACTGCCTATTACGTAATCTGCACTTGGTGGTGTTTAATCTGCATGCTAACCTGTATTTCGACCCTCTATGTGGAAGCATAGGGTAAAAGCAGCAACGCTACCACTGCCTTCGATGCACTTTGTTCATAACAGTCACTAATCTAATTTATAATGCAAAGAAGGCCATGGAGCTAGTGTACAGGAAAATACAACACTCCAGTTACATAGATGATTAAGACGGTTGACATGGACTCCCACAAAAGCCTGATTTCATCAGTAATCAGGGTAGACCAGGCTGGACAGTATAACTGTGACAATTGGAACAGGGAATGCTCCTCACATGCTCTGGTCTGGTCTGGTTGGAGGAACACTGGAACTGAAGGAACCAGACAATACAAGAAAGCTTCAGCTACTCTTGGTTTTCTAGCTCTTGAAAGGGGAAGAAGTGCTCCCAGTCTCTTCGGGTTCAGTATACGAGCTGAGCTGCACGAGGAAGGCAGACAAATCCCTTGAGCAACAGAATCGTTAGGTGGGCAGAGAGGAAGGCATACCATATGCTCCCAAGCATCTAGAGATTGAAATATGAAGGGTTCAAGGTACAACAGCTCTTCCTTCAGATGCTTCCTCCTTGTGGTTGGCCGGGGCAACTGGTCCCTTAACTATGATTTGTTTCAATTTGAAAAAAAAATGTATTTCAGTTTGGAGTCCTTTAAAAGACCTGATCAATAAGCAATTATTATGCCTACCATCAGATAAGGGAGAATTATGATTACATACTTTTATGCCAAACAGGGTAGCTAACCTTAGAAAAAATCCATATAATTCCTGAGACACCATAGCATCTGCAGCATGAAGTAGTCTTAACATCTTTTTACAGACCAGGAGGGAATGACTAGTGTGGATATTCAAGGGTAGCACATAACTGATGCTATACACATGCTTACATGATCATTACTATAAGAACATAAGAACGGCCGTACCGGGTCAGACCAAAGGTCCATCTAGCCCAGTATCCTGTCTACCGACAGTGGCCAATGCCAGGTGCCCCAGAGGGAGTGAACCCAACAGGCAATGACCAAGTGACCTCTCTCCTGCCATCCATCTCCATCCTCTGACAAACAGAGGCTAGGGAAACCATTCCTTACCCATCCTGGCTAATAGCCATTTATGGACTTAACCACCATGAATTTATCCAGTTCCCTTTTAAACGCTGTTATAGTGCTAGCCTTCACAACCTCCTCAGGTAGAGTTCCACTATAATTATCAATTGACTAATTATTAATATTTGATGCCTCACTGATGGTGCACAATGTACAGTCAATCTAAGATGAGCTTCTGGTATCATTAAATGTTATTTTTAGGAGTGCAAAGTCCAGACAGGGCAGTAAATCAACAGGACTGCTCACCCCAGTAAGCTAGCCTGCTGCAGTATTTTTCTTCTAGCTGCAAGCAACAGAATTGTTTGACAGCCCAGAACAGAGAAAGTTACAACAGTCAAGATGTGAATTTTATAAAAGTGTTCCTACCAAACTTGCAATATCCTAACTCTGATCAGAAAATGGCTAGGATGGGACCCAAATTCATAAAAGCAATGCTCAAAAGAACACAGCAATTGCATAAGACAATTATGAAACAGGTAGGTTACAGATCAGAATAAGTCAAACTGCAAAAAAGTGATACAAAAAAAGTACATTCAGCGGTTTGGCAGGTTGTGCTTTGGATCCAGCAGTTATTGAATAGTGAAATAGTGTCCAAAGTTGGTACATTTTCCCATTCCTTGGAAATCTCATTCATACCTGACAAATCCAATTGGGTAAGCTGGGGACATTAGTTTGGAATGGAGGCCCTGATCCACAAAGATACTTAGACGTCTAAACCTCAGATTTAGGTGCCAAAGTCTGAGGTTTAGGCACCTAAGTCCCTGTTTTAATTTCCACTACGGTTACCAGACAGCAAGTGTGAAAAATCGGGACAGGGGGTGGGGAGTAATAGGAGCCTATATAAGAAAAAAGACCCACAAATCAGGACTGTCCCTATAAAATCGGGACATCTGGTCATCCTAATCTTTACTGAACTGCCACCGCACTCTGTAGGCACATAAAGTTTTTCGGTACCTATGTTTTCAGGGTAAATGTTCCCTGCCACCCACGTTTTTGTCTCTGGGCCTGCGCAGTGCTTCCTCACTCTAGTCATCCAGTCATCTTTCTCCTGCATAAGCCCCAGAGTGATTCACACACACAGGAAAGATAGACGTTTGCCTAAGTAGCATATGATGCCTGATTTGATAAGCATGCTCAGAGGCCGCCTACCAGACAGGGTCCCATTTACAGTCTGGTTGCCACCAGAGGAGGTGGTAGTGGTGCTGCCCACCTTATAACTCTTAGCCTCGTGGCTAAGGCACTGGGTTGTGGGAGACCCTGCTTCAATTCCCTTCCCTCTGCCAACACGGGGACGAAAGGATTTGAATAGGGGTTTCCCACCCCTCAGGAGAGTCTTTTAACCACTGCACTATAGGATAGTCTGATGTGAGACTCCCTCAGTCTCTCTTGTTGAAGCTGTCCACAGTACCTAAATAATGAAAGAATTTGGAACAGGAGAACTGGACCCTGGATTTCCCACTTCCCAGATAGATGCCCTAACCATGGGACTACAGAGTCATTCCTATTCTTTCTCTCTCTGGTCCAATGGAACAGTCATGGGGCCAAAGAGAGAGTGAATCTGTAGTCTGGTGGTTCGGACAAAATCTCTTCAGCTATGTTTGTGCCTGAAGATGGGGAGGAGGGGAGCATACACACACTTTTGCCCATTAAAAAATAATTAAACACTCTATTATTCTTTGTTTTATATACAGATATACAATAATCTGAATCTTAAAGCTTTGCATTCATACTGCAAAAATGAGTACCTTTGGCTGATTTGAGAAAGCCTTGATGAAGCCATCTTTTCCACTTTTGCCCTTCCACATAGTTTGCGCACAGGAGGGCCTGCTTTCACATTGTGCCTGGGCCTGTTCAAGGCCTATAGTGTATGCCAGGGGTAGGTAACCTATGGCACATGTGCCGAAGGTGGCACACAAGCTGATTTTCAGTGGCACTCATGCTGCCCGGGTCCTGGCCACCGGTACAGGGAGCGCTGCATTTTAATTTAATTTTAAATGAAGCGTCTTAAACATTTAAAAAACCTTATTTACTTTGTATACAACAATAGTTTAGTTATATATTATAGACTTACAGAAAGAGACCTTCTAAAAACATTGAAATGTATTACTGGCACGTGAAACCTTAAATCAGAGTGAATAAATGAAGACTCGGCACAGCACTTCTGAAAGGTTGCCGACCCCGGTGTATGCTCTAAAGTCTAGGACAGGGAATACAGCTGAGTAAAATTTTTTGATGGAAACTTTCTTCAGTGAAAAATGCACATTCAGCACCACAGAAACATTTTGCAAATTCATGTCTAGTTTGTCAAATTGTTTTGGTTAAAAAACAAACACACCAAAAACAATGTTCCAAATAAATCAAAATGTTTTGTTTCAACATGTTTGAAATAAAACATTGTGATTTATTTATTCTAGAGGGTTTTTTGTTTTGAAACTTCCTTTGATTGTACTAAAAATTTGTTACATGTAAAAAAAAAAAAGTTCAAAATACAAATTACATGTTTTGTTTGACCCAAAATCATTTTTTTACTTTTGGTTTTGATTTGACCCAAAACTATCTTTTTCCTCCCAGTTTTTTGGAGTTGTGAGTGAACAAAAAAATCGGTTATTCACCCATCTCTAATAGGGAGGCTGTGACATTCCTCTTTCAGATTTTCCCACCAAAGAGAACCCACAGACCCAGTCTGCAGTGCAGGGACAGATTCAGGCCATTAGACATAGCCTAAAGATCAAACTGCTATCCTGAGGTAAGAGCCAAAATATAAGAGTTCAAATTCCCAATCCTCAAATTATTAACTGATTGTATTGTGGGAGAAAAGTTTCCGAGGAGTAGGCAGGAATTCCTCTCAGCTATGCAAAGCTCAGGGTAAGCAACTAGCTTCCTTGCTGAATATAACTTAATCAGGGCAAGTGCAACTCATCCCCCAATCAGGATCATATAAAAAATTATGGCTTGCTTTCAAATAAAAATCTTTGCAAATTAAAGCTGTGGGGGCTTTTCTATGACTTAAAAAGGAGCCTGACAGAAACATGATTTTATCCCTTAGACAAATAACTGTATATTGCAGGGTTGTTCTATCCATGTTGGTCCCAGGATATGAGAAAGAGAAGGTGGGTGAGGTAATATATTTTATTGGACCAACCTCTGTTGGTGGAAGAGATGAGCTCAGTGTAGTGTGAAAGCTTGTCTCTTCCACCAACAGAAGTTGACCCAATAAAAGATATTACCTCATCCACCTTGTCTGTATCAAAAAATTGTAGATAGTCGTGCTTTGAACTCAAGTTTGTATTAACTGTTCTCCCAAAATTGAGACTGACTACAGCAGTGATTCTCAAACTGTGGGTCGGGACCCCAAAGTGGATCACCCCACTTTGATGAGGCCACTAGGGCTGTCTTAGACTTGCTGGGGTCCGGGGCCAAAGCCCAAGTGCTTCAGCCCTGGGCAGTGGGGCTCAGGTTAAAGGCCCCCTGCCTGGGGCTGAAGCCCTTGGCATCTGGTTTTGGCCTTCCAGCCCAGGGCAATGCGGCTAGTACTTTGCCCTGCAACCCAGGGCGGTGGGGCTCAGGCTTTGGTTCCCCCCCCCCTCCAGGGTTGTGTAGTAATTTTTGTTGTCAGAACTCAGAAGGGAGTCACGGTGCAATGAAGTATGAGAACCCTAGACTACAGTGAATCAAGACACCACTGCCCTTTCAGTTAGATGAATCATAATGGCTTGTGTGTGGTTTGTGGGAAGTCCCCAGGGAAGACTCTGGTCTTGCTACAGGCCCACGGTGAGTAAATGGGGAATCTGTTTAATATTGCTAACAAACCTCAGAGTGTCACATTCCACCAATCAATTCAGATCTGCAGTATCATGATGTGCACTATGACATCAGAGGCAAGTGTTGTAGGTCTTCATAGTAGCCCCTATGGATTAGATCCTCATCTGCAGAAAGTCCATGTAGCTCCATTTAAATCAATGGAGCTACATCAAATTACCCCAAGTGAGGATCTGACCTTATATGCTCTGGTTAGTTCCTCTGTAAATACTCAGACACATTTACTAATAAAGGAGTAGTCATTCCAAGGGCTGTCAAAAGAGAATGGCTTTGACTACCTGTGGTACAAAGCCTTCATTAGAAACAAAAGGAAAATATGTGCTAATTCTAAATGAGGTCTTTGGAAGTGCTTAATAGGAGTGTTCAAGAATAACCTTGCTCCTCCAGTTTAGTATCTAAGATATTCCTTTAGCCCAACCCTCTCTGCAGAGAGAGAGTCACTGAACTCAAACCTGGGCTTGCCTCTGCTCAGATGTCCCCACCCAGCAATCACATTGTAAGCCTGTCTGTCAAGGCTGATTCTCACTCTGGCACTTCGAGTGCAGAAGGTGGGGGCCTGCAAGGATTCTAACAATTAATACTGGCCACTCCAAGCTGGTATTAAACTCCCAAGGTTACAGCTTTTCTCTGACCATCGCTTGGTAAATGCTGCCACCACCCAAATGCCAACCCCTTTTTGGAACCTAGGAAGATGCACTTGGGAGTTCCTTCCTCTGGGGTACCCTCAAGCCTTTTCACACATACCTCCTCCAGAGAAGAGCTGAGAAAGGAAACAAAGGAAATTATCTGTTGCCACCAAACAGCATATGCACAATCAAACAGCATATGCACAAACCTCTTAGGACACAAAAATCCAAATCCTTCAGAAAAATTTTATTAAAAACAAAAAGAAAGAAAATACATCTGGAACTTAGGCTTTTGCTAGATTTTAAAAGAGCAATTCAAAAAAATTAAGCACCTAACATAGCTTTCTTAGGGGTTCAGCTTAAAGGTTACAGGCAAACAACAGCATCTGGGGTTAGCACAGAGGAAATCCACAAGCCAAAATAAAGAAATAAACCTGATCACGTCTATCTAAACTTTCCCTGTCCCAATGAATCCTTCTAGGTATGGAAGATGATTTGTCATACCTGGTTCAAAACTTACACAACATTCCTGCTGCCCCAGTCTCTTCAGCCCAGAGAAAACAACAGACAACAAAGGGAATTTTTTCCCCAAGTTTAAAAAGTTCTAGCCCTCCCATTGGAGGCATTTTAACCCCTTACAGGTAAATCAGAGAACAGCTACCAAGAGGGACTTTATAGCTAACTGGCTGGCTGTGTGTCCATAAAAGGGATCTACCCCCACTTCATGTGTCACACCATCCATATCACTTCCCTGCTGCCCAGTGGTTTCACTGATCCATACATTCTGTTGGATTATCTTTCCTGTTGGTGACAGGTAGGGTGACCAGATGTCCTGATTTTAAGGGGACAGTCCCAGTATTTGGGGCTTTTTTTTTAAATATAGTCTCCTATTACCCCTCACTCTGTCCCGATTTTTCACATTTGCTATCTGGTCACCCTAGTGATAGACAAAATACCCCTTCCCCATTGTCCCTGAAAAAGCTCTTGCCTGTTCCTCATTCCATGCTCCTTCCACACCTCATTGTCTATAGAACTAGGTGAGGGGTACTGATTCATTCCTACTCTCCTTTCTACTGGGGAATTTTTTCCCAGTAAATATAATCAGAGTCTGACTTTTCATGATCTGATCAGCCTCTCTTCAGGTCCTGCTCTTTTAAGGTTCTGGCCGACTACCAATGCTTTATGGAAACTGTATTGACCCTTCTATCTTGACTGCTTCCATTTTCTTTTCTGAATAGTGCTGTAACCCTTATTTTCTCTTAGCTGTTGCTGCCAAGCTCTCCAAGGCTACAGATCATAGCTGGCATCAGAGCTGTTGCCAACTTTTGCCCTTTTTCCTCACAATATTTTATTTTCTTAAACCCTCAGTTTCTGGAGCCAGATTATTTAATGGGAATCTCAACTATTTATTTTTAACAGGGCTTTGGAGCTGTGCTCCAGCTCCAGGCAAAAACCTGCAGCTCCAGTGCTCTAGCTCCGGGCTCCACTCCAAAGCCCTGGTTTTTTAACTAAGTTTCTAGCCCTCGTAGTTAGAGAAAAGTTTGATAACACAAATCAAGTGCATGGCTCAGAAGACTGACAAATAAGAACTCCAAATTTATTATTATTTTTTAAAAATCCCATGATTTTTAAGACAATCTCATGACTTTGGGGGTCTGGTCTGACTCATGAATTTTAAATACTTTGGGTTGGCAATACTGCATCACTTTTTATTTGGCAAGGACTGTACTTGTGTTTGTAAATTTGTCCAGGCTGCATGGTAGCAGGAGACAACTGTAGCAATACTATGCTCAGAGTCCAACTGCTTCTCTCCTGCTTGCTTAGTGGACCCAACCATCCCATGCCAGCTATTCAAGTTATATAATAGCAGCTCTAGCTCTGCAAGATGCATCTCAGCTGCTGGTTGCCTAGGGAACCTGCATGCCATGCAATTATAGAAGAGGTCAGAACCAGCCCAAATGAAGAACAAGAAGGGAGAGAACACACAAATAAAAGTAGTAACAGTGGTTTAAGACCACTTTTCTAGATAAAAAAATCTCTATTATTGACATATACAGGCTTTTGCTTTTAAATGTTTTAAAGTTTGTTTTGTTCTAATTTGCCTCCATGCTGAAAAGCCAAAAGCAAAACAAAAAAATCCAGACTGGATAAGTGAAGAAGCACTCTAGTTGCAAGCCTCTCAGCAGTAGAATAATTAGGTTAATGTGCAATGTACTATTATCCACAGAACCTACAACAGGATAAGAGGATGAAAAGATTAAAAGCAACAATTAAAACTGTCTATATCTATACCACTCTGAACAGGCCTGATCTTGGAAGCTAAGCAAGATTAGTAGTTGGATGAAAACATCTTTGACATACTTTTTGATTCTACTCTAATGCCAGATGGTGCTCTCTTCTCAAGACATTTTTCTCTCTCTTTTTTTAAAACAAATTTTCCACTAAAAGCAAGTGCAATACAGGAAGACCCAGATCCACAAAGAGACTTAGACACTTCTGAGATCCACAAAACCTCCATTCAGCTGCTTCCTAAACTCATTCAGCACTTAACTTTTCACTACATTGCTACTGTATTTTCCATTCCATGCATCTGATGAAGTGGTTTCTAGCCCACGAAAGCTTATGCCCAAATACATTTGTAAGTCTCTAAGGTGTCACAAGGACTCCTCATTGTTTTAACTTTTCACTGTAACAGATCCATACTTGCCTCAGCCACTATCACATACCAAAGTCTCAGCCTGAGCGTCAAACCCGGGGAAGCTAGGCATTCTCATACTATCTTTAAAAAAACAACAGCAAAAAGAAAGAAATATTTTCTTTTTTTACCTAGTATAGAAACACACACACTCTCTCTCTCTCTCTCTCTGAGGTGCAATATGGACAATATGTACCAATGACAGATTTAAAGTCCAACATCTCACAACTCACCAGAGCTTGACATGAGCTTTATATCAATAGAGAAGGGGGATTCCTGGTTTTCCAATGAGACAAACAGTACTTCCTTCTAGCCCTGGAAATTTTGAGATGTCTTCTATTTAAACTGTGATTTATACATGGGAAAACAATTTTAGGTAATTTATGTATGGAATATAAATTACCTAAAATAACTGACCATTACTGTTTTAAAGTGGGAAATCTTCCCTTTTCCATTGTATAAATCTCCCACTTCTTGTCCTAATTGCTTTACATATAAAGTCCCAGTTTTGTAGAGTGTGAGCAGTCTCACTGTATGATCAAATACATAAGTGTTCCACTTATACCAATGTTGTTTATATTACAAACTAGTCTGATAACATAGCAGACCTCCCAGACTTTGGATATGTTATAATTTAATACAAAATGCAAGAACTTGAAATAAACTTCTGCAAGGTTGGGGGTGAGAGTGAGGGGTGAGAGGAAGGGTATGCAAGACAGCAAGGAACCACAGGAGGCAACATCAAAGCTAAATGCTTCTCTTTAATTTCAAACTTTGAGGGTACCTACAGATTAAAGTAGGACTTCCAAGGAGTCTTATGTCATTCAACGCTGGTCACAGCACAAACCATTTTGATTTAAATTGTGTTTAGGATTATTTCCCACACTACCACCCTTTTTTTTTATATTATTAAAAGGACAAGTAATTTAAAGTGCACTTTTGCTGTGAACAATAACTAAGTAAAAATAGCATCTTCTATATTCAACAGATCCATTTTCTGTATATATTTTCACAATCAGATCTGCCCTGTAGGGACAAATACATCTGTACTGCTTTTTACTCCTTTTAGTGCTACAGAGCTCAGTTAACACAGCTGAGAGAGAATGGACTGGATGGATTCTGTTATTCCGTGTGCATCAACACTAGAATTGCTTACTGATTTCTAATCAGTTATGCCCGCACAACCCAGTGACATAAGTGTAACAGAGGGCCTAATCTGACCCAGGGAACCTTTATTATTTGTTGAATTTTTTTTTTTGAGGTGAAGATATATTTACCATTGAAATAAACTGACATTGGAGGCCAGGGCATAGGCAGTTGTGAGCCAGATCTAATACTGCTGCAGCCAGCGTGAATGCTGGATACAAACCCCAGGAAAGGCACCGCACTAACAAGTCCAGGGCAGTTCTCCTTACGTCTCACGATTAGCAGGGAGGGAATATTTCTGTCAGCTGAACATATTTAAAGCTAGAAATAATGGATAGTACATAAAGGGCTCCACGAAATGAAATTTAGACAGTAGCTGTTCAAACTGTGCCAACATTAGGCAATTTTTTCCAAATTGTAAAATCAATAGAAATATTTTTTTTCTTTTGAACACTAATAGGATCTAAACATTTCCTTGCAGTTTACTGCCTGAAACTGACTGTCCAATTTCCACTCTACACGCTGAGAAAAAAGCAAAAAGTAAACCATGTAAAAGGTGAAAATAAAAATTCCTTTTAGTTTAGTAAGCTGGCTAGTAGCAACAAGTAACTTTGCTTCTCAACATGTTTTATCTTTTTGGTGACCCTTTAACGGCAACACCAAGGGCGCCTCCAAATCCAAAGGATGGTTCAGGGGGGCTTCAAAAAATGCGCGTGGTCCCAGTGAGACGCGGTGGGTAAGGCCATGCCTTTTATTGGGCCAACTTCTGTTGGCGAGAGAGCCATGCAGGGGACATAGTATTTGCTCTGCCCTGAGGAAGGGCGGAGGTGAGGCCGCGGAGCTGTCAGCGCCACCCCCCCACTGGCTGCTCTCTTGGGGGTGGGTTTGGAGCTTGCCACGGGAGGGGGAGTCAGCAGCTACTGGGGGGGAGGAGGTGACCCCGCGCTAGGCTTCCGGCCAATAGCGTCGCCTCCTCGTGCGGACTAAAATGGTTGGCTTTCAGTCTTCTTTCGCTCGAAGCCTCACGTCAGCAGGTGGTATCCCTCCGCGTCTCCCCCCGCTGCTCCGATCAAATGTTCGGCTGCCCCATGCGATGTCCGTTCAACTGCCAAGTTAACCGCCACATAACAGGCGCGACGCCGTGGGAAGGCGGCGGCGGCTCTGGGCCGGGACCCCGCAGAGAGGAGGAGGAGGAGGAGGAGAGGCGCTTGAGAAGTAGTTCCGGCGCGGAGCCGGAGAAGGGAAGCTACTGCCGCGCCGCCGCCACCGCCGCCGGGTGAGTAAAGGCGGCGCGAGACAGGGGGCATCGCCGGCGGGTCGCGCTGCTGCAGCTGCTCCGCCTCCCGCCCCCTGCGCGCGGCGGACACTGCGGGCGGCAGCGGCTCCTCCCAGGGGCAGGCTGGGGGTGGGGCGGCGGCACTCGCGTTTCCTCCTTCGGCGCCATTTTGTAGCGCAGAGAATCCGCAAATAAAGAGCGAGCGGCAGCGCGGGGTGGGGGAGGCGGCGACCGCGGAGGCCCCGGGTTTGGGCGCTGAGGCGGGTGCGGAAGGTGCCGCACTTGATGTGACGGGCCAGGCCCGGGCAGTCGGTGCGCGGGGACAGCGAGGCCTCCGCGCCGCAAGCAGGAGGTGAGTGACCGAGCGGCCTCCCCCAGGCCGCCGCCGCCGCCTCCTCCTCCGCGCGGGATGTGGCCGCTGGAGCGGGGGCGGTGCGCACCGGGGTGTCCCCGCCCTGCTGCTCTTGGGGCTGGGGGCTCCGAGCCCGGCGGCTCCGGCCGTTACCTACGGGGGCAGGGGCAGAAGCACCTAGAGCCATTTTGTGTGAGGCGCAGGCGAGAGCTCGGCTGGGTGCGTGAGTCACGGCCCGGCCCCGGGGGCGTCCATTGTCCCCACCCGCCGGCTGAGGAGGCCCCGATTTCTCTTGTAGGAGGCGGCGAAAGCGGCCAGGGAGGGCCGGGCGGGATTGGGAGCCGTTCGCCTCCTTCCACCGGCAGTGAGCCGCGTCCCCGCCGCAGGGAGAGGCCTGTGCGCTCCGCTGTCAAATGGCCCGTCTCGCTGCGGCCGGGCGGGAGAGCTGAACGGTTTCCAATGGCCTGTTCAGGGTGGCGGCGGCGGCAGGGTTCGCCGGCTGAATGCGGAGGCGCAGCTCACTTGGGTTCCCGTCCTGCGCAGGCTGATGCACATGCTTAGCTTTACGCGCTGTGCGTGGGTTCCGGGAAGGCAGCGGGACTAGTCACCGCGCCTAAAGTTGAGTATGTGAAGAAATCTTTGCAGATCCGGGGCCTTGTTTTGTATTTTTTGTTTGTTTTGGAGACACTGGTGGTGGTTTCTACATAAACTATAACATAAATATTAGCTGCCAGGTATTTATTTTTAAAAAAGCCTGTAAAGCAATGTTTTAATTGCAATTGTTTTAGTTAACCCCTATAATTTTACCTCTGTATCTTTTATATCTCTTAAAATATTACAGTACTGATGACACAATATTGTAAAGTGGCATGTGAGATAAAATAGAACACGATGATCCTCAGGCATGAGCCTTTTAGTTCGTGTGTCAAATATGGCAAAGTAACAGCTGCTATAATTAGCTTGTAATAAGTTTTAAGAATTTACATAAAAAATTAAATAAAAACCCATCCTGTGTTCCAGCTGTCTGTGTTACATTAATATTTCACCTATTTGTATCTTGATATTACTGAGAGCAAAAGTAAAAGGTTGGAAAGTTGACAAGCTACCATTTGTCTCTAGAATGAATTTTTGGGTTAAGATGTACATTTTTAGTATGATAGTGAATAAATTATGCCATATATAAACACTGAATTTGTGTTTATTTCAATAGGACATATTGAAGATTATTCTCTAAAAGAATTTCCGTTGTTTATTCTTATAGAAAATGACATTGTCATGCTCTTACAGAAAACTACGATCACCTTAGCAGTGAGCTTGAATGCTCTTTCAGTTGAGAGCCAATTGAGGGGAGGCATCTTTAGCTGTTGCACAGTATTTAAAGTTGCTTCCTTTTTTGTTTAAAAGCAAAGCACAAAGAATAACTTATTTTTAGTTAACACATTCTATGTACTGTGGTCAGTGTCTTGGAGATGTGTAAGAAAACATGCTAATGGACCACCATCTTACTATTGGCATGTTAATGGCATTTAAAATAATAAAAATTGATAAAATAACAAACAAGACCTCTTAGGCCTTAAGCTTGCAAATAATTAAGAATGCAGTAACTTTACACATTGAGTAAGAGTACCTCATGCTTAAGTGTTTATAGGATTGTTGCCTTACTGATTTATTTTTTTCTTTTCCTATATCCAGGTACATATACTGACAAAACAATAAGCAATTTAAAACAGCCAGTCAGCATTCAAAGACAAAAAACAAATGTAGGTTGGCTTCTGACACTCCTTCATGCTGCTGTAGAGGTGTCAGTTTTGAGGAATTACCTAATGCATCTCAAAATGTTGACTACTGGGGTGCTGCTATCAATCTGCTCTGTATATCTAAATCTCTCAAGTTTAAATTGCTAAATTACTATGAAGTATTGCTAATGCAGAAAGTCTTCCATGTTCCAGTAATAGGGTGAAATATATATAATATGTACAAAAAAACTATTAAGAGAAAGTTAGCTATTTAGGTTGCAAAATTAACCCCTAAGTTAAGAAATACTGGATGTACAGTTGCTCATGCAGTATGAATTCAGCCCCTTGTGCATCCATCTGGTGCACTGAATAATATTAGCTGGGGGGGATACACACAGTCAGATTAAAGGTTATATCATTATGCATATACACAAGGGGGGAGAATTAAGAGTGCACAGGAAATTTACATCTGGTATTTCCTAATATTTGAGCCATTTGGCTTTGCAACCTAAATAACTGTTTTAATGTAGACTAATATAATTTTGTAGTTCTTAAAGGAAAAAGTGTTAACATTATGCATATAGCATCATTGGCATGCATCATTATTCATATAGCAGCGTGGTTTGAACTCTGAACCTTCATTGCTTCAGGACTCTTACTACAGTAGTTGGCAGCAGGAGAAACAACTTGGGTTGATTAGCTGCTGGTAGCTTTTGCTGGGGTGGAGGCAACCTGGCCTGGCTCTGATCAGTACAGTGCCCCCTAAAGCAGAGGTGGGCAAACTATGCCCTGTGGGCCACATCCAGCCCATGGGACTGTCCTTCTCAGCCCTTGAGCTCCCGGTCAGGGAGGCTAGCCTCTGGCCCCTCCCCCTTCCACACAGGCAGCACTCTGGACGGCGCATCTGGCTCCGGCCGAGTGGCATGGCTGCCAGACATGCTGTTCTGAGCGGCATGGTAAGGGGGCTGGGAGATTGGATAAGGGGCAGAGGGTTCTGGGGGGCAGTCAGCGGACAGGGAGCGGGGGGCGTTGGATGGGGTAGAGGTTCTGGGTGGTGGTGGTCAGGGGATGGAAAATGGGGGGTTGGATAGGTGTGGGAGTCCTGGGGGGGCTGTTGGGGGGCAGGGGTGTGGATAGGAGTTGGGGCAGTCAGGGGACAGGGAGCGGGGGGGTTGGCTAGGGGGTGGGGTCCTGGGGGAGCGGTTAGGGTTTTGGGGGGGGTCCCAGGAGGGAGTGGTCAGGGGACAAGTGGCGGGAGGGGGAAGGTTGGATGGGTTGGGGGTTCTGAGGGGGGCAGTCAGAGGACAGAAAGTGGGAGGGTGTGGGGGCCAGGCTGTTTGGGGTGGCACAGCCTTCCTATCTGGCCCTCCATACAGTTTTGCAACCCTGCTGTGGCCCGAAGGCTTAAAAAGTTTGCCCACCGCTGCCCTAAAGCCTTGTGCATGGTCCAGAGAGATGGTTGTAGGAATGGAGCCCAGCAGTGCTCCCACCACTGCATTTGCTGCTCGAGAGTGTCTGCTACTGCAATTTTGGCACAGCAACTAGGACCTGTTTTAGAATGTTCACGTTTTGTTTTGGCGTGCTGCTAAGAGTTGGGAAAGAGTTCTGCTGGGAAAGAGTTGTCTAACAGATTGTAACTTCTCATGCATTTTATGAGACAAGCAAAAGGCACATCCCTATCCCCAAGGTTTTCGCCTTGCTGAATTTCAGACATGCCAAACAATGAAGATGTGTTAGAATTACTTACAAAAATAAATGAGCCTTTTTTAATGGAGAGTGGTAGGTAACCTAAACATAGGGGGCCACTACCAGTTCCATCCTATGATGTAGAATAACTTGAGGTCTTTCTGGATGACAACACCTGGAGCAAAAGCGATTTAGTAAAACCAAGACTGAGTATTTCCATTACAATCCCATTTTCAATTGCTTAGCTCTTTTCAAAATTTTCATCTATTGAACGGAAATCTCAGAGCATGGTTTCTGCCCACAAATGGCTAGTTTTAGAAAGTTTGAGCAAAAAGGCTTTGGTGGCTTTTCAAAGGTGTGGGTGTTGGGGTGGGGGAGGGGTAGTGGCAAATGCTTCCCTTTTTAAAAAGTTTGAATAGCTGTAACTCCACTTTTTCTGAGGAAAAGTGTCTTTATTTAACCAGGTGGCGAGGTTGATAATTGCACTTTGTACATGCACTGTACTTCAGGTGCAACTTAAGTACTTTTTGTCACTGTTCTATGCATGGCTAACATAGCAGTGTGGTGTATGTACATTTATGGAGCCCTCTTTCATTGAGTGAGTATGGCTTTGCACATCTGAAAACAGTACATCGCCAGTGCAGTATTTAAAAATATGAAAAACTTTAAGCCCTTGCCTTACTAGGTGCTCATCTAGAACGTCTTGCAGCGTCTAACCTATATGTTTGGTTTAAAAAAAAAATCATTTAAAAACTACATCTAGGAGTATTATGCTTGCAAATGGTGAATAAAAATCAGTTTAAAAATTGTTTAAATTAAATTAAGTACAGGCTTATTTAAAAAACCTGTAACATAACATTTGAAATTGACCACCTATGTTAAGACCTAAACTTTCTATAATCTATTAATCACTTAAATTAAATACAGAACATTAAGCAGCACATGTCAGGTTGTAAAGAAAATGAAACCACTGAGCTAGTGAAAGTCAATAGCTAAGCACCTGGAACCAGAGTTTGATGAAATGCTAAACCAACTTTTGACATCAGTAGCCTCGTCTGCAGAGAGAATATTCTGTTCATTTCAGTTTATTCAACTAGTTCAGTTTAATGACTAGCTCATTGAAAGTTAAGAAACCAATTAGGATTTGGGAAAATAAGTTTTCCTCTTCCAATCTATGTATAAAAAGTAGGTGGGAGGATGAGATGATCTGCTAGTTCTAAAATCTTGAATGACGTGGTGACCAGAAACTATCAGTTCAGTTCACAAACTACATATAATCAGTTTTAAATGCAAAGCATGTTTTGATAAATGTGCAAAATACATAACTTTAAGAATTTTATTTAATGAAAAAAATTAAAATGCTCTTCATGCATTTTGAGTTTGGGATTTCTATCTAAATAGAGCTTGACACATCACAAGAAAAATTAAGCACCTAGTAAATAAGAAATGCATCACTCACCATTTTCTAACATAATTAAAAATTAAGAATTTGAATAAACATAAATTAAGCTATATAATTGCTTAAATGTGTATGGATCATGTATCCTAGTTAGCAAAGTGCCAAATTTAGCACAAAAGCTATATTTAGTTGCAAAACAACCTGTTTTAATAGGTTGATTCTCCTTGACTGGTAACTTTCTTTAGGAAAATAACAAATGCAAATACATTTGCATTTGTTAATGAAAAACGTGATTAAAATCAGTGACTTAAATCAAGGTTTCCTGCTTGTCAATGTAAATCATGATTAAAATCAGTGATTTTTAATCAATCCACCCTGCTTGCAAACGAGGTAATGCCAAAGTTAAGGTTTGCTGCTTGTGTGTATACCTCACACCATGGTCTTAAGATAGTATAGAATTTGAAAAACTACTACATTTTGTAATATAAGGTATTTCAGAAGATTGGAGGGCTGTACTGGATTCTTGTACGTTAATGACATTTGAGGACTCTGGCATTTCAGTGATTAAAAAATACCACATCTGTTTAAGGTGTGGAAGTGTATACAGTAATTCAAGAAAGTGTAATCTAACCTAATGTAATTACTGTATTGTGACACATGCACAATGGAGCAGGATTTAGGCTGTGCAGGCACCCTAAACTTTGGTAATAACTATGCAACCTCCGGTGTTCTAAGTTGCCGCAGTATACTTTCCATCCATCCAAAACGTTAACTTCTTATTTCTGTATTCTTAAGAGAAGTCTCCAGCATTCATTGCCATCTTCACATCCCCTACAACACAGTCAGTAACACGCTCAAAGTTATTCACTTCCATCACCAATAGAAGTAAAAAGCAGTATGCATCCCAGGTTATCAAACTTTGATTCTAGGGCAAAACATTAATAGTGATCTCTGCAGTGTGAAAGTAGAATGACATTACATAGGTATGGTCTGGGACATATATTCTTGATATTATGTGTCAGAGTTAAGATTTATTTGGGAGTGTAGTTGGCCAAACAGGGCATTTGAACAACTGAAGAAACTCACATTAATTCCATTAAAAATAAACTAGTATTAGCTTCTGATAGCCACTGTGGAAAACTTGACGATAAACAGAAAATTTCTTCATGACCTTTCTTAAATGTTCTGATTGAAACTTCAAAAATACAGAATATTTTTGATGATCAGTGCAGATATTTGGCAGTTGTGTACCATAAATTCATTTTATTAGGAAGTGCACTTTCTGTATTTGAATTATATTTGTTCTTAAAAAATAGTGTGGAATGGAGGGAGAGAAGAAGCTTCATGATAATTTTGCAAGGCTTAATTAAGTATCTTGAAAATGTTCCTCAAGGGTGTGTGATAACTGATTACTTGTCGTCCTCCGCGCCCCCCCCCCCAAATTTGCTCATGGCAAGTGGGTGGATACAGTTTAAAAACTAAATTTTTTCATAACTGATCATTCAAAAGAAGCATTTGCTCTTTGAAAGTCTGAGATTTAAAAAAAAAATTAAACTTTCTCCTGTGAAACAAAACAAAAGGAAACTTACCGTTTTCTTTGCTGTCTGGGAGAAAGGTACATCTTATAAAGCAATAGAAACGGTGTGGGATTTAAGCCCTTAAACACTAAAATCAACAGAATTCTGTATTATATTATGAATTTAAAAATAGTCCATGCATTTGTAATTATATAAAAACCACATTACTGGAACTGGACTAGTATTTTACTTAAGTAAATTTATTTAAATTTGGGTAGGTATAACTTACCTACCCACTTGACCACAGGACCACTTTCTTTTAAAGAAACAACCATTCGTTACTCTTAGGCCAGGTCTACATTCATTGTTCAGAGGTGTGAAAAACCACCCCCTGAGCAATGTAGTAATACCAACCTAAGTCCCTGTGTAGACAGCGCCATGTTGGCGGGAGAACTTCTCCCACCAACATAGCTACTGCCTCTCTGGTAGGTGGATTAACTCTGATAGGAAAGGTCTCCTGTCGGCTTAGTGCATCTTCATTGAAGTGCTACCGTGGTGTAGCTGTGCGGATGCAGCATCTTAAGCATAGACTTGCCCTTAATGATCTTTTTGTCTTTTCTGAGTGCAAGTGTTCTTTATTGCTTGTAACATGCTGATAAGTCTGGTCCTGAGAACAGCTAAGAAGGCTGTTGCTTCTGCTTCTCAGATGAAAACTAATCATTGGTACCTCTCTCCTGTGGTTTTAAAAAAAAAAAAGTCTAAATCCAAGTTGCTCTTATCACAAGTTATGTCTCTGCTAGGTATGTTTTACCTATGTAGGTATACCAATATACGACACTGGCGGAGCTCTCCTGGTGTGGATTATAGTGGTAAAGATGCATTCCATAGTTGATTCTGTGGGATTGTCTACACAGTATGTTAGTGAGCACCAATGGGGATGTAAATTCTTGTGTGCAGCAGTATGTCATAAACTGTGCTGGTGCACTCTAAAAGTTCCCTAATTGACATTGCCATAGTACTGTTTGAAACTCTTAATCTGTGTCAGCAAGATTGCACACAGTGTGAGACACGCTGCTGCACATGAGAATTTACACTCTGTTGTTCACTAATGCACTGTGTAGACAAGCCCTCGCTACTGGTCTAGATTGATCTACTGGGAGAAAAGTAGAGTTCAGCCAGATAGGGATAATGTCTCAATATCCTGGACCAGTGGTTCTCAACCCATGAGGGGCTTACAGCCCAATCAGCACACAGCTGCAGCCCATGTAACATCCTCGGGGCCATACAGGTAGTATATATAGGTTGTGGATACGGCCCACATAACAGAGAGAGCTGTATTTTTGTCCCACAATGGTAAATAGGTTGAGAACTGCCTGGACTGACATAGCTATTTCAGCAGAAATCTGTAGTACAGACATAGCCATAGATTCTATTTCATAATAGACTAGGGCCCATTTTAATGAATACCAGATTATAGGACAAACATGTTAACACTTCCAGTGTTATAATAAAATGCATGATGAGGCAGCGTAGCCTAATGCTTACAGAAACTGGGTGTCTTAGAGGTTCACCTTGGGCAAGTGATTTGATGACCCTCTTGCCTTAGCCATTCACCTTTAAAACTTTTAAAAGGCACATTGTTATCTATGAGAACTGAACTGTGCACCCGAGATGAATTTTTATCTAAAAAAGTTCTTTACTTCCCGCCCTTCACACTTAAAACAATACATACTAAAGAAGTAAAAGTAAAATCTGATGAACATATTTCCTGGGAACCAAGCAAGTTTTTTAGTAAAACTCTCTGGTATTTCTTAGATCAGTCTCGCAAAACTAATGAAAACCTATTAGCCAAAATATGGTTGCCTTTTCTCTGCATCAGTAGTATAATGGACAAGCTAATGATACTTACTGAATGCAGTCTTAAAGTTTCCTTGGGAAAACAGAACTGTTGACTATTGCACCATTATTATTCCCTTTTAAAAACACTCTTGGGAAACGTTTCTGTTGCTGCCCTTTAACTAGGGTCTTTGAGAACAGAATCTCAGTGTTTGGCAAAGGAGTTCTTGCACTCTTTTTAAAGTAGAGCTGCTTCCAACTGCATAGCATCTTTCCTGCTCCACAAATGCTTTTCTGGTGGCTATACTTCTTTCCCTTTCATCTAAATCACAGCAGATTTCTAGTTTTGAAGCTTTCCTTCAGAGGGAGGAGGGGATCAGTCTTTGTTTAAAAGACTTCTTTGGCTTATGGAAAGCTGGAGTGTGTCTCTCTTTCACCTTTTCCCTGTGCCCTGCCCTTCCTCCCTGGTTAGAATTGGTTAAAATTTCAGCCTATTTTTAAAACTTGTGTCAAAAATAAAAATCATGGGATTTACTTAGAGGTTATTTAATGTTGAAGGGTTGCAGAGAGGTTTGAGCATAATAGACTGGGGTATCCTAGTTAAATTGAAAAGCTAATTTTGTTTTATCCTTCGTGTGTGTGTGTGTATTCATAAACTACTTCCCCTGAGTTGAGTCAGTGTGGAATTAGTGGCTTTTCTCCAGCAAATTGATTTGAAACAAAGGGAGTCTATAACAGTTTTAAATCATCAGCCACTTTCCAAACAGGCTATAAATGTTACTCAGGAGCTATTTCAGTGTTTCTCAAATGTGGCCACCAGGGGCTTTTTGTGGGGCCACAGCCTCCTGGATGGTGATTGGTGTGGGAGGGGGACAAAACAGGGGCCTTTCCCCTGGTGCTGTCAGCAGGGGTTGGGCCCTGCCCTCCTCTGGAGCCATAAACGCCTGAGAAGCAGGCAGCCAGTGTGAGTACCCCACCTTCCTGGGGGCGGTAGGGCATGGGCTTCTGGCTTTCAGCTTCAGCCCTGGGAGGAAGGCAGTGGGCTCTGTCCCCTGGCTGCAGGGTTTCAGGCCCCAGCCCTCAGCCACATGGCAGTGGGTGCTGGCCTTGGGCCCACCCCTCCATCGTTCCTGGTCCCTACTGGATCCTCCAGCCCCGCACTTTGGTGGTGCAGCTGCAGGCCTCTGGTCCCCAGGCTCCAGCTGCAGGCTCACCCCATTGCCCTGGCCACCATTGCTTCCCTCGGTCCCCCATCCATTCCACCAAACACCTGCTGCCTCCCTTGGCTCCTTGTTCATCTCTCTCCCCCTCCCCCCCATCGTCACTGTGCTCCCCATCCAGAGCTTAATTTGTCTCCTGGCTTGCTAGGGCTAAGTAAGTCTGTTGTGAAAAGTGATATTTGTATGTTTAACATCACTTGTCGCTGCCTCCCAGCTAGCTAGCAAGTCTGCTGCTGAGAAAAGTGATGTTAACAAACATACAAATATTACTTTTCACAGAAACAGACTAACTAGCAAGCCTTAAAGAAAAGACAACCCCAAAAAAACACTAAGAAGATGCACGGCACCTTCTGTTTCTATTCTGTTTAGGTCCAGTAAATAGAAACAACTGTACAATAATTTTTATTATTGCATCTGCAAAAAAACTACATAAAAAAATTGCAGTGAATTGGACATGCATATTTGACAATTTTTCCTAAAATCTTAATTAACTTTCGAAAAACAAAGTGGCCACCAGCAAGAGTTGATGGCCGCACTCTGAGGCCACTAAAATTTTTTTTGTGAGAAACCTTGTTTAACAAGATCAGCCTATGATTGACTGACTGACCATTGCAGTAGTGGACTGCCAAATAAATTAATGTTGTGCATAAATGAAAATGTAGAAGACCTGACTGCTATCTTTGCTGTTTGACCTTATATTGAGCTCCTGTATTTCTTCTAAAACACTATAACCAACCAAAAGGTTTTAAGTAAGTGATTCTCTATTTCGGTGTCAAGTATCAGAGGGGTAGCTGTGTTAGTCTGGGTCTATAAAAGCAGCAAAGAGTCTTGTGGCACCTTATAGACTAACGGACGTTTGGGAGCATGAGCTTTTGTGGGTGAATACCCACTTCGTCGGATGCATGTATTCACCCACGAAAGCTCATGCTCCCAAACGTCTGTTAGTTTATAAGGTGCCACAAGACTCTGCCTCTATTTTGGTGGTGGTTTTTCCATTGCCTCTTATGGTATTTGATCTTTGCCTATTAGGTTTTGTTATGCCTGTCATTACACCTGTTGCTACAAGGCATGACCCGTGAGAGAGAGAGAAACTTCTGAGGACTTTGCTACCAATGTTTATGAAACTCAGTACTACAGAATAAAGTTGCAAACTGTCTCACTAGGAGAGTAAACTGCATATGTATAGCAGAAATAAGTATTAACTGGAAGAGTATTCTCTGGAAGTTCTCACCAGGGTGAATAGCAAAATGATAGATGTCTGCTTAAATATGTAAGCGTCTATGTAGAGTTTTCCTACTACACTTGTGAAAATAGAAATGAGAATAAACACTTAAAATTGAAAATTGTCTTAACAGACCAATCTTTTGTTCGTCACAGTAAAAATAACAATACCAGTATCAATAGTATCACCAAAATAAAATATTACTTGAATTCTACCTCCTGATGTTTGTGCTGGAAGAGTGACTAGCATGGTAATGGTTGCTTATCAAACAGATGTTGTGTACTTCAGCATCTGACCTCACTTTTTTTTTTTTTTTTTTTAAATCAAGGCTGGGAATGCAAAGATGGGCTAACTTTCTGAACTCCCTAACTGGACCAAATCAGACTAAGTAATGTTTTTTTCTTCCTCAGTTCACAATGACTAATGAAGAACCTCTCCCAAAGAAGGTAAGTTTGAAATGTTTTTATGGTTTTTTCCTTGTTTTGTTGGTAGCAGTGACAAACAGTTAAATTGATTGATTTGTTTTTTTTTTTTTTACTTTGTAGGTTCGCCTTAGTGAAACAGACTTTAAGGTTTTGGGTAGAGATGAACTGATCCTAAGGTAAAGTAACAAATGGGTTTCTACTGTATAAACAAAAACATTTTTAAAATGGGACTTCTCTCAAATCCTAATGGGAAATGTACTACTCTGTCCAAACTGCTTTTCATAAAGCACACCATGTAGCAATACTTGTAATTTGATAGTTGACAATAGCCAAGATTTTCAAAGTGATTTGATGTTTTCGTGTCCAACTTGAAACATATTAAAAGGGTTTGATTTCTCATATTGCTGCTCTCCACCCTCTGAAAAATCAGGCCTCTTTAAAGGTATCTAAACTTAGATACCCAGAACTGAGGCACCTGAAATCACTAGCCACTCTTGAAAGCATTTGTCAGTATCTGTAAATATGTCCTTGGAGTTATCAGGGTTTCCCAAAAAAAAAAAAAGGCCACTTTAATTGTAAATAGCATATTAGTATTGGTGAGTAGGGAGAGTTAAGCAGCTAGTAACTATGTAATTTAAGCTTTTTATTTAAAAACAAATTTCTGGTGGTCTTCATACCCCATAAAGATCTCTTGAATGTGGATCAAATATAAACTGATGCAGCTGCTTAACATTTTTCCCAAGTAGCAGCTGAGTGAAATTGGCAAAATTAATCAGTTTCACTACTGCTATTGGGAGTTCTTTAGCCAGCACTGAAACTGACAATCTTGTTTTTTCTCTGTTATGGAAAGCTGTCTGGAACAAATACACTGAAACTATTCAAAGGAGGGAACATCAAAATCAGACTGGAGAGAGCAGAAGAGACTGACTATATGGGGAAGTGGGAGCCATTAAGTGGGAGTATTTCAGATTGGTCAGATGGTCTCAGATTCTGGCTAATAGGTTTTTGTAATTGTAAAAGTTGCAACAGTTTAATTTAAATCTGTTCACTTATTCCAGTGTCAGGCCTTGTGATGAGCAAATCCAGTTGTAAACAAATTTAACTGTTCACGCAGTTGGGATTTTGTCAATACAGGGATGAACGCTGGTTTAAGTAAATAGATTTAAAAAACAATTTTAGTTAAATCATTGCAGATATTGTATGTAGATCAGCCCTAATGAAGGGAATTCACCGTGGGTTGGAATACCCTCCCCCCTTCAAGCAGCTGGAAGTGGTAGGGTTGGGTTTTTCACCAGTCTGTTACTGCTGAACCTTGCTGGTGACTGCATCCCACCATAACCACCTGATCTATTGTATGGCCTTCATCCAGTGATTTTTTTTCAAGCCTGTATCTCACTGTTAGATGGCAAATTACTTCATAGTTGTCTTTGGACACAGGAATATACATAAGTGGTGTCTCACAACCTTGAAGTATGAATGTTTATATATGTTGGGGACCCTCCCCCCAAGATACTAGAATATTTATTAATTGACAGTATTCATGTTTACATATATAGTATGTAGGGATTGCATAGACTTACTTTCCTTGGTTATATATTTTGACAACTTAAAATGTTTCAGTATCATTTGTGGTGTCTATATATGTTGTGCACAGATAATCAGTGTGTTTGTGGGTAATGTTTTGCTGTTTTCTAATGGGATCTAAAAGATGTACACATTAAGTAGACTTCACATCCTGGCACTGGTTACATCAGTGAGTAAACAAATATTAACTTGAAGTTTCACAACAAATACTGTCTCTTTCCAACTTTTCCCAAACTGGTTATGGGAGTACTTTTTTTTAAATAGCTCTCGCTATGGGGGAGGGATAGCTCAGTGGTTTGAGCATTGGCCTGCTAAACCCAGGGTTGTGAGTTCAATCCTTGAGGGGGCCATTTAGGGAACTGGTAAAAATCTGTCTAGGGATTGGTCCTGCTTTGAGCAGGGGGTTGGACTAGATGACCTCCTGAAGTCCCTTCCAACCTTGATATTCTATGATACACCTAGGGGAACCCAAATTCATTATAGCGCTGCATGACAGCAGCTGTTGTCTCTTCCCTTCCCTCCCCCCCCCCTTTTTATCCAGTAGCTAACTACTATAGAAATGACATCCCCTTGCTTATACAGACTGTTCAAGAGAAGACTATGGTTCCAACATTTATCATGGAATCCTGCCTTTAAATCTGCTTTGCTTACCCCCACACGTCATTCCTAACAGTTCCCACTCTACAAATGGCTTCTGTAGAGCATGTATGTAAACCACTTGTGACCTTCATGAGGCAGCAAATGTGTCAGCAATCATGTGGTTATTCGTTCTCCTTTTGACTGTTCTGTACTAAATATAACTGGTAAAAAGAGAAAATAAGAGAGACATGAAGGTGAGCTACCAGAACAGACAAAATTACAAAGGGCTTCTGGGAATCTCATGGGCACACTGATCTGCAGCAGATTTTGATTTTTTTGGAATAGTATTTCACTGCAGTGAACTTCCATTTATCTCCTGCACCTACTCCTTTCCTTCTAGTAGTGTCATCTAGACTCTAGGTTTCAGATTTCTAGCTTAAGCTTTTCAAAGATAGAATTCCAATTACATGTCCCATTTCTAACAGCCTGTACTGATAAAGCAAATGAGGAGACGCTGTGATAAAAAGGAGGAGTGACTGACAGAGTGGAAAGCATATTAAGTAACTACCCAGTAGTCAGTAAAAATGTAATGGGGGTAAATAATCCAGAAAAACAATTATGCTCTAATGTTCACAAGATTAAAACGTTTGTTTACATTTGAAATGACAATTTATAAGATTCTACTTCTAGCAAGATTGTAAACACCACAATTTAAACGTGTGCTAATTTCAAATTCTAACTTAATCCCTTATTTCCCTCCTTGATCTTCCATTTTAACATCTCCACCCCTGGAAAAGTTACTTTTTTGCCAGCAGTTCAAAACAATCAAGATAACCCTTAGATGTGTCTTCCCCACAAATTGACAGATTTTTGTTTTGCAGTCTACCATTTCACTAGCCTGGACTATTTTTTTTTTTTATAGCGATACACACACACACTAACTTTTTATTCTCCATCATGCTTAGAGCAAACAAATTGTGTGAACTGATAACTTTTACAGTTTTGAAAGGCTGTGTCGGGATTGTTGAAATTTCTACGATAGAATTGGGCAAACAGATAAAAGCTTATAACCCCCAAGCTTGTGTGCCCAATACTTAGTGCCCTTTAAAATGGGCAAACAATACCATTGCCTATATTCTCTGCTTGTATCATGAAAAGGGATGGTCTGCTTAACTTGTTCACAAATTTTTAAACTGAATTTTTTAACAGACTTATGAAATTGTACTTCTGTCACTGAAGGGCCTTTTTGAAGATTGATGGAATCCTTTGGGCTTCTGAGGATGAATTTAGTGAGTGTGTGTGGACAGAATTCTGTTGATGGTCTGGTAGGATATTATGTTAACCTTTTGTCTACTGTTGATATAGTAATTCCAAAACACCCCTTTCTTGACTTTAATATTCACAGGTCATTGTGGTGTTCTAATTCACTTTACTAGTAAAAAGTAATCTAACTCACTTCCCTGTAGTAGTGGAAGGAGAGATTGCTTACCTTGTACAGTAACTGGAGTATTTTTGGGGCTGTCCCTATAGATACTCCACCTCATGTGTGCATGTGTCTTTGGGAGATTTTTTTTTGTGGCAGTGTCTCTTCGGCATGTGCTCTAGACATTGTACCACGGTGAAACACTCTTGGTTCCTTTTCCACCATAAAGTCCTGCAGAAGGAGGGTGGGTACTGGAGCAGCCATAGGGGGACACATCTCTAAGAACTTAATGTACAAGGTAAGTAACCTCTCTTTCTTTGAGTAGTGTCCCTGTTGATGCTCCACTCAAGACTCCAGGGCAGCATTCTTGGAAAGAGGAGCAAGCTTCAGAGCTTGATCTAAAACTGTTGATAAGACTGCTGTGTCAACAGCAGCATCTGACTGCCTGGAGGTGTATACCAGAACAAAGTGTTTAGAAACTGTGTGAACTGATGCTCAAGTTGCAGCTTTGCCAATTTCTGCAACTGGTATACTTTTCAGCTATGTATGTGTCTCCCAGACAGTGGATGCACTGTGAATGTCATTTGCTATCTGCAACAGATTCCAAGCATGTGAGGCAGTGCTCGAGTCCCAGGGATCCTGGTATACCACACTGATGACAACCCCTGAGCAGAGTCTCTTGATGGGAGGCAGGCGGCAGTGAGGGGAGAAGAGAAATGAGGTGTTTAATGGAGGAAAAAACCCTAAAACAAAATAGAGCTATAAAGTAAAAGGAAACAATGTCAACCTGAAGCAGGCACGCTAGATGCCCTGTTGCAGGACAGTTGAGAGGTAATGAAGGGTGGTGGTTTGCCCTCCTGGGCACAGCTCTATCTCCCCCATATGGGTGCGAGGAAGTCTAGTGTACACCCATGGGCCGAAGAGGCACCGCTACCAAAAATCTCAGATTAAAGGCACGTAGAGTGCATGCGCACCTGAAGTGGAACATGCAAAGGGAGGCTACTCAGAAGTCCTGTTCTAAGGCTGAACAATTGCAACACTAATTTTGAAAACGCCTTGCTGTAGAGGAGAAAGAAGGGATCTTCATCATAGCATCCTCAAAGTTCTGATCAGCAGCACCTTTCCAGAAGATGAACAGCCTGGCTAACTGAGGCTGTTTTAATCTAGCAACAGTCAGATTTATTATTTTGAATGACTTAAAATTACTTGCAGATAAAACCAGTTGGATTTGGACTAAGCTGTCTTCATAGTGACAAAACAGTGCATGATTGGCACCATCTTTCCTACTTGAGCTTTGACAGATTGGACATAAATTCTGAGGGCGCTGCAGGGTACAAACCTACAGGTTCGGTCCATAACTTGTCTAATAAAGGCAAGTGGGAATATGCTAGACTATTGTTGAAGGGAAGGCATTAATGAGCAACTCCAGGAAGGGTAGGATGTTGCTTAAGAAAGCTTCTTGTCCTCGTTCTCAACTATTGCTCTGCCCAAATCATCTTTTTTGGGGAATGGTGGTTGAAGGTTGTGATTGAACAGTTCTGACAGAACCAAAAGTAATGATCGCCTTGACTCCAGTCATTGTTTTTAAACTGTGGGAATAGTGTCAGCTGTGGTGGTTCCACTCCTAGTAATGGATTAAGATTAGATGTCAATGCTCCTTTTTCTGGAAATATCAGGCAACAGTATTAAAGCCCATAAAGTGTTTGTTTGCCATTGGAGCCTACCAATGGGAAGGGAATGAGAGCCCCAAAGATTGTGTGGAACAAATTACTCCCCTACCTGGATGACTCTATTGTGCATAATTTTGTTGTTAATACATAAAATAATAAGAGTAAAACCAGTAGGAAGCCTAGTGAGGAAGTATGGACTGTAGTGTCAATCATTTTAAGATAAGTTATGCTTGCAGGCTGTGGAAAGCAACAAGAAGAAATGCCAGAGGTCTTTACAGTAATGTGTGTCCTTTTTTTTTTAAAAAGGATGTTGAAAAATGTGGTTTTTTTGTTTTTTTTTTTTAAGTTTCAGGTCTCAAACGTCCTTCAATGAGAGACTGAGGTCCTTCAGTCTATTAACAGTCTCTTTAATCAGATATCGAACTGTAGATTTTATTAAAGTCCAGAAAGGATCATTAAATCATCTAGTCCAGTGGCTCGTGAACTGTGGGTCAGGACCCCAAAGTGGCTCGTGACCCCATTTTAATGGGTCACCAGGCTGCATTAGACTTGCTGGGGCTCGGAGCTGAAGCCGAAATCTGAGCCCTGCTGCCCAGTGCTGAAGCCTTCAAGTTGTGGCACCCCCCAGGATGGCAGGGCTTTGGCCCCCCTGCCTGGGGTGGTGGGGCATCATGCGCCTTGGCTTTGGTCCCCTTTCCCAGGGTCACATAGTAATTTTGGTTGTCAGATGGAGGTTGCAGTGCAATGAAGTTTGAGAAACCGTGATGTAGTCTGACCTCTTGTATAGTGCTGTTGTATTGTATTGAGCTCAGTAACATGTTTCACTAAAGCGTATCTTTAGGAGAGGCATCCGCTCTTTATTTGAAGACCTATACAGGGAGAAGATCCTGATGGCTAGAAAGCACGTTAATCTTAGGTAGTCATAAGAAGATCCAATGACTGGATCGGATGGGGAAATAAGTGCAGGCTAACAGCGAGCATTATGAAATATTGGAACAGATTGATAGGTCCTCTTCACTTGAACTCTTCACATCCGAGTTTGACATCTTTAAAACACACACACCACCCCTCTAGCTTCCACAAAAGTTAAGTTCAGTGGAGGAATTATTGGGTGGAATTCTATTCAGTGTGTTTATGCAGGAGATCAGGTTAGATCAGGAGGTTCTCAAAGCAGAGAGCAACTGCTTTAAATTATATAATTGAAATCTAGTGTTTTGGAAAATTATACACATCTTTCCACTTCAGTGTAGTGTATTTATTGTAAACATATAATGCATAAATCTTTGTTCCTAAACACAATATATATTGTGTTTATTATCACCACTTTAAGGAAATTGGGCTCTGGGGATTGTAATATCATGCATGCAGGTTTGTCATCTTGAGACTAAAAAGATGGGACAGCATTAGAGGGCTTGATTGTTCAGCTGCTGAAAAGCTGCACTAAACTAGACCAATCAAAACACTGAGATCAGCCCTCCAAAAAAGTAATTTGTAATTTAACAGTCAGGGTGGTACTGGGAAGGAGGAGAGCTTGTGTGGCCTAGTGTGCACGCCCCTCCCCCCAAAAAACTTGCTGTACACACCCCCCACCCCCAGCACAAAGGCCAAGCATTATGCAGAATGCAAGGTGGCATGATACAAGCATTGCCACCCTTACTTCTGCAGTTCTGCACTGCTGTTGGTGGTGGCACTGTCTTCAGAGCTGGGCGCCCAGCCAGCAGTCACCGCTCTCCAGCTGCCCAGCTCTTGAGGCAGCACCTGCAGCCAGCAGCAGCACAGAAGTAAGAGTGGCAATAGGGCACTAGCAAGTCTGCTGTGAAAAGTGATACACCTCTACCCTGATATAACGCAGTAAAGCAGAGCTCTGGGGTGGGGGCTGAACACTCCAGCGGATCAAAGCAAGTTCGATATAACGTGGTTTCACCTATAACACAGTAAGGTTTTTTTTTGGCTCCCGAGGACAGCGTTATATCGGGGTAGAGGTGTATTTGTTAATACCACTTTTCATAGCCTCCCAGCTAGCTAGCAAGTCTTTCTCTGAAGTCTGTGCTAATGTCTGGCATGAAAAGTGATAGACAAAGCGCTCTCTCTCTCTCTCTCTTCCCCCCCCCCCCCCGAATTAAACAGTACCTATTTTTAAAAAAACTTTCTACTTATAACAATGAAACATTTTTGTTGAAGTCTTAATTTAAAAGTGGTGAGAAAAAGTAAATTCATTTGAACATTTAAAATAGTGTTAAATATAAATGTTTAATTTATATGGGGGGGATGGTGGTCTCATTTAGTGGTTTGCTGTCTGAAAGGGGTTGCCAATATAAAAAGTTTGAGAACCACTGGATTAGATTATGTAGACTATTATTAGCCTTAAAATCTGTCAAACCCTCCTCAGAGGGTACTTGTGCCATTTGTCTAGTAGATAAGGTGCTGCGTTGGGAATCCAGGTTTTTTTTCCCAGTTCTATCACTGACTTGCTGTGTGAGCTTGGGTAACCTGTTTCCCCTACCACCCATTTGTCTGTCATGTCTGTTTTGATTGTAAACTCTTAATGGCAAGGATTCTTTAATGGAGTTTGTACTGTGCTTAGGACAATTGGGCCCTGATAGCTGTTGAAGCCTTTAAGTACCACTATAATACAAATACTTAATGATGTATGAAAACAGAATCCAGCTCGTTTTTCTAGCTTTGCTCTGTATTAACAGGGACAAGAAGTAGTAATTTGTCATGAAAGCAAGCAGATACAGACAGCTATTACACACAAAATCTGTTGAATAAGAATGTGGCATTTTTAGTCATACTTCAGTAAAACTGCACTTTAAGCCAGTTTACTAGTAACTGTCAGTCTTCCTAGCCTTTAAACCATCAATTTTCATGAAAAAGTGCTGTTAGTTAACACCTATTAAATGTGCTGTTCTGATTCAAGTTTAACGTTTCAGGAAGTAGCATTTCACTGCAGCGCCTGCTGCAGATGAGTTTTCTCTGGGGTTATGGAATAGATGCTATTATAGGAACATATGTCAAAGGCAGGAGTTAAAGCACAGTAAATAACCTCAGTGCAGGATTTTCACTCCTGGATATTGTGCCCTCCTGGCTCTTCAGATTTTTGCCCATCTGGGGCACCTGTAGGCTGGCTGTATGACAGAGCTTTTCCCTACTCAGAACATTCCAACCCCAGGTACCTCAAAGGCTTGAACATTTGAGCTAGTTCCTCTTTGACTGGTCAAGAAAGGAACTTCCTATATGAGCTGTCTGATGACATATGAAGGTTAATTGTGTGCAATAAAAGGTTCCCTTGAGTCTGTTTACACAGTAGATTCCACTTATTAGCAACTGCCAAATAGCAACTTTTTGCTGGCAACCAAGGTGATAAGTGGAAGGCAGGTTTCTGAATCAACAGCCAAGGAAGGAAACCAAGGGCTGCAGCCCCTAGAAAATCTGCTTGCAGGCAGGGGAGAGAGGCCACAGCCCATGTGCCAGGGCTTTCTGTGGGGAGCAAGGGGACTGGGAGCCAGTGGGGCTGCACCGTACCTCTCCCTGTGCTCTCTGGGGTTGGGGATAAGCACATCCAAGTGCTTCCTTGCCTATATGTAGTCCCTTGGCAGGGCACAACTTGGAGAATGCAAGGAGAGAGGTACCATGTGATTCTGACATCTGGGCTGCAACCCCCGCCCACAATCTCCCATCTCAGCTTGCAGCCCCATACCTCCAGGGTTGTCCCTGTGTGCAGGTGGGTGTGCCACACTGCAGCCGCAGCAGGAAGCACTGGGATGGACTGAGCACCAGATGCAGGCAGGGAAGGCATGTCCTAGCACTTCTTTCCCTGGCTTCAGGTGGCAACTTAAAAAATTTAAATTAAAAAAAAAAAAAAAAAGCAGCATGCTGTTGCCAATATCCGAATCCCCTTAGCATTGTGTTAATGGGATGGGATTGGTTCCTGTCAACATATTGCCATTAACTGGAAGTTGCTAATATCAGGATTGCTATTAGCATAATCTACAGTACTTCCAAGACACAGAGTTGGGAGACCTGGTTGGGGAACACCATGCCTTCTGGAGCAAAGCTTTCTGAAACTGAGTGAACATCTGAAGCAAAACTCTTACAGCTTGTCTACACTGGCACTTTACAGCACTTCAACTTTCTTGCTCAAGGGTGTGGGAAAACACGCCCCTGAGTGCTGCAAGTTTCAGTGCTGTAACATGCCAGTATAGACAGTGAACCAGCGCTGGGAGCCATGCCCCTCGTGGTGGGTTTATTTAAAAAAAAAAAAGCCTCTTCCAACGCTGTGCTGCAACTACACAAGCCATGTTAAATTGCTGCCATGGCAGTGTTTTAATGTTGCCCATGAAGATGTGCCCTCAGTCTCCTGGGATTGGTCTTGGCCATCCAAACAGAAGAGAGAAATCACATTTGTCTGTGTCGGTATGAGATTATTAGACCACTTGTGGCAAGTTAAGAATTTTGTTTTAGATGGCTGTTCACTTCCAAGTTCAATAGGTATAAGGTCCTCAAGGAGGTTTCCCAACTCCTGAAGTTTTGGTAGGAGCCTACAAAAGGGTCAGCAGTTGTGAATGCAAACTGTCTGCCACAGAGTTCGAATGTTAAGATGTGCCTAACAGTGTTACAGTAGAGAAGTTGTGAAATTGTTAATACACAGGTTGTCAGTTTGCATGTAAACTGGTGATTTCTTGCAAGGAACAAGCTAGAGCATTCTGAAGCCTCTTGAAAAATTAGGCTGGAGCAAGCTCAGTATTCAGACTGTGTTAAACTACAGGAGTGCTAGAGGCCTTCCCAAAAAACGCACAAAAAACCCCCGCACAACTTAAGAGCCAAGGGAATTTCCTAAATGTATAGCGGGCACAAGACCCAAGAATGAATCCTGTATAGTATTTTCAGAGAAATAATAATTTAAGGTAAGTAATTTTGTTCTTAAATTGATATTTTAAGTGTCAGAACTTAGTAGAAATTCCAAAGGAAATCTTGAATAAAAAGCTGGCCATAAAATAGAACAGATTGAAAATGCTCCTATAAATTAGGAGATAGCAACTTTTACCAGAAATATTATTTACTGGGTGCATACATGTTGTTGTTCCTAGGAGTCAGGTGCTCTCAAAGATTTTATTTTGACAATTCACTGTAACTGAATTTTATCTCAAATTAGACTTTTTTTCCCCCAGACCTTTAAACAAAATGGAAAAATCTCTAGACAAGGAATAATTGCAAGAATGGTCTTATTTAAGTGAAATTCTGAAGTTGTGGTGTCTCATGGTCATTACTAAAATATTAGTCTTATTGTATACCTTACCATTTGATAAAGATCTCTTGAAGTCCGCTGTTAAGTCAGATGGGAGCTCATTGCTTTGAAAAATCTAGATAGTTTATTTAGTAGTCTAATTTTTTCCTCCTTGTTAAGATTTTGACCTGGATGCCCAAATGCCATTCTCTCTCTATCCCCCCCCCCCCCGCCCATTTTGTTTGCATCAGAATTGTGTAAATCTAGAATCTCTTCTTGAATAAATGGATTATTTAAGTATTCCGTGGCTAGAGTATCCAAAAGATGGCCAACTCTAATAACTTAACCATTTGTCTCCCATTCATTGGATTTTCAGAAGACAATCCTGGCTTGAACAAGCCAAGAAAACTTCCCAAGTTCTCACTTTATTAATTTTGACTGTCTGAATTTCTTGATGGATTCTAAATCTGCTTGTATATTGTGCGTTTGTGATGTCTTCACATTTCTTTTTATTTTGTTTGATAGTTTTGCATTTGGGAACACAATAATATTTAAATGAACAAGTAAAGTGTTCCATATATTAATGGCTAAATAGTAAATATGAATGGTCCAAAGTTTTGTCCAGAATAACACAAACAACCTTCTAAGACTCTAGTATGTCACTTTTTTTGAAAGCAGTGATTTTTCTTTATCCTTTAGTTCAGAAGCAGAATTAAACTTGACTTTTTCAGCCATGAAAGTCAACTTTTCCATCTTTTTAACTAGCATATAGAGGATCTAATATATATACCTGCATATTTCCCTTGTGACTTATTCTGGTTATGGTACAAATGTGTATTATGTTAGTGTTTTTAAACAAAGATGCCTCAGTCTAATGAATCAAGGTTCAGAAATGTTTGTTTTTTCCTCCCTCAATAGGTGGAAGCAATATGAAGCATATGTACAGGCTCTGGAGGGCAAATACACAGATCTTAATTGTAAGTTAGTCCACTTTCAAAGTCATAAATGTTACACAACTGTTTAAATACAGTGTCAAGTGATTTATATGCCTTGTAAATAAATAAATAAACGCAGTAGGGAATAATAATCTGGACAGAAGGGGTTACCTGGCTGGTTTAGTATAGGCCACAAGAGCAGATTCTCTCCTTCTCCCCCCTTCCTCTCTTATCTCCCCCCACCCCGTACATTCAGTCAGTTGTCTTCTGTTGAAGGTCTTCCAGTGGCTTCTTCATCTATCAGTAAATGGTCTGTTTTTGTTTGGGCACGTTTAAAATTAGCAGGTGTGTCCAGACTAGGGGGAAAAAAAATACATGCCCCTTTTAAGACAGATCTTGGCAATCTGGTCCATTCAGACCCATCATATTATCCTGTGAAAGAGAGGCTGTTTTTACAAAACCATTATAGGATGAGAAGTGAAGGGATTTTTGGTTAGGGGAAGAGGTCTAAAATGAATCGCCAGTTAAGTCTCGTATGTCATGTATCTTAATTTACCCCTTTTGAATATTCACCAGCTATTCTTTAACTGTAGCTCTTATCCTTTTGAAAGAGAAGAGGAGAGACTTCCACCCACCCCAAGATTGGATGAATGGGTGTGTTTTAAGGGTAGCTGAGTTACCAATCCTAGTTATCTGTCACTAATTGGACTGGCAGCTAAAATAATTGATTTACCATCTTTTGTCTTTTCAAATCTTGAGAATTCTTTGTACCACTACTCTTCAAGGTGGCGTTGCTCTCTTTCAACCTGTATTTATCATGCTTGCTTTGAGAGAGACTGACATCTAATTGGTTTCATTCTTGTTGTGGTTTTGTACATGCAACAAACTGAAATGAGTGTATACCATAGGTTTCCCTTTGTGCTGGGACCACTCTAGCCCTGTAGAAATGCATTAAATGGACTGGATACGTAACTTTCACTCTAATGCTCCTGCCATCTTCAGGTGCAGGAGCAGTAGTACCAGCACTAATAATCAGTGACACAAACTAGTACAGATTTTATACAAACAATAGTGTTTTTTTTTAAATTGTCCCCAAAGCTAGTTTTAAAAGTTTTTCCATAGTGTGCATTAAAAGAGCTCAAGTCGTTTAAAATAACATTACTAAATAGCAGTCCTAGCATCTTGTCATTTTAGTTGACAAATGCTGTGAGCAAAACAAAAAAGTTACATCTGGTGTCTGATGGTGCTTCCATTGAAGCCAGACATTGGCAAAAGTTCTGTTGTTACAATGTCAGTAGAAACAAAAATTGAATCCCTAACTTTCATTTCCAACATATCTAATATAAATGTTTTAACATGGTGTGTTTGGTTGGAATGAAACTTTTTTTAAATATGATTGGATTGCCATCTCTGAAGTTTTGTAATGTCAAAATGTGACCGTGGGGTTTTGACATTCCAGCTTGAGTATTGTCTAAAACCTGTGCTGCTTAGAAATTGAGCACAGTTGCTGAGAATGCACACTCCTCACCTGTACTGGTCTCTTTCTGAAGACCTTGCCCTCCCATAGTACCAGTGCAGCTCCTTGGGTGGTAGCAGCAGAGTTGGAGTGCTAGTGAAGAAGAGGCACAGGCAGTGGCTGGTTTACATTAGTGCTTTTGCAGTTTCTATCATGTTAAATACCAGTAGTAGCAAGTTTTCAAAAAAGGACTAGTAGAAACTGCTTAACAGGAACTGTCACAAATTTAAAATGGACTCTAGAGTAATTCCAGTATCTAAACCTTGATGTTTTTGACTTAGTTTTTCTTTAATCTATTTTAAAAGCAACCAGTTTATGCTTTCTAAAATCGTAATAGTCTTTGAGCTAGTCTCTTGTAAGCTAGGCTATTAAAGTTTGTGCTTTCTGTATTTTATCATCATTAGCTAATGATGTAACTGGATTGAGAGAGTCTGAAGAGAAGCTGAAGCAACAACAGCAAGAGTCTGCCCGAAGAGAGAATATCCTGGTGATGAGGTTGGCAACTAAGGAACAGGAAATGCAAGAGTGTACTGTAAGTATTTAATGTTGATAAACGTCTTAATGTTACAGGAATGTGTTTTCAGCTGAGCATGTACTGCATATTGTTAGTATCTTGTGGGGGAAAAAATAGGATCAGAATCTGAAGTGTAATGATGGAAGAATATACATTTTAACTTAAACTACACCTCTACCTCAATATAATGCTGTCCTCAGGAGCCAAAAAATCTTACTGCATTATAGGTGAAGCTGCATTATATTGACCTTGCTTTGATCCACAGAGTGTGCAGCCCCGCCCCTCCGGAGCACTGCTTTACTGCATTATATCCAAATTTATGTTCTATCGGGTTGCGTTATATCGAGGTAGCGGTGTATAGCAAAGACATTCCTCTCCTGATGAGTGGCACTAATTCAAGTACTGTTACATTCATAAACAATGCTGTACTTTTGCTGCTGCTAACCTGTTGCATGAGTCCATTTTCTTTTTTAATATATAGTTTATCGAATATATAAATGTCAAATAACTTCTTCACTCTGGATATGGGAGCAGACTTTGGAAGTCAGTGGCATTTTATCCTTAAGCGCCAAGAATCAATGTCTACTGCTGGAGCTTCTGGTCTGACATTCATATTGGTGTTGGGTTGCTAGTTTTTGTTATCCTTCCCCCTGATTCAGATTGGGTAGACATGCAGTAATTTTAGGAAAGGAGGCTTTGTTTTTTCGTTTGTTTTTTTCTGATCAGAATTCTTTTGAAATTTAGCATCAGTTTTTCTTTTCCCTCAGAGTTACACTTCTATTGCTCCTCTTTTTATGTTTAATTTTTTTCTTTCTACTCTTCTCTTGCCTCCCCTCCCCTTTTTCTGATTTTCTTTTTTATATCTTTAATTTGGCCTCTGGAGATTCCTCTTTCCTTGTTTGGGATTCTCTTGGAATTCTGTATTTTCTCCTTTTACATGTTTCTTCCATATCACCTCTACCTTTCTTATCTAGTCAAGTATTTGTTTCTTCAGTGAGCAACCCATGAGAGAGCGCGCGCTGTAAAATGCTTCCTAATCCTAGGGGTTAAGTGTGCCATCCATCCACAGTGCACTCCTAGGAACTGCTTGCATGGGGAACAAAGACCTAAGCTCTGTTGAGAACAGTTTCACAACCCCCTTCCCTTTCTCCAACCTTCCTTTCTCCTCCTCCTCCTTCAGGATCACAGAGGTGCCAGAAGTAGTAGTGTAAGCCTGATAATCTGTTTCACACCACTGGTGCAGAGCCACCATTGAAACATTGTCGCAGTCCTCTACTCATGCTGTGAAAGTTAAGAAATGAGGAGAGGGTTTTTTAGTTTTTTTTCCTTCCCCCCCATACTCTTATTTACAAATTAATGACTTCAGCAATTTTTTTCTTGTAAAAAAAAAACGTTCTTTTCGGTTCAGATTTTTGAAATACATACAGAAATAATTTTATCTTGTTAGATAGTCCGATTAAACTTTTTCTGAAATGAGTCTGTAGAACATAGATCAATTGTTGAATTCAGGTAGGGGTGTGTGTGTGTGTGGCATACCACTGAACTTGAAATACTTAATTATCCAGTAGCTGTAGATATGAGATGACAAGGATTTACGTGATTATCAAAATGTGTAATGATGCATCCTTACCTTGAGTACTGCTCCTTTGTGTCAGGGTGCAGTGTTGCCAGGGGTCTTCGTCTTTGGCTATGGCTTATCATTTTCTTGGCCCTGAGATGGCCTCGCTCTTCTGTGTAAGCTGGCAGGACAGCCAGGCCAAAGAAGTTCACTCCTCTTCTAGGGTAAGAAAAGGTCCAACTGAAAGTCCAAAACAAATGCTCAGATTTATGGTTCTTCTGCCTTCTCAGGTTCTACCAAAGTACTCTGCTTCTTGGCCCCTTCTCCTGGCCCCTGTGGAGCTTCTTGGTTTTTAGTGTCTTGGTTCTGCCCCAGGATTCCCCTACTGCCTCCTTTCCCCAGGGACTCTGGCTGCTTCACTTAAGGCCTATGAGGAGTAGAGAGATCTCTCTCATGGCTCAGCCACCAGAGTCTACTCTGCTCCCTGTGGGTCTCTTAGCCCCTCTTCCCCTTCTGAAACACTGGCCCCAAGACAGTGTCCCTGGATGCCTGGCCCCTTCCAGGAGCTCACCATAGGCGTTAGCTCTACAATAGAGCTCTGCTCTCTAACCACAGCCAGCCCCAAACTACTGGGCTTCCCATGTAGGAGTATCCTATCTCCTCTACAGTATCTCTCCCTATACTGCATTCTCAGCTGTATTTAAGTCCTTCCTGATTCTCTGCAGCTGGGTCACTGATTAAGTTCCATATCGCCATCAGCTGGGGTTAGCTGGTAGGTCAGGACAGGGCTGAGTCAGGTTTGCCTTAAAGAGACAGCCAGCCTGTGACAATCCTATGAGGTTTTCTTGGAATGTCATTAAATTGTTTGCGGATAAGACACATACACCTAAAGGAGATTCTCTTACAGAAACTTTTTTCATATTTTTAAGGTGGAAATTTATTTTAACTTCAGGGTGTCAAATACAAATTGCAGCTCGATTTTTGTCCCTTAAAAAAAAAAAATTAAAAAAATCCCCATTTACATGTTGGAACATGTCCTTTATGAATCTCCTCTTTCCGGGATGGTTAAAAGGATGGAATATCCACCTCTAAGTGAAGATACAGAAAAGATACAGTGTAAGATATATACCTTTTGAGTATGTGGGCTTTTAAAAAAAAATTAAAAAATGGAGAGGCTAGGGTTTTGGGTTTTTTTTGTTTTTTAACTCTTCCAGAATTGATTTTGGCAATGCAGTTCTTGAGGAAGCTTGGTATATATTTTAAATGGTGGTGTTAGAAACCTGTTTTTGTAACATTGGAAGTGAAGTATTTTCATAAATAAAGTACAGTACTGGCAGCATTATATATGAGAGGGGAGCAAACCTAAGTGAAAAGTGGGTTGAACACTGGGGTTTTGTAAATGAACAAAATAAGTCACTGTTTAGTGGAAAGATGAAGCCTGTTTAGTGAAACGTTCTATGTAAAATAATGTACTGTGTGGATTAGATAATTTTGGTAAAAATACAAAATGACACCACAGGGCATTCGCTAACTTTTGACTGCTTAACTTTGCAACTGTAACATTCTTTTAGTGTAGTTTTGTATGTAATATGTTTATATAGAAGGGAATATGTAATAAACATGTTCTTGGAAAGAATCTTTGAAAAAAGGCTTTGTAATAAATTGTTTGACAGGTTGAAGTTTGTTTGAAAGACCTCCTGTAAACAATTAAAATAAAACTGGTATTCTAGTTGAAGTCCAAGTGAAACAGTGGATATCTTAAAGTTGCATAATTAAAATAAAATCTAATCAGAGTTTAAACTGGTTTCAGGGACTAAACCTGCCCCTGGGTCTTCACTGCTGTTTTCAATGGTAGTGGTTTTTCAGTCAGATTTTTTTTGGGGGGGAGGTGTTTTGTGTGTGGGTTTTTTTTTGTTTGTTCCCTGTTGCTATTTGAAAGACTCCCTCAAATAGCATAAACTGACTATACAAAGAGAAAAGTCAAGCTAACTGGACATGCAGTTCTGTCAAATGCACAAACTAAACTTTAAAAAAACCCACAAATATTTTTCTATCACGTATACAAAGCGGCCTCAGTCCTGCAGGCAGATCCTTGTGCCTGGTGCAGAGCTTCCTTCACTTAAATGAAACTTTATTTAGGCACAAGGATTTGCCTGTGCACACCTACCTGCAGTATTGGGGTGTGTAAGTGACCATGGCAGTTAAAAAAATCAAACAGAAGTGTAATTTTTAAAGTTTATGTTCCTTTCAGCCTGTGAAACTCTTAATTTACTTTATTGCTGTAATCAAGAAACATGAGAGGCTTAGGAAGCATATTAAACTGAATTTAGTATAAACAGATTCTGCCTGTGCTAAGGAGATGTAATTTTAACAAGTAGATGGATTTAGAATTCAAATACTTCTGTTTAGCACCCCTTTTAAAGTAAAATATATAAAGATCTGGTTTTTAAGTTGAAAGAAATCACACTTCCAAAAATGCAGTTGAATGAATCATATTTAAATATGGTAACAGTAGTTCTATAAGTAATGTGCTAAAGGAAAATAAGTAAATTGAAAATAAATACAAATCTAACCATTATTCTACAAGGATTTCATTACTGGATTGCAGATTCTGCAAGAGAACCTAAATCCAAACAAAGACCCTTGTCTTTTTTGTTGAAGTATAGCTTATATTCATTTAAAACAAGATAATTAAGTTTCATACTCAGTAACAAAACACAGATTTTCAACCTTAGCTTTCTGATTTTTTTTTTTTTAAAGAAGAATACTGCAAATAATACAAACCACATCAAAGGTGCCTGTTTGTGGTCTTCAGAAACACATCAGGATTTCAGACAAACAATTTGGAAATAGTAAGAACCACTGTTTATTTGTTGACATTAATGTCATCACTCTGATTTGGCCTCCATTACAGCTATATGGAAACTATTCAATTTCTAATTTGACTCCGGGAAAACTCGTTGTGTTTTTGATACTCTTCCTACTTGTAGTCACCTTTCAAAAGAATACAAACAGTACAAAAGTAGAGGATTATAGGCCTGGTCTACACTTGGGGGGGCGCGGGGGTTGGAACTAAGGTATAGCGAATAGCGTAGCTGAACTTGAAGTACCTTAGTTCGAAGTACTTACCCGTCCTCACGGCGCGGGATCAAAGTCCGCGGCTCCCCTGTCGACTCCGCCACTGCCATTCGCGGTGGTGGAGTTCAGGAGTTGACGGGAGCGCGTTCGGAGTTCGATATATCGTGTCTAGATGAGACGCGATGTATCAAACTCCGAGAAGTCGATCGCTACCCGCCGACCCGGGCGGGTAGTATGGATGTACCCATAGTAACCAACCTAAATGCTACTCTTATTATGCAAACCTAAATTGAGGTGGTATGAAGAATTAGATTTGGGAGAGAGGAGCAAAATTTGTAACCTTCAAATTTAAAGTAAATTGAGTTGTATTTTTTTCTATTCTGGGTTCATTTTCCTACTGATTATACTTTAGTTAATACTGCTATCTGCATGTGAATTTAACAGTTACAATATGGAAGAAAAATGAGCTGCTTTTAACTCTATCAGCAGAACAGTGTGGTTTTTTAACTGTCCATTCTGTAATCATTGAAGCTTTTAAAATTATAAATGAGTAACAATTTTTCTCTTGTTTTATGCAGAATCAGATTCAGTACCTCAAGCAAGTCCAGCAGCCTAGTGTTGCCCAACTGAGATCAACAATGGTGGACCCAGCCATCAACTTGTTTTTCCTAAAAATGAAAGGTGAACTGGAACAGACTAAAGACAAACTGGAACAAGCCCAAAATGAACTGAGTGCCTGGAAATTTACGCCTGATAGGTAAACAAAACAAATACTCCCCAGTCAAGACTTCCCTGACAGTCTCACTGCGAGAATGCTATGGTGGGACAGCCAAGTACTCGTTTCCACACCAAGACTCAGACGTTTTGAGCCAAAAAGCCACATTCTTATACTGTCCAGCTTGTAATGCTTAATGTAAAACTTACCAGATGAACCTTGTGTTTCAGCTTTTTTCTCCCCCTTTGCTTCAGAGGCCTGATGGCGTCGGACTATTCTGAAGAAGTGGCCGCCTCTGAAAATTTTTTCCTTTCTAGAACATGTAGACACGTGCAAAGTGGTTCTATTTGAAGAAATAGAGGGAGAAACAGAAGTCTTAAGTCTGTGGCACACTGTGTCTACAGACAGTTTGGAGGAGAGAGAACCTAGAGATTTTAAATCATGAATTGAACATGTAAAATTCCAGTAAAATGTAAAAATGGAATATGCTTCGCTCTTAACCTTGAGCCTAGTGACTTAGAGACACTGTAAGTCAGTTTTGCTAATAAGACTGTGGACTTCCTGCTTGTTCACTGAACTGCTGGGTCAAAACTCAAGGAGGTGAATTTTGCATTAAAGAGTTTATTTGCTAACCAGCTTTAAATAGCCATGAGAGAGTGCTATTTCATATCGCATCAGTGGTAGTATACACTTTTGAATGACTGTTTAGCATTTGGGCTATATAGCATTTCACTGAGCCATAAGTCAATATGATTTTAAATAATGGATTGTTCTCTGGATGGTTGATAATACTGTGGACTCACAAATAGGACTGTATAAAATACAGGTACTATCTAATTGCAGGTTTTAAATTGTTTGAAGCAATATATTTGATCACAACTAGAGTGTATGATGAGGAAAACTAGTTGTGATAAGTATTTCACTGCATGTTTCCATGCAGAAATTAGAATTTTTCAAACTTCTATTCTGAGAACTGTTCTCAAATGCTCCATATATAAGGCACACATAATGGCAACTGTCTTCAGTGTTGGTGTGGGGTATTTTTTTGTTTCATTGTATGCCTGTTTTTGTATTGCACTTCTATATAAAATGTGCCTTGAAAGAGTTGTTAATATAGAGCTTAAGGAACATGACTGGTCATACTATTGTACTGTGAAACTTTTGAAGTAATGAACGAGAATGTTACTTTTTAAGATGTCTCGTTCTCTGAAAGAGGGAAGACCATATTCTTAAAAAATAATCATTTAAATGCATGCATCCTTCTGGCTGGAATCAATCAAGGAGCTTTGCTACTCTATTGATGCCTTTTTGTAATGTCCCAAGTTATTTGCAAGAATAGTAATATGGGACAGCTCAGAGTGGACATTTGAGATGTGTAAGTGTGCAGAGAAATGTGAAATTATGTGGACTGGTATAGTGCTCATGTATTTTCATCCGATTAGTTTGTCATCAGAACATTAATGTTCTAGATATAGAGTCAGTCGGGCACTATTTCATGACTCCGTCCAACACTGTGGAAAGTTCAGTGTAACCACATAATTTAAAAAAACAAACCTACCTAAAACCCCAAATCCACCAGGTTCAGTTTTATAAAAGGTAATGTATTCTAAGGTGGATAGACAATAACTGCTTATTGTTGAAAATGCAGTTTTCATTAAGATCACTTAAATTTTAATTCAACTCACTTAAACTGTTGTGTGCTTCAGATAATTAATGTGGGAGAGAAAGAGTGTAGTGTGCTTGTGTGTAGGCTTATTGTTACCTAAGCAATGGATTTACATCAAAAGAAACCTTCAAAATATTAACTTTTTAAAAAAAATTATACATATATTGAACCTACTTTGCTGTGGCAGTATTATGTAAGGTTTTAGTGGTCTAGCATCAAAACAAAGGTAAGACTTGCATTAGTGAACAATTGTGTTAATGTGTTACCAAATTTGAAATTACTATTTACTATAATATGCAGTCAAAAAAGCCAGCCATGCTGATTGCTTGGTTAACTTGGAGTTTATAAATCAGTTAATTTATTTAGATAAAGGATGCAGAACTGTCCTCTGGATCAAAATGTGTTGTGTGACACTGAGGTGACAGATGTTTCCTACCACTTTGTCTTAATTTCAAGCAGAAGTATTTAGAAATCTTTTTTGCTAATTTTTATATAGTCTTGAGGGGGAAGTTTATGTTGTGTTTAAATGCAAGTGATAAAAGAGAACTGAACAATATTCCCTAATTCAAATTCTATGTAATTTGAGTCTAATCATGGTGCAAGTATATAAATACATATTAGATATGTGCAGGAAATAGAATGCAAGGAATCAACAATGTATTTCTAGTCTGTTTAGTTATTTAGGGAACTCTTTTATTTGTCATTGGGTTCATGATTTTATTTTCATTGGTAAAGGGATAATGAGTCAGACTGCTCAAGCTATAAAGAGTTTGTAGAAATTTTCATATATCGTTTCACTAGGAACTGTTTCCCATTTATCGTCCCGTCCTTGTGTATAACCACTCTTATTTCATGGCACCTCATCTCATGTTTGAAAGAGTTGATGTTCTCCTTCAAAATCGTAAATTGTTCTGAACTAACAAACACACGTCTGCTCCAATACCACTGCAAGCCCAAGTTTAGCATCAAGCCTGGGACTTCATTGTAGTAAATGCATACAGCATTATCCTTGCTGACAGATGTTTAGAGGGGGAAAGAAGTGAGTGGTCTCATTAAGCCATTTAAATCACCATTTAAACATTCAGTACATAATCATTTTTGTTTAAATAAAATGTCAGCAGAAACTTCACTTACAGAAAGCGTACTGCTACAGATGTTAGTCTTTTGAAATTTAACTGCTTCCATTTTTACAGGTTTTATAGTATGTGTTCACATAAATTTGTTAAACATACAATTGCAAAACCTGGTTCTGTGACTTTAATCAGAGTTAGTCTAAGATTTACTACCTTTGATATTCTTGCATGTATTATCTTTATTACATAATTCAACATGCAAGGTAGGTTTGTTCAAACTCAGTAGTGCAAAATGTTTAGACAATCTTGAGGGGAAAAGTTAAATTGCATTATAGGTAACTGTGCAAATTCCTATACCGGTAATAAAAGCAAAAGGTTTGTTGTGGCAGGAACAGACATGGTGAAGAAATTAGCAGGCGTTCTAGAATTGTGCAAAGCTTCTGGGGTTGTTAATAGTGCATACTAATGCATGCAACAGTTGGCAATGGCTGTTATGAAGACATTACATGATTATAAACTTCTGAAATCTATAGTGGTAATAAATACAGAATAAAAGTTTACCAGTAGCAGGAACTTGAAAATGCCTAAATCATTGCCTATCTGCCTAAAAGCTTTTGCAATATCTGTCACATTGGTTAAGTCCAAAGTGGTCCTAGTTTACACAGAATAAATAAGCATCCCGTAGAAAAATTTATCTTAAATTGTATTACTTGTATTGTATTAGGTCAGCACAACTCTAAGCTTCAAGGACTTGGCATTGGACATCACATCAAGATAAAGAACAGGTTGCTGTATTAAACACATTTGCAGGCTTCCAGGACTTTACGCAGCCAGATTCCTTCTGGAGCAGCCCATCTGAAAGATGTGGGACAGTCAGTTGGAAGACTTTAAATGGGACAGTTGGCAGAACTTTTCAAAATCTGAAGTGTTAAAAGCTTGAATGCTTAAGCAGTAGCTAATTGAGAGATTATTTGAAGTGACTTTTGGCTGGGCACCAGTTTTGCTGTGGTTGTGAAGCATACTAGCAATTTTTTTTCCTTTTTTTAATATGCAAAATTTCATTCTTTATTATACGCTCTCAAGCTGACCTTCTCAGGCTTGTTACCTAATACAAGTCCTGACGTTCAATCACAAACCTGATTAATTCTGTTTTTCCAGGCTTTCATTTCCTGTGGAAAAAGAGGACTGCTTCATTATATATGTTGCTGAACCTCAAGGAAGGCAAAATATTTGTGGTTACTTTCCTAGCTTTGGCAGACCAACAGTGTTAGAGGGTGCTTTAGCTATCAATTTTATTTTGTGATGAAATAAACATTATTGCCTATATATTAATTTGCATACTAGTTCCTATAATGCTCTACATTGCAGTTTTAACATGAAGATTTAAGATATGCCTGTGTTCCTGATTTTGCAAAAAGCAGAATATCAAATCTGCTTTTTCCCTATGAAATACTTTTGGTCTGGTGTTTCCTGGCTTTTGATCGCCAGACACTCTTAAAGGGACACTGTCAACTTTCAAATCTGGCTAAACTAAAAAAAAACAACCAAAAAAAGCTGCTTATACTTGCTCCTGGATCCCCTTGCTGCCTTGTATTTTTCAGCTCCATTGTCTGTTATCTCCTCTCTCACTCTGTGAAAGAGACAAAGGAGGAGCTTACTGTAGCTATTGGGGAAACAACAAAGCAATGTATATAGTGTAGTCAAAAGTACAAAATTGGAAAAATATAAATATTTAATCATTCAGGTACATTAAATAAGTTTTCATGCTGGTCAAAAATCATTACATTCAATATTCTCCAAACCTGACAAATAAATAAATAAAAGCTGAATAGCTAGCCTAAAATATTTTTAGTACATAAAGTGAAAAGGAGCACTTTTAATGTTTTGTAACTCACTGTCTGATTACCAGACACATACATAACCTTTTTTTCTTCCTTTGAGAATGGACAAATGCCAAATTGTGTCTTGATAGTCCAGATGTCAGTAATCAAAAACATTGTGGCCATTCGTATTTACAGTAATAGAATTTGCCTTTCGCTTTTACGGAACAACGACAGAAGAAGATCAACAGACGTTGGAACAGCATGTGGTAACTATAGGGAGACTTTCTGCTATGACAATTACCTGGAGGCACAATGTTCCTTAAATTGTGACATGCAGAAATCACATCTCCTATCTCTGTTATAATTGTAATTGAGGAAGATTACAGAAGGTTTTATCTTCATTTTGTGATAGATGGCTCTTTCCTTTGCAGCCAAACAGGCAAAAAGTTAATGGCGAAGTGTCGAATGCTTATCCAGGAGAATCAAGAGCTTGGAAGGCAGCTGTCCCAAGGACGCATTGCACAGCTTGAGGCAGAGCTGGCTTTACAGAAGAAATATAGTGAGGAACTAAAAAGCAGTCAGGATGGTAAGGGCTTTTTTAAGAAAATGGAAATTGCCTTGCACTTGCACTGGCTTAATTATTTAATCTACTGGTCGTGTGGCTATTGTTAATTTTCCCGTTACTGAGCACGAGACACTTTTTTTTCTTTCTCGGAATCAAAGGGACAATGTCAGGTTAAACATAACTTAAAAATTCTTATCTGTGGTGCTGGTTGCCTTAGATTACTAAAACAAAAAAATTAAGGCTAACTTTGCCGTTTACACTGGGGTGAGAGTCACTTTAAGGTGACGAATGAAACTATTTCACTTTTTGGGTCTGAACACAATATTTTGGACTGCGAATACTATTGAACTGTCAAATCTATTAATGGGATATTTTACAGTCTCATTTCATTTGTTAAAAACAGCCTTTTAACAATACCTAAAATAAATAGAAATCTTCACAGCAATCTTTTTACATTTCAGTGACTATTTTATACGCAAATGTCTGCAATATTCACAATCCAAATATTGCAGCATTTATTAGTGCCTCTGAACCTGCAAGTGAAACTATCTGTGAACTGACTACTTTCCCCATAGCTGAAATGGAAGAAAAATTCCTAGCCTACTAAATTTCCAGCCTTAACGGTTCAGAGTTTGTAACATAGGTCAGGAAATTTCTTTTAAATTTATTGTCCTGAGCGTGACCCTTCGACTTTTTTATAAAATATTTAAAAAAGAAAGTTTAGGAGTTAAGTCTGATACTGTCCCTGAATCCAGTTGCAAAAAAGGAAATCTAGATGTTCAACAGGACTGCAGTTTTTATTTGATTTTGGCTTGTGACATGATGCACTTGTTTTTGAAGATAGGATTATCTGTTTCCTTTTGTGAGGAACCTCATTGTAGAATGTCTAGAAGAATTAGGGAAAACAGTTCTTACAATTGTGGCATCAGTTTGCAATATGTTACTGGAATAAAAACTACTTTTTGGGTTCCCCAAATTAATGTGTTAATCACCCAAGTGACTTTTTTTCCTTCTAAATTTATCAAGTTGGTAATTGAATCAAAGGAAGCGAATGTTCTTTCAAAAATTGCCTCTGCAGATATCTACTCTTGAATATGATGCAGTATTACAAGCTTCAGAATAATTTAAAAGCAGCCATTGGGGGTATGAGCACAGCTTCCCTGCAGAGCCAAATGTTTTTAAGTGAGATTATAAAAGGCTTGAGATCTTAACCAGCCCACAATTTTGTTCTGTTCCACCCATGACCATTCATTTTCTCCTTTTTTTAAGTTTCCTTTATAGCTGCAAATAGTATGTTAGAGTTCTGAAAAGTTCACTTTTTGAGATACTTTGTTTATAAAACATCAAAATAAAGTAATATAGACTGCATATTTTGCTTTGTCATCTTCGAGTTAATGTGCAGTTTAATGTAAAAAGTGACCAAAGATTGCACTGTGGGATTCCATATTTCTCTTATTGACCTGGTCAAACTTGCTCAATTTGCCAATACAATTTTTTTCTTTCCCTGACTCGCAGTATTGCAATCTCAATCCAGGCTATGAGAGGCAAGCTGTTCTTTCTTTTGTTATACATCCATACTAAAAATTCTACAGTTGGAACTTGGTTAACAATTCTGTTAATGATGTGCCAATCAGACTGGAATCCATCTCTCTCCTGTTGTACTTGTTATGCAGGGCTGAAAGGAGGAAAAGTAATTAAAACACTTGGTAGTAAACTAATGATTCTGAATACCTACAAGTAGCCCATATGTTGCATCAGAATGTGCTTTGCCCCGTTTCCTGCCCCCCCCCCCCTTTTTTTTTAAAGGATAGCAGCTAACCTATTGTGTACCTGGAAGTAAAGTTCACTTGCAGCATATTTCCTACTAATACTTTGAGTTCAGCTATTTCCCAGCACGTATTTCTACATCCTCCCTTTTGTCCAAGAATGGATTTTTCCACACAAACCCCCACCCTCACCCAATATCTGTTTTTTGAAAAAGTATGTAGATGGCAGTTTGGAATTTAGGGTTTCTTCCATTTAAAACATTGCAACATCACACATTTCGCAGATGCAACAGCTGAAAATACAGACCTCTAGGAACTTGAACATACAAACCTTTAGTAATAACTCTATCTGCTTAGGGTTCTTTTATGTACTGTTTTAGGATCCAGATATGTGAGCTATTAAGTGTGTGCTCCAAATGTGTTTTCTCTATATAGAATTGAATGACTTCATCATCCAGCTTGATGAGGAGGTAGAGGGTATGCAGAGTACCATTCTAGTTCTCCAGCAGCAGTTGAAGGAGACTCGCCAGCAGTTGGCTCAGTTCCAGCAGCAGCAGTCCCAGGCCTCAGCACCAGGTACCAGCAGGACTCCATCTTCTGAGCCTACAGACCAGGGAGAGGCCATGGGTAAAGACTGCAGCCGTCTGGCTAATGGACCGAGCAACGGCAGCTCTTCCCATCAGAGGACGTCTGGGCCTGGATTTTATAGGGAGGGTAGTGGCACAGAAGATGACTTCTCAGCATCTCCAGGGAATGGTAATAAGCTCTCCAACCACTCTGAAGATAGAACTGTCAGAGGCGGTTGTAGCTACATAAACCAACTAAGTACTGGGTATGAAAGTGTAGACTCTCCCACTGGCAGTGAAAACTCACTCACTCACCACTCAAATGACACAGACTCCAATCATGATCCTCAAGAAGAGAAAACAGTGAGCATGAAAGGTAATAGAACTGTGGGTTCTCGTCATGTTCAGAATGGTTTGGACTCCAATGTAAATGTCCAGGGTTCAGTTTTGTAACATTTTTTTTCTGCAACACTTTTATACAGTGTCATTTAAATTGGGAGAGGATACTGTCCAGAAACTGTTTAAATTAGTGCATACTCGTCACAGTTTTGCCTTTTTGTGGGTTTTTTTGCTTCAATACCTCTGCCACTTTGGAAATTTTAACAGTTAATTACGTTGAACGTTGCTAAAAGGACATTTGTGTAGGCTCAAGTTATTTTTATATGAGTTAATGTGAAGTTGAAAGTGGAAATTATTTCCACAAAGTATAACATAAATGATGTCTGTACAAATCTGTGTATATCTAGAACCTGTGCTGTGTAAGGGCATTCTTACTCATATTGTTATATTTACACCACATTCAAAATTTGTCATACTAGCTGTGGGTTTATGACTGCCAAGTTTGCCCAGTACCGTAGTTTTATCACTAAAAGATGGACTTGTTGAAGGAGTCCTGTAGTAGTTCCAGTGTTAATTACAGTTTTTTTTCCCACCATTCATCTGTGCATTTCTCCTTAGGTGGCCGAATGTTTAAGAAGTTTGTGTGCATAGTTACTCAGTTTTAAGAACTGTTGTATCCTGTTTATGCATATTGCTCTGTGACTCCAATATTCTCTTACCTGTACTGACCAAACCTAAATAAAGACTTTTAATAATGTAATTTATTTTAGTCTGCATTGGTTTCATATGATGTATTTGTATACAATGCATTTTTATTGTACGTGTTTTCTGTTGGGTTATTTGCCCACTACCAATCTACATAGTAAAAAAATCATGCTGAAGACTCAAGCTTGAGACCTGTGGCATTTTGTTTTTAATAAATAAAAATAAGTTCTTGTAGTTTAATTTCAGGTTGGCTTGGTGGTTGGGGGGTGTGCTTATCTTGTAAATTGATTTGGTGACAACAAATGAAGTGACGATACCATGTGTGAAGAATTGATATTGCAGACTTCATGGTGTCGTATATCGGATTCTTAGCAAGGTATAAATGTCTTGTGTGTAAAGTTAATTCCTTGTGAATTAATTTCTTCTTTTATAGTTTATTCCTGGTTTCACTATAATTAAACTTAACCTTGAGTTAAAGCAAATCTGAAACTGCTTTAAAAATCACTTTATATAGTCAAATGTGTTTTTTAGTTACAAATTCTTCGGCACCTGAGTTTCTGGTGACACACAATCTGCTTTACCAATTTAAAGGTGGCAGTATGAAAACAAGGAGAACTTATCTAGTGTCAATGCATTTCTAGCTAAAGGTTAAAATTAAAGCAATTTAAAAAGGTATGGCACTCACTTATCTGGTGGGTTTTGGTTCTTAACTCTAAATTAACCCTAAGTGCTTTAGCCATATAATTGTGTTGATAAAATTCACATTTTCATAAAGTTATCAATCTGCTACTTGATTGTTTTATGCTGCTGGTGCATAGCTGAGGCAAAAGGAGAGAAATGCTGCCAGCTTTGCAGCCTAATTGTGGAAGCACTTGCACTACTGTTGCTGTAAAGCAGTACTTGTAAGCCATGTAGATTTTTGGAAACCATCTTTTAACCAATTGCTATTAAAAGAAACTGTCCACAATCTATTTTACTAAATTCTTATAAGAATAAATGTTTTGATATTTTGTTTGGTACTGTAATCTAGAGAAGAATGTGGAGTCCATGGTATACTAAAGTGTCTACAATAGCAATATCAAGAGGTGAGGGGATGGAGATGATATGCTATGAAACAAAACCATCGATGTAATAAACTGCAGGTCTCCTTTTAGACATCAACATGAAATATAGTAGATCTCAATAAATGAGTTAAAAGTAGCTTCAGATACACTTGCATTGAATCCTCAAGATATTTTTGTGGTTTGATGGGCAATTTTTTTTATTGCTTGTATCTGCCTATTTCACAGCAACTAGGGAAACTACAGGTAAATGATAAAATTGCACCGTGGCATCAAATATTCAGAGTAAATATATGAAAAATACCTTTTCCTCTAATCTTCAAATTACAGCAATATGCTGTCTTTAATTGATTTTTCAAATGTGATTTTTTTAATTGACTTTGTTCTTATGTAGTTATCTACGTTGCAAAATAATGCATTCTGATATTGAATATTAAAAGCATTGTTTCATTTAAATTGCCAGTTTACATTTTAAATCTTTTTAATAAAAATGGGAAAAGTCATTGTATATGGTATGTTTTTAAATTAACTTTTATTAAAAAGATAGCATGGAATAGTTTGACAGCATTTAGGCTCTCTCCATTCTAAAGCAGATAATACAAGTTTTATCAAAATTAGTAAGTTGCATTAGTAAACTTTTTCTATGCCAAGGGTAAGCCAAGTGTTAAACAACTCTTTCCCTCTCTATTCTCCACTTGCTACATGTTAATTGTGTTCCAATATCCAGAGTTTAAAAAAAAAATAAAATTAGTATCTAGCCTATATATTTGAAAAAATCTGAGCCGTTCTGCAATCCTTATGTTGGTTAATGGGAGAAAAGTTTGATCTGTTTTGCAAAATGGCTTGCTTATTGGAACATATTTGTCAGAATGCAGCACAACTGGCAGGAAATGCGGCAACGTAAAAGGTAGACTGTTTGAATATTAAGTATGTGTGGATATATAAATAGTCATAACTACCAAATTTAATGAATTCATCAACATACAAGTGAAGTGGCATCTTAAGTGTAGATGTGTAATCTCACTGCATTTGTCGTGAATGTTGGGGTGAAATCCTAGCCCCACTCAAGTCAATGGCAAAATGCCCATTTACTTCAGTGCAGTCCAGATTTCACTCTAGATGTTGGAGTATACAACTATTTTTATTCTACATCCTTGAATTGCCAAACAGTGTAATTGGCTCAGATGGAGCCATATGCCACATTGCTATACTGTCCTAGCAAATCCTAAACTGGCGACCTCCTAGATGCTATGGTGCTACACATCCTAAGTAATGGGGTTACAAAACAAAGGAGTAACTTTGTCAGATTATGCACAGAATACAATTTATGGTTCCTATATGGTGCCCTCCACTTGGATTTTCTGAAATGATGCTTCATGTAGCATCCCTAGCAGAAGCCAAGTATAACATGCTGGCTTATACATTTCTTGATGTATTTATGGGGCATAATTGACATCTAGATTCTGCAGAATCTGAAATCTTTCACTTTTATTTTAAAACAAACTTTAACTCATGTTGGCTAACCACCTTCTGATGTGATCTAAACTTGTGGCAGTGTTTCTGCAAACAACTTTAAGGGTGTAGAGGCGTGAGTTCTTTGTTATTGATGCTAGCGGGCTTCACAGTTAACTCCCCAATAACACAAATGTCAAACTACTTCCTATCTAATTATTTATCTGATAAAGGAAAAGGTGTTGGAATGAAACAGTGGTGGGGAGAGAATGAATGGGGTTGGAGTTTGAGTGGCTGCATGAAAGAAAACAGAGGGGAAAACAAAGCCTGAAAAGATCAATAAAGAAGAGAACAGAAATAGCAGGTTCAACATAACTTAATGCACCCAGTATCAGTGAACACACTGAAACCATATTCCTGATCACTTGAAGACTCAGATTTTCCAGTTCACTAAGGCCACTGGGTGTTGCTATAAATAATAGAATCAGAAATGTAGTGCTGGAAAGGACCTTGAAGTCATCTAGTCTTTTCCCCTCTGCTGAGGCAGGATTAAGAATACTTAGACCTGCGGTTCTTAAACTGGGGGTTGTGACCCCTCAGGGTAGTCACAAGGTTATTACATGGGGGGGGGTTGTGGGCTGTCAGCCTCCACCCCCAAACCCTGCTTTGCCTCCAACATTTATAATAGTGTTAAATACAAAAAAAGTGTTTTTAATTTATAAGGAGGGGGATGGTCGCACTCATAGGTTTGCTGTGTGAAAGGAGTCACCAATACAAAAGTTTGAGAAACACTGACTTAAAACTATCCCTGACTCTGTTTGTCTAAATCTGGTGTTCTCAAACTTTTTTGTGTGGGAACCCCTTTTGAAAATATTACAGGCTGTGATGACCCTCAGACTATGCCACTGTTACTTCTACACTGCTGCTGACAGCAGCCACTGCTCTCTGGCTCCCCAGCTCTGAAGGCAATGCAGAAGTAAGGGTGACAATACTGAGATTCCCCTCTTTTGGGTGAATACCCACTGTTCTTAAAAACCTCCAATAATGGAGATTCAACAACCTCCCTGGGTTACCAGTTTCAGTCCTTAACTATCTGTAAAGTATTTTCTGATATCTAACCTAAAACCCCTATGCTGCAAATTAAAGGGAATTCTACTCCTGCCTTCAGTGGATATGGAGAACAATTGATCACTATCCTCTTTCTAATGACTTTTTACATATTTTAAGATGTAACATGTCTTCACTCTCCCCTGCCATCTAAACTAAATGTCCAATTCTTTCCATTTTTATTTGGTCATGCTTTCTAGTCCTTTTATCACTTTTGCTCTCCTGTGGATTTTTGCCAATTCATCTCTCTCAAAGTCCAGTGCCCAAAATTAGGCAGAATACTCCAGTTGAGGTCTCACGCCTGCTGAGTACAGAAGAACAATTACCTCTACCATTTACATATGACACTCCTGTTAATGCATCCCAGAATGATATTTGCCTTTTTTGCAGCAGAATCACACTGACATAATTAATTTGTGACCCACTCTACCCCTACAGATTCTTTTCTGCAGTACTGCTTATCCAGTTCTTTCCCATTTTTCATTTGCTAAGCAGTGCAAAATAGGTAAATCAGCTGATGCCTCAGAAGGGAAAATTCCGAAGGGGGTGAGGCATAACTCAGCTCTGCTACACCCAATCCTACATTGACATACAGGATTTAGGCAAGTTCAGAGTACAACCGTTCCTGCTCTAACTTGCCTGGCAACTGAGGCTCTGAAGGGCTGCAACTGGCTCGCTTTGGCTACTACCTCCACTATGTTCAAGTACAGCTCATCCAGAATGGAGACCAACATCTTTATCCCTCTCCAAACTTAATTTACTCTTGATTTAATCTAGTCCAGTATTTCTCATCTAGTGGTCTGTGAGGCACTGAAAAAAATTTATTACAAACTAAGAGCAAGGAATCATGCACCCTGCTTCTGTGCACATCCTTACCCTCCTTCAAGCTAAGTATGCTTTGTCAACCCCTTGGAATACTCTCGCAAATCAAGGTTAGCATTGATATATTTTGTTCTTTTGTAGTAAACATAAGGGCACGGGGGAAAAATATGTTGAAAAAGGGGCCACCAACCTAAAAAGGTTTAAAAACAGTGGTCTAGTTCAAGCACTGGGGCTAGATGTAGAAATTACTGGTTGAAGTTCTATGTCCAGTGCTATACCTAAAAGGTGAGACTAGATTATCAAAATTGTTCCTTGTGGCTGAAGAGCCTACCAAATCTAAGAAATTCAACACTACCACCATAAGGCAGACTTTGAGACAAACCAAACTATAATGGAAATTTATAAATCAATTCTCCCTCTCCCCTTGATTTTTTTTTAAAAGATAACTGACCAATAAATAAATACAAAAACACTAAAAAAGGGCAAGGCTATTTCTCTAGATAGGTATTTATGTGGCCCCCATCACTTTATTATCTGATTATTTTGTGCCACATGTGTTTCTTGATGGGTCAGTATGACCCTATATTTACAGTATTAATATTAAATGGAATAAATTTGAATGTCAAGTAACATCCCTAGGGGTGCTCCACTGCAGATTTTCATAGCAGTGCCTGTTTGGCCTGCACTTCCATTCCAGCCATCCTTGTGCCCCATACAGAGTATATATAGAGCTGTGTAGACGAACTGCCCTGAGTTCCTTCTCAATCAGCCACCTGAGACAGAGCATCTAGTGTGCCACTTAGCTTATACCTTGACCATACATTCTTAGTGTTAATTTGTATTAGTTTTACACCTCTTTAGGTTTAAGGGGTCCCTTTCCCCACCCCCTCCTATCTGAGGGGCTTTTTCAGGGGTGCATCGCTGAGGTGTGCAAAGATCCCTGGGATTCAACATAAGAATAAGAATGGCCATACTGGGTCAGACCAAAGATCCATCGAGCCTAGTATCCTGTCTACGGACAGTGACCAATGCCAGGTGTCCCAGAGTGAGTGAACCTAACAGGTAATGATCAAGTGATCTCTCTCCTGCCATCCATCTCCACCCTCTTACAAACAGAGGCTAGGGACACCATTCCTTACCCAACCTGGCTAATAAGCATTTAATGGACTTAACCTCCATGAATTTACTGAGTTCTCTTTTAAACTCTGTTTATAGTCCTAGCCTTCACAACCTCCTCAGGCAAGGAGTTCCACAGGACTCTGTGCTGTGTGAAGAAGAACTTCCTTTTATTTGTTTTAAACCTGCTGCCCATTAATTTCATTTGGTAGCCCCAATTCTTATATCATGGGAACAAGTAAATAACTTTTCCTTATTCATTTTCTCCACACCACTCATGATTTTATATACCTCTATCATATCCCCCTTAGTCTCCTCTTTTCCAAGCTGAAAAGTCCTAGCCTCTTTAATCCCTCCTCATATGGGACCCGTTCCAAACCCATAATCATTTTAGTTGTCTTTCTCTGAACCTTTTCTAATGTCAGTATATCTTTTTTGAGATGAGGAGACCACATCTGTATGCAGTATTCAAGATGTGTGCGTACCATTGATTTATACAAGGTCAATAAGATACTCTCTGTCTTATTCTCTATCCCTTTTGTAATGATTCCTAACATCCTGTTTGCTTTTTTGACCGCCGCTGCACATTGCGTGGACGTCTTCAGAGAACTATCCACGATGACTCCAAGATCTCTTTCCTGATTAGTTGTAGCTAAATTAGTCCCCATCATATTGTATGTAAAGTTGGGTTTTTTTTTCAATGTGCATTACTTTACATTTATCCACATTAAATTTCATTTGCCATTTTGTTGCCCAATCACTTAGTTTTGTGAGATCTTTTTGAAGTTCTTCACAGTCTGCTTTGGTCTTAACTATCTTGAACAGTTTAGTATCATCTGCAAACTTTTCCACCTCAGTGTTTACCCCTTTCTCCAGAACATTTATGACTAAGTTGAATAGGATTGGTCCTAGGACTGACCCTTGGGGAACACCACTAGTTACCCCTCTCCATTCTGAAAACTTACCATTTATTCCTACCCTTTGTTCCCTGTCTTTTAACCAGTTCTCAATCCATGAAAGGATCTTCCCTCTTTTCCCATGACAACTTAATTTACGTAAGAGCCTTTGGTGAGGGACCTTGTCAAAGGCTTTCTGGAAATCTAAGTACACTATGTCCACTGGATCCCCCTTGTCCACATGTTTGTTGACCCCTTCAAAGAACTCTAATAGATTAGTAAGACATGATTTCCCTTTGCAGAAACCATGTTGACTTTTGCCCAACAATTTATGTTCTTCTATGTGTCTGACAGTTTTATTCTTTACTATTGTTTCAACTAATTTGCCCGGTACTGACGTTAGACTTACCGGTCTGTAATTGCTGGGATCACCTCTAGAGCCCTTTTAAATATTGGCATTACATTAGCTATCTTCCAGTCATTGGGCACAGAAGATGATTTAAAGGACAGGTTACAAACCATAGTTAATAGTTCCGCATTTTCACATTTGAGTTCTTTCAGAACTCTTGGGTGAATGCCATCTGGTCCGAGTGACTTGTTACTGTTAAGTTTATCAATTAATTCCAACACCTCCTCTAGTGACGCTTCAATCTGTGACAATTCCTCAGATTTTTCACCTACAAAGGATGGCTCAGGTTTGGGAATCTCCCTAACATCCTCAGCCATGAAGACTGAAGCAAAGAATTCATTTAGTTTCTCCGCAATTACTTTATTGTCTTTAAGTGCTCCTTTTGCATCTCGATCGTCCAGGGGCCCCGCTGTCTGTTTAGCAGGCTTCCTGCTTCTGATGTACTTAAAAAACATTTTGTTATTACCTTTTGAGTTTTTGGCTAGCCTTTCTTCAAACTCCTTTTTGGCTTTTCTTATTCCATTTTTACACTTAATTTAGCAGTGTTTATGCTCCTCTCTATTTACCTCAATAGGATTAGACTTCCACTTTTTAAAAGATGCCTTTTTATCTCTCACTGCTTCTTTTACATGGTTGTTAGGCCACGGTGGCTCTTTTTTTAGTTCTTTTGCTGTGTTTTTTAAATTTGAGGTATACATTTAAGTTGGGCCTCTATTATGGTGTCTTTGAAAAGTGTCCATGCAGCTGGCAGGGATTTCATTCTAGGCACTGTACCTTTTAATTTCTGTTTAATTAACCTCCTCATTTTTGCATAGTTCCCCTTTCTGAAATTAAATGCCACAGTGTTGGGCATTGGGCTCTTTAGGTTTTCTTCCCACCACAGGAATGTTAGATGTTGTTATATTATGGTCACTATTTCCAAGCGGTCCTGTTATAGTTACCTCTTGGACCAGATCCTGTGCTTCACTCAGGACTAAATTGAGAATTGTCTCTCCCCTTGTGGGTTCCTGTACCAGTTGGTCCATGAAGCAGTCATTTAAAGTATTGAGAAATTTTGTCTCTGCATTTCGTCCTGAGGTGACATGTACCCAGTCAATATGAGGATAATTGAAATCCCCCACTATTATTGAGTTTTTTATTCTGATAGCCTCTCTAATCTCCCTTAGCATTTCATTGTCACTATCACTGTCCTGGTCAGGTGGTCGATAATAGATCCCTACTGTTATATTCTTATTAGAGCATAGAATTACTATCCATAGAGATTCTATGGAACATGTGGATTCATTTAAGATTTTTTACTTCATTTGATTCTACATTTTCTTTCACATATAGTGCCAATCCCCCTGGCACGACCTGTTCTGTCCTTCCGACAGAGCTGTAACTAGCTATTTTTGCACATGAGGCAAGAATATAAAATTGCGCCCTCCCCCCTCTATATAAATTCATAGTAGCTACTTTGTAAAAAAAAGAAAAATACTTAAATAACAAAAATAATAATGATAATAGAACATTTATTTATTTTAATAATAAGTTCCGCGTACAAAATCAACTAATACATATAAGGTGTGCATCATAGTACATGTAACATACTATTTAAATAATCACAAATAAAATGTAGCTGTAGAACCATATCAGATACGATTAATGATTATTTTTCAAAATTGTACTTTTTGTGCTTTTAGTGAGGCAAATTCATTGATAATTGCATCAAAATTAATATTATTCGCTACTTCATGTTCTATTGACAAGATAGAGATATTTGTTAATCTCTCCTGATCCGTGGTTGCTCAAAGGTAGTTTTTAATTAAATTGAGCTTAATGAAGCTTCTTTCACAAGAAGCCACAGTTACTGGCAGGCAGAGAAATATTCTTAATGCAATTTCTAAATTTGGATAAGATTCAGCCAAATTATATTCACGATTTAACTGGAGAAGGTCCAAACTAGTTGCGCATGAAACCTTTGGAAACAACGCTAACGCCTGATGTTTAAAACTCTGAATCTCTGACGAAATTTCTGAGGCATTCAAATCGCTGTCATATTTGAGACTTAAATCCACTGCTGCTTTTTGAAGATTAGTAGTGTCCATTTTAACAAGCAAATCAGCCGAAAGAAAATCGAAATCAGAAGATATCTCATTTAAAGTTTCATATCTCCAATTTAACTCAACTATTATGGTGTCAAATATGGTTTTTATTTGTACTTTGAAAGATTGTTCTGCTGATAAATTAGAAGATTCATCTGCACACTCATAAAGTTGCTGCCTTTTTACTTTTCGCTTTCTGGATTCAATAAATTCTGCTGGTATTTCTATATTTTCAGCCGTTATTTTACAATCTGTAAAAATATTGACCATATTGTTATCGCTTTCACGCATCTCTTGTAAAATATTTCATAATCCGTTGATCATTTTACAAGCCTGAGAAACAGTGATGCCTTTTGCTTGTAGGGCTTTATTCACTCTGTCAATATGAGTTAGGATATTAGGCCATATGGATAACGTGCACAAAAATTCATAATTAATTTTTTAAAGAAGGCTATTAGCTGTTGATACTGCTTCTGGACATTTCGATGCAACAGCAACATTTTTTAGAGTCTTGGTCACTTCTGTAATCTGCAAATTTAAGGCTTCAATTGCATTAGCTCTTGATGACCATCTAGTATCAGCATGACTTTTTAGTGATACTTTTAACATACCCATTAAAATATCCCAGCAACTGGTTGAATGAGAAAAAAAATGTGTATAACTTTTGTACAGTGGCAAAGAATGAAACCATAGTAGAATTTATGGAAGCCACACGTACTCCGACTAAACTTAGACAGTGGGCTGAACATGGTACAAAATTCGCTAATCTATTTTTTTGCAAAGTTACAGCTTTGACGCCTTTTTATATATGTATTTTGTAAATATGATATATTTGCGCCATTGTCATAGTCTTGGCATCTCGCATTTTGAAGATCAAGCCCATCATTTTTGAGCTTCTTTATTATTTCTTCAGCTAATCCACTTCCCATTTTTTCTTTGGTTTCAATGAAATCTATGAAATTTTCTTCTATAGATACAATTCCGATATTGATTCTCATGTATCTCACAATCTGGGACATTTGCTCTCGATGAGATATGTCTGATGTGCAGTCCAGAAGGATAGAATAATATTTAGTTTTTTTTATTTTGGATATAATTTCATTACAAACTTGGTTTGCTAGTAAGCGAATAAATTCATTTTGTATAGCCGGTGAAAAATAACTCACTGAACCTTTTTTGTGAGTTACGATATGCTGTTTTAGTTGAACATCATAATGATTTATAAATACCAATAGATTAAGAAATATTCCTGAATTGGGGTTTTCTATACTGCTACATGATCCTCTAAGTGGTAAATTGTTTTTGGCGCAAAACATCACGGCATCAAAAATTATTTTTAGAATTTGTCTCCATTTTTGTTTATCAGTTTCAATAGCTTTTTGTATTGCATCTTCGACACATTCTCCGCTTAGTAATCTCTTTTGTAAGGATTTCTATTTACAGAAATTTTCATGATGATTGGTTGAATTTTCATGTTCCACGACATGGTTTAAATTTTTCCAATCATTAAATCCTACTTTCTGATTTGCAATATTAGGTTTGGTAAAGCGCTGATTGAATAACATGCATGGAAAACAAAAAATGGACTTACTGGTTTCTGAGTAAATAAGCCAATTACGCTCTACGGTTTCACCATTAAAAAGCTTTTTAAAAAAACAGTCTTCTGAAAATTTTATTCCATCTTCTGATGTTCATTCACAGAAATCTGCAGATTTTCCCTAGTCAGGTCCATGTTCAATAAGGTGGCATCCTATTTTATCGTTTATACAGGACCAAGATGGTGGATCGTTAAAATTGATTTCAATGATTTGCATTGCAGAGGAATTATGTTGCTGATCGCGGCCGTTCACACTAGTTTTAGTCATGATATCTAAGGTGTCGAGTATCTCATCATTGTCAGTAATCGATACTGAAGGTGAAGTTGTAATCTCACAATCCAATTGCTGGTCGATAGCAACAATAATTTCTGAAGTTGTATAATTCTCATTGTTACTATTAGATAGCGGTGCTGAATTTATGACATCAGAGACATCAGCTATTGGCGTATTCCCATCGTTTGATGCATTTTTCACTAGCCATTTCCCCATTGTCATTGACATTTTTTCATTTTCTACCGTAGCGTGTTTTCATTGTTTACAGCACTGTGCCTCACTCGGACGTTTAGAATTCATACTATTCATAATGCAGGGTCTTGTTCAATAGACTGGAATAAAAATTAAAAATGCATAAATAAATGTATTAAATTCATCTAAACATTAAACAAAATTAATATATTATAGTGATTGCAGATTCCCAATCTGTGATCTCCATAAGAAATAAGGAATGATAAACAAAGGCACTCACCGTTTGGTGGGTCTTAAGCAGATCTGAGAAGTCCTAATATATAATATGCGTGTGCTCACTGGGAATACTAGAACTCAATTACTCGAATGACAGTTGTTGTGTCTGCAGACAAATGCACTGACATCATCTTTTTCTGTGCCCCTCAGTTTTGCGCACCTGAGGCAAATGCCTCACTCACCTTGTCCGTGTTACAGCATTGCCTTCCGATATATTTGGTACCCTGGAATGATTGTGTCTCATTGATTGTCCCCACTTCATCAGGTTTCTGTGATGCCTATTATATCAATATCCTCCATTAACACGAGGCACTCTAGTTCATCCATCTTATTATTCAGACTTCTAGCATTTGTGTACAAGCACTTTGAAAACGTGTCACTGTTTATTTGTCTGCCCTTTTCTAATGTGTCAGATTCTTTTTTATGTGAATATTTCTCATCTGATCTGGCCCATACTTTATCCACTTCCATCCTCTCCTCCTGACTAAAACCTAGAGAATCTCTATCAATAGACTCTCCTCTAAGGGCTGGTCTACACTATGGGGTGGGTTCAAACTAAGATACGCAACTTCAGCTATGCTATTTGCATAGCTGAAGTCGAAGTATCGTAGTTCGACTTACCTGGCCATCCTCACGGTGGCAAGTCGACTGCTGCTGCTCCCCCGTCAACTCCACTTACTCCTCCTGCCGAGGTGGAGTACGGGTGTCGATTAGCGGATTGATTTATCGCGTCCAGACGAGATGCGATAAATCGATTCCCGATACATCGAACACTACCCGCCGATCTGGCAGGTAGCATAGACGTAGCCTAAGAGAAGTCTCTGTCTGATCCACGTGCTCCTCTGTAGCAATCGGCTTTCCCCCAGCTCTTAGTTTAAAAACTGCTCTGCAACCTTTTTAATGTTAAGTGCCAGCAGTCTGTATGGGCTCCCCCATCCCTAAAGTTTCCCCAGTTCCTAATAAATCTAAACCTCTCCTCTCTACACCATCGTCTCATCCACGCATTGAGACTCTGGAGCTCTGCTTGCCTACCTGGCCCTTCGGGTGGAACTGGAAGCATTTCTGAGAATGCCACCATAGAGGTCCTGGATTTCAGTCTCTTTCCTAGCAGCCTAAATTTGGCCTCCAGGACATCTCTCCCACCCTTCCCTATGCCATTGGTACTTACATGAACCACGACCACTGGCTCCTCCCCAGCACTACATATAAGTCTATCTAGATGCCTGAAGAGATCCGCAACCTTCGCACCAGGCAGGCAAGTCACCATACAGGTCTCCCGGTTATCACAAATCCTGCTATCTATGTTTCTAATGATTGAATCTCCCATTACTAACACCTGCCTTTCCCTAGTGACTGGAGTTCCCTCCCCCAGAGAGGTAACCTTAGTGCGAGACGATACCCCCAACATCATCAGGAAGGAGGGTCCCAACTATGGGAAGGATTCCCTCTGCTCCCGTTTACTGCTCTGCTTCCCTGGGCCTTTCATCCTCCTTAACAGTGCAGGGGCAGTCTGACCGAAGGTGGAACAAATCTACAGGGTCCCGGAAAGCCTCATCAACATACCTCTCTGCCTCCCTTAGCTCCTCCAGTTCCACCACCCTGACCTCCAAAGCCTGTACGCAGTCTCTGAGGGCCAGGAGCTCCTTGCACTGAATGCACACATACGTCACCCGCCCACAGGGCAGGTAATCATTCATGCTACACTGAGCGCAATAAACAGGATAGCCCCCACTCTGCTGCTGGGCTTCTGCCTGCATTCTCTCCTATAGCTATCTAGGTTAATGATAGGGTTTTTGTTTAAATCAAGAAGTTTAAAGGTAATAAAGAATGGCAAGTGTACCTTGCCCCCTTCCCACTCCCCCTCCAAACTCTGTTAGCGGCCCCTGCTTGCTTGCTTGCTCACTGCTTTATAAAGCCCTGGCCTTCCTGATAGCCCTGCCCCCTGACTAAGGCTCAGGCAATGAACAGAGGCTTCTAGATTTCAAACCTTGTTTAGAAGTTCACAGTTCCCAACTGCAGGCCGCAGCCCCCAATCCTTCAAACAAAGAAACAGACAGACAAACACAAACTCAGCACACAGCAAGTAACCCCCAAACACAAACACACACTACAGACAGCCACTTACCCCAAGGGTCCCATATTTGCTCCTCCTTCACCTGGAGAACTCACTCTCGAAACTTCCTGTTGGCGGCCGCTGTTTGTAAAAGCACTGCCTCTCCTGCTGGGGATCAATCTCAGTGATTGACACACTTGGTGCCTTTGCTGTTTGGAAGATACCTACATACCTTTCAAGTGAAAGATCTGCCCTCTTTTAAAATCACATTTCAAAAAAATAGGAAGATTGTTTTGGCTCAGTATGACACTGCCCTGTCAATCTCCATATTCCAGTCCCTGAGATTTTCATGGGAGAAGAGTAAGGCAGATACTGACAAGGCTCTAAATAAGAGGCATTCTAGAACTCCCAACAGACAGCCTCCATCAAAGATTACCCCAGACAGTGACCACTTTAGAGACCTCATGTGCCAGTACTGGGAGCTCTTCAGACTTTCAATTCTTCAAAAAATCCATGGCGTCAGAAACCAACCCAGGTAGGTTGGGAAGGGATGGTGTGTGCCCCTAGTCTCTGCCAGAAGCTGGGACTGGGCGACAGGATGGTTCACTTGATTGCCTGTTCTGTTCATCCCCTCTGAAGCACCTGGCATTGGTCACTGTTGGAAGACAGGATACTGGGCTAGATGGACCTTTGGTCTGACCCAGTATGGCTGTTCTTATGTACCATCTAAGCATGATTGCTTTATCAAAGTGCCCAAGTGCTCTGGCTTTCAGACTGCCTACAGAGTCTTCAGTGTCAGTAACCAGATGGTATCCCAGAAGTCATCAATGTGTTCAGTACCATTGTCATCTGTTAAACATGTATTGCTGAAGCAGCACCCTCAGTACAAATGCCATCTTCTAAAATGGAACCACTGAAGCATTCAGCGCTCCTGGTACCGACACCAGCCTCTATGAAGCCTCATATTACCTCAGCTCCTGTATATCAGGTACCTCAGGAAGTTTGATGCACCAAGGAATTGTATATTTCTGATGTGATAGAACAGGGGTCCCCATCGCAGTGCTCGTGGGCACCATGGCGCCCGCTGGGGCGTCTAAGTGCGCCCACGTACTGTCTGGTGGACAAGCATCCACTGAAATGCCACCAACAAGCTGTGTCATCCAGAGGCGTCGCTGCCGAAATGCTGCCGATTTTTGGCAGTATTTCGGTGGCGATGCCTCTGGATGACACTGCTTGTCAGCGGCAATTTGGTGGCAATGCCTATTGATGTTGCCGCTTGTCGGCGGAATTTTGATGGATGCTCGTCCGCAGCTATGGTCCTCCGTGGCTCGTTTTCTGGTGCCCCCCAGACAAAAAAGGTTGGGGACCACTGTGATAGAAGCTCTACTGTTAATGGATTCTGAACAACTAGGTCACCAGACCGTATCTTTTCCTGATAGCACCTGATCTCCAGCACCCAATCTCCAACACCTACCTCACAGGAAGACAATAGCTGTCTTCGCCATTGTCTGCCCCACCTTTGGACTATGTCGAGGATGATTCCTTAGATGCCCAGATTTTGGTACAGGGGTCTCCTGCCTGTCATTAAAGGGACATTTTCCCTATCACTGTCCCTTGCAGGGAAATTCCTAGGAAAAACAATTTCATGCCGCTTCTCACTGGCATTACCAACATTGGATGCCCCCTTTTTTGCCTTATGGTCCACCTCAGGAGCCATACTGGGACACCTGGGCTCCCTATCATCAGTAGTTCTGAAGACCTAGCTCCTTTTGAGGAGATCACTGAAGGAGATATTCTCCTGCTACATCACTCCTTTCTCAACATTCCCAACCTCAGGAGGACTCTTTTGAGGAGCAAGAGGTTGCAGCAGACAAAGTGATGACTATTGCAGACTAATATTTCAGCATTGTTGCCAGATGAAGTGGTAATGCCTCTCCTCCCCACCTTCTCTTACTGACAGTTTTAAACATTTTCAGTAACTGATGAAAAACATTGCTGATTCAATACAGATTCTATTAGAGGAAGTCCAGGAGTCACAACATAAAATGTTGGACATTTTGCATACATTTTGCTCTAGTTGTGTGGCTCTACCAGGGAATGATACCTTCGTGTATCCTTCTAAGACTATCTGGCAAACGCTTGCCACCACACCACCCAGATGAAAATGGGCCAATAAACGTATTAGGTTATGGTGAAAATTTTGGAATTTTTGTTTTCACATCCTGTGCCAAATTCTTTAGTTGTGGAGCGTGTCAATGAACATGACAGACATCACACAAGGTCTATACCTTATGATAAAGACCAACAGCAATTCAACCAATTGCATCCCAAGAGCTATTCTTCAGCAACCCTGCAATTTTGGATTGCAAATTACCGAGTGCTGATGACGAAATACAACCATACTTTGTGAAAAATCCAATCATTTTATTGAGCACCTCCCTGCAGAACACTGTGACTAGGTCAAGTCCATAATAGCTGAGCATAAACTCCTAGCAAAAGCCTCACTGTGGGCTACAGCTGTCTGGGTTTCCTAGGGAGGTCCAAAATACTGTTAAACACTTTCCTTTCCCATTTCCAACCTGCATAGGAGCAGATTATATTTTGCAGGCCATCACATCTGGTTACTTCATTAATGTCACCTCCATCCTCCCTCCCACACCCTCATCCCCATCCGTTTTCAGGAGTCTATTTGGCTGGGGGGCTATGCTGGGGGGGACGGGACTGTTTTTGTTTCATTATGTTTATACACGATTTCCGTGCAAATTTATCATCTTGTCTATGACAGGGCTAAATTGTGCACGTAGCTCGGGCCTCACTATCGTGAAATGGCTACAAATGCAATAAAAAACAAGCGATTCAAAAGATTAACAAACGGAGGGGGGCGTCAAAGACGCTCCTCACCCGGGGCACCATTTGGTTTGTGGCTGGTCCGAGCACCACGAAAGCCCCGGCCCCGCCAGCGCCATTGAGCTGCCCTACAGGTGGCGGCCCCGTCACCCGGCTCCAGCCGCCCTGGGGCTGGGCGGGTCCGAGCCCAGCAGCGTGCGGGGCAGGCGGGCGGCCCGGCCGGTCCCTTCCCGGGCTGGGCGGTGCCGGGGGCCCGGGAACAGGCGGGGGCGGGGGCTGATCGCTGGGCCCGGTCCCGGTCCCGCCCCGCGCCGGGCGGGGCGGCGGCGCAGGCGCCTTGTTCGCGACCTCGGGGCAGCGAGCGGCCTCCTGCTGCGCTCAGTCCGGCCCGGACCCGCCGCCGCCGCCATGGCCCTGCTGTGCCGCCTGGCTTCCCGCGGCAGGTGAGGCCCGCCCGCGCTGCGGTCCCGGGGCGCCCGGCCGAGGCACGGAGGGAGGCGCGGGAGCCGGGGGTCGCAGGTGTCTCAATGTCAGTGTGACCTGCCCAGGGGCCGGGTTATTAACCGAGTGTGTGTTAGCCCCGGCCTGCCCCTCCCCACCCCGTTACCCCCGCTCTGCCCCTCCCCACCCCGTTACCCCCGCTCTGCCCCCACTCCCTACCCCGTTACCCCCGCTCTGCCCCACCCCCACCCCGTTACCCCCGCTCTGCCCCCACTCCCCACCCCGTTACCCCCGCTCTGCCCCCACTCCCCACCCTGTTACCCCCGCTCTGCCCCCACTCCCCACCCCGTTACCCCCGCTCTGCCCCCACTCCCCACCCTGTTATCCCCCTGCTCTGCCCCACTCCCCACCCGTTACCCCCGCTCTGCCCCACTCCCCACCCCATTACCCCCTGCTCTGCCCCCCCCACTCCCCACCCCGTTACCCCCGCTCTGCCTCTCCCCACCCTCTCCCCCCTTGCTCTGCCCCCCCCACCCGCTCCCCACCCCGTTATCCCCCGGCTCTGCCTCCCCACCCCTGCTCCCCTATCCCGTTATCCCCTGGCTCTGCCCCTCCCCACCTGCTCCCCATCCGTTATCCCCTGCTCTGCCCCTCCCCACCTGCTCCCCATCCCGTTATCCCCTGCTCTGCCCCTCCCCACACGCTCCCCACCCCGTTATTCCCCCGCTCTGCCCCTCCCCACCTGCTCCCCCACCCTGTTATCCCCGCCTGCCCCTTTCCCACCTGCTCCCCACCCCGTTATCCCCGGCCTGCCCTCCCCACCTGCTCCCCACCCCATTACCCCTCGGCCTGCCCCTCCCCACCTGCTCCCCACCCCGTTATCCCCGGCCTGCCCCTCCCCACCTGCTCCCCACCCTGTTATCCCCCGGCCTGCCCCTCCCCACCTGCTCCCCACTCTGTTACCCCCATTCAGCTCCCCACCCCATTATTCCCCTGGCCTGCCCCCACTCTGTTCCCCACCCCATTACCCCCACTCTGCCCCTCCCCACCTGCCCCTTACCCTGTTACTCTGCCCCCACCCCGTTATTCCCTTGCTCTGCCCCTTACCCTGTTACTCTGCTCCCCACCCATCAGCCCCTTGCTCTGCTCCTTACCCCTTTACTCTGCTCCCCATTATCCCCTGCTCTGCTCCTCCTCCCCATCTACTCCTTACCTAGGGTGACCAGATGTCTCGATTTTATGAGGACTTTCCCCTGATTTTTGGGTCTTTTTCTTCTATAGGCTCCTATTACCCCCCACACTCTGTCCCGATTTTTCACACTTGCTGTCTGGTCACCTTATCCTTACCCCTTTACTCTGCAGCACCATTATCCCTCTGCTCTGCCTCGCCCCTACCCATCTGCTCCTTACCCCTTTACTCTGCTCCCTCTACCCTGTTATCCCCCCCGCTCTGCTCCTCCCCCATCTGCTCCTTACCCTGTTACTCTGCTGCCTCATTATTCCCCCTGCTCTCCCCTCCCCCATCTGTTCCTTACCCCTTTACTCTGCTCCCCATCTGCTCCTTACCCTGTTACTCTGCGCCCCCTTGTCCCCCTGCTCTGCCCCCTCTCCCATCTGCTCCTTACTCCTTTGCTCCACCTACCCTATTTCCCTACTCTGCCCCTTGTACCACAGCTACCCCCTTACTCCCACTCTCTTTTCCGCCTTTCCCTGTTACCTCCTAATCCCATCTGCTCCCTGCTTTGCTTCCCCTTACCTCATTACATCCTCACACTCTGCCCTTCCATACCTCAGCTGCCCGCCACTCTTCTCTTCGTACTTCATATTCCCCCGCCGTGTCACTGGACCAGACAAGTGGGTGGCCAGAGGCTTGTTCATACAGTGATTTCCAGGCCCACTTCACTTCTCTCTTCCCAGAGTGGTGGGAAGTTCCCTGGCCTGGGGCCTTTGCCCATCAGCTCAGATACCCTGGCTGGCAAGGCGCAGGGGAAGGGTTCAGTTTTGTTTTCTGGCTATGGTTAGATTATCATTTTTAATTTTCATCAGCTTCATCCTGCTCTGGGGCTGCAAATGCTTCTACAGCTGTGTGGGCTTCTTGAACTAAATGGGGCTACTTATCTGAGTAAATCTAAGCAAATGCTTAGGTGTTCAGAGACTTGAGCCCTTCATACTGCAAAGCCCCCAGGAACAGCTCTTGTTTCCTTTGTGTGAACTGTTTAGCATCAAAGAGCAAGGGTGGGTGAGATATCTTTTATTGAACCAACTTCTGTTGGCGAAACAAGCTTTAGAAATTACCTAGAGCTCTTCTGTTGCTGAGAGAGACAAGCTTTTGAGGACCTGAAGAAGTTGGTCCAATACAAGATATTATCTCACCCACATTGTGTCTCTAATGTCGTGGAACCAACATGGCTACAACAACACTGTCTAGCATAAGGGAACTGGATGTTGCCAACTCATAATTTTATCACTATTTGTGTTGTTGCTGGTGTTTTTCCTGCAGCCTTAGCTGTTGGAACCAAGAGATTGCACAAGAATCTTGGCTTTTGTTAAAAAGAGAGAGGTTTCTAGCTCCCATAGTTGCAGTGAAAAGGTTGCTTGGGGCTGCCAATACTGTTAATAACTTCTTGGTACGTCTGGACCTTAATTACATAGAGAAATTCTACCAGTATTACTCACATTGAGAAGTACCTTATGCCACAAGTAATCACTATGAAAGTAATGGGACAACTTGAAAAGTGTTACAGATCAGGGCAACTGCACTCCTGTTCCCCTCTGTGGGCCAGCAAGGCCACTCACACTCAGGCATTCAGCTGCCGAGCTGTTACCTCACTAGAGTGGAAATCTACTCTCCCTTCTGACTGGGGTATTTCCAGGCTGAGGAGTTCCCTGCCTTCATTGTGTTACTCCTAGCAAAGGCAGTTTGTCTAATCAGCCCTGCTTAGTTTCTCTTCAAGGACATAACAGTGCAGTTATAAGTTACCACACAGTTCTTCCTATGCTGGCCTATTTTTATTCTTGGGGTAAAAGCATGACAGAGAAAACACATTAAAAACAATAAAAGAACCAAGTTATCTGCTAGCCAGTTTACTGGAGATTTCCCTCCAGTTTTGGCCGGTGAGTCCTTCAAACTCACAAGGAGGTCTCTTTTGTAGTCACAAATTCATAGTAATTTCAGCTCTGAACTAGCACACTCCTAAACAGTGGAGTTCATCTTTCATGCAGTTTGGGGAGCAGGTAAATAGTAGACACTGGGACTCTTTTCCCAGGGCATAGTTTCAGAAGGATGGATTTAAGGTGGATAATTTGCATTCCTTTTACCCCCAGGTGTTTCCTAGGAAATCCACTTTATGTGCATTGTCCCCAAATGTCCTCTGAAGTTCCTAACATTTCTCCCAAGGTTTACTTTAGTCTCCTAGAACAGTTACAAACAATACTATGACACACAAACAATTGTAGGTTTTAAATGCATTGGACCCCATAAGTATTAAATCTAATTCATTAAAGTTTAACTTCATTCAGTGAAGTTAAATTTAACTCCATAAGATTTGTCCAAGATGTTAACATCAGTCTGTCACAGTACGAGACTAATCCACATAAGAGTGGCAGGATCTGGCACACGAGACCATTGTGTAACTGTATTTGCTTTTTTAAAAATAATTTAATATTGAATGCTCAATAAAATGATTTCCCCTCCTCCCCCCAGGAGTCGCACTCAGCTAATTGCAGCTTTGGGATGTTTGACCTCCAGGCAAAAACACACTCTTCCTGACTTGCCTTATGACTATGGTGCCCTGCAACCCCACATCAGTGCAGAAATCATGCAGCTACACCACAGCAAACATCATGCTACTTATGTGAATAATCTGAATGTTGCAGAGGAGAAATATAAAGAGGCATTGGCAAAAGGTATGTGTGGGTGCTGTTAACAGAAGGGAAGAAAGCTACTACAATCTTATCTTGTAGTTACTGCATGTGACTTGCATCTGAAGAAGTGGGTATTCACCCACGAAAGCTCATGCTGCAAAACGTCTGTTAGTCTATAAGGTGCCACAGGATTCTTTGCTGCTTTTACAGATCCAGACTAACACGGCTATCCCTCTGATGCATGTGACTAGTAGTCAGGAGATATGGGTCTTACTCCTAGCTTTGCTACAGTCTTACTGTCATGACCTTAGAAAAATCACTTAACTGAGACACCTATAAAAGGGTGATACTAGAGTATCCGCCTTCCTCTCAGGCGTGTCAGACTTAACCATGACCTGCAGAATTTGCCAAAGGCTCAAACTTAAGGTTTTCTAAAAGACTCTATAGAACTGCAAAATATTAATAATACTTTAGATACATAGCAATATTACACATTTTTGCTTGCCAAGTAAACATATTTAAAAAGTTCTGCATTGGTTTCCTGTAATATCAGTGCTGCATGTCTTCTGTTTCAGAAAGTTGGCAGCAATAATCTTAGCACTGTTTTCAAATATGTTTCAGTATAATCGTATTGAGAAGTTCATCTTACTTCTTGTTCTGTCAGAATACTGGACTGGTAAAAATGAGTGAACCTCCCTTTAGCCAGGCAGATCAATTTTTGTTGGTGCTGGTGACCTGTTTCTAAAGAACACCTGATTTTTAAGATATGTTCTGTCTAGAGAGTCACCTCTGCTACTATAGTTGGTTAACCCTTTACAGCAGTGGTCCTCAACCTTTTTTGTTTGGCGAAAACCTTTAGAAGAGCTGCTTTCTTAACCATGTAAAAATGCAATCACGACAATCTCTCTGCACCATGACCTGCAGAATTTGCCAAAGATGAAATTAAAATTCCGCAACCCTCTCTGGAACTGTACCAAGACCCTTACATCCAACTTCGATGCTGAGGCTCAGTGGAGCGTCACATGGAGCACTTCGACCGTTCAATACAAACAGCTTGTTGTTGATCCTGTTGAGGAACCACTGGATTTTGTTTTATGTTGGAAAGACTGGTGCAGATTGAATTACATCAGGACATATTATGGGAGATGTGGACAAACCTCCTTTAAATGGAAAATGAGGCAAACACCTGTATGCGACTGTGGTCACCAGGCACAAATGATGGAACACCTCATATCTGAGCGTCCTTATATATAATTTTTTTTTTTTTGCCAGGGGCCTGAAGGTCATTCACCAGCTCACTGCTGCAGCAGCGTGCTGGCTGTCAAACTTAGATATAAATTTGTAGTTGTTGCTACCTATTGAACCCATATGAAAGAAGACCACTTTACCCACTGCTTTACAATACCATTTGATGGTCATGTATCAGCATGTGCGATTCATTTCCAAAAATAACTAGGTGATTTAGATGCACTTTAAGGGTCAGTGGGATTTACACACATAAATCAGGGTATTTCTGAAAATTGCTTGGTACTTAACTAACTAGGTCATTCATTTCAAATCCATTTTCTTCAAATGCCATATTGTCTATAGTAGAAGTGTGAATTTAGTTCCCTCTTTTATCTGGATTAGACAATGCATTTTCCCTTCAGTAGTGGTCAGAGGAAAGTTTTGTTGCAGAAAAGAATTAGAGAAAATAGGATTAAGGAAGGAAAAGTATAAATAAGAAAAGAACTAGACATACTGCTTATTGCACAAAAGCGTAGTAATTAAAGAAATGCAGGATTGTTGTCTCCATTGGTGGCTCCCAGATAAACAGATATCTGTCTGCAGCATTGTAAACTGTTCCTGATATGGTGTATTAATGGTACAGACCAAGTACTGCACTTAGATATGTACACGCAGCTTCCACTGCCTTCACTTTGAATTGCATGTGTGTATCAGAAGACAGGGTTTATCCCTTTTTTAAAAGTCTTTCAGATGTATTCTGTACACCCTGAATGTTCACTATGTAATGTTGTTTTTTTGTTAACATACAGCAGTGTTAGTAAATAGTTGCTTGTACAGCTTTAAATGCCAATAAACTCAATACTTCCAGTAGCATGAATTTTGTCCTTCAGAGTTCAGTTTTGTAAACATTGCTAGGAAAGAGCAGTGTCTCCATTTTTGTCATCTAGTTTAAAAATAAACCCTCAACACCATAAGCAATGTGCGAAAGCATGCCTTTCTGAGAGTGAAAATTTAAATTAGAATGAAACTTCCTCATATTTAAAGAGAAATGTTTTAGTAATGCATTTCAATATTGGATCATACTGTAGTATTTTTAAAGCAGTGTTAATCTGTAGGTGTGTGCTATCTTGTACTCTGTTAATTAGTATTAAGTATAGCTCATGTAATGTATGTTTGTTTGTTTAGCGAACATTGCTTTTCAGAGTTTTGTATTCATTTGAAAAATATTAAATTAACAAGGTACCCGAAGAGATTTACGGCCCAGTTCAGGAAAGTGGTTAAATGCGTGCTGCTTGCTTTCCTGAACTGGGTCCTTACTACAGAAAATAAGAATATTTTACTTCAATAAAATTTTTTTTTTCCAATGTAGGCCCTGATTTTATAACTGGCCTCTCACAATTTCAGGGATTTGCCAGTTGCAAGATCAGATTCTTGGACAACTAGTTCTTTAGAGTGTACGCCATGTCTTCATATGTGGTTATACAGCGTCTTCCAAATGGAGGTCTATGGTTATTAACTGCAGTTATATAGTGACTTGCCTCTGGCTTATAGTACATTCATTTTTTTGCTTCTCACACAGTGATATGTAGCACTGTTAGTGGGTTGCAAAATCAGCGTAATGATAGTCTATCAAATGGCTGTTTGGGTTTTGATCTCTTGGGAGCGGTGGTCGTAGAACCTGCATCCCTAGGACAGTGCATCTCATGCCTTCCAATCGGTGGAGTCTCCTTCTGCTCCCTTCCCTCAGATGTATCATCTAGTCCACTCTCCGCATCAGTACCTGTGGAGAGAACATGAAAACGATTGCTCACCTGTATCTGCATTGCTGGTATATGGATGCTCCTCTTTATTCTTCATCCTCCTCCCTTGCCGTATCCCATTCCCCTTCCTTTCCCACTGCACACATAGGAGGGGGGAACGACTGGCACTAAGACCCAGGAGGTGATGTCCACCTGCAGAGTCAGCAAGCTGGGGCAGCATCCTCCCTCACCTGGGCAGCTCTGTGCTCTCAGAAACTGCGAAGGGAGGGGGCAGTGGCACCTTGCCTTTTGTTTGTTTGAGGGGGGCAATGTACTCCCGACACTCAAACTACACCCCTGGGTGTCCCCATCCCCATCCCCTTGTGTGGTGGTTTACCTCTCCACCAGCTGCTCCAGGCACCGGAAATGACATGCTCGTGCTGCTGGGGAGGGGTGCATGACTGCTTCTGAGTCTTCCCTGTCGTTTTCTGCGGGGAAGCAAAGAAATCTGCAGGGGGTATGAATTCAGAAAACCCTTGTGAATTCGGTACATTTTTACAACCTAAAGCACTTGTATTTTACCCTCTTCTGCTCATCTTGCCAAATGGTAGAACACCAGTAAACACCTGTGCAGGAATGTACATGGTCTTTTGATGCAGAGTGGATCATTGCAAAGAGTTGCCAAACAATGACATATTATGTGTTAAGATGTCAGAGAGCTATGTTAAAACAGTTTTGTGTACAACATGGTTTACAGTGGTGAGCACAAATGCCACAAACGTACTTTTTCACAAATTTTAATAACCTGTTGCAGCACTATACTGTAGTTAAGCTTTTATCTTGGTACGAACAGGGCTTACTGTATTCATCATTGTGGCAATACTTTCTTCCACTTAATTCTATTGATCTTGTGTGTCTTCAGGTGATGTTACAGCTCAGGTGTCTCTTCAGCCTGCACTGAAGTTCAATGGTGGGGGTCACATCAACCACACCATCTTCTGGACAAACCTTTCTCCTAATGGGGGAGGAGAGCCTCAAGGTTAGTACTTATTCTTGCTGGCTTACCGATATGTCAGCATTAACCAATAGAATTAATTGTGACAAACTGTGGCCTGTAAAGAAATCTCTTGTATTTAGTTTGTCACTTAAAAGCTAAAAGACTTTGAAAAATTAAGGTCCTTCAAAATTAGCAGTCTTCTAGTATGTCTGCTCAGCACCTAACGTAATGGGGCCCTGATCCTGATCAAGACCTTTAGAGGCTCTTGTAATACAAATAATTAATATTCTAATTTTTTGCATACACTCTAAAATAAAGCTTTACTGAGCATGAGTCTAGTCTTTTTTTAAAGACAGATTTGGTTACATAGGTAGCTATATATTTGTTTACAGTATAAAAGCTGCCATTATTATGATGTTGCCATTGTAAAATTCATTAACCTTTTATTGATTGACTATAGAGGAATAAATTAGCCACCCGAAACTCTGATAATGCAATAAAAGTCCCCAAGACCTAGATTAGTGTTGAATGCGCTGCAATCCATGGAAAGAAAAAACTCACAGGTAACAAAAATCAACCATTCCAGGAGTTGGATCAGGCTGTCATTGACCTGACTCATTAGCTTTAAGGCTTTAAAAAACGTCATGGAAGAAGTGTAGTTTTAAAGAAGTAAAGTGTAGAGGTGTGATAGACCAGTGGTTCTCAACCTTTCCAGACTAGTGTACCTCTTTTGGGAGTCTGAAGCCCGATCCCTGCTGCCCAGGGCTGAAGCATGTAACTTAGCTTCGCAGGGCCCCCTGTGGTGTGGGGCCCCAGGTAGTTGCCCTGCTTGCCACCCCACAATGTCGGCCCTGGACTTGTAACCCCCTAAACCCATTCTGCGACTTCCAGGTTAAGAAACATGTCTCTAGATGAGTTGACATACCCCCTGGAAGACCTCTACATACCCCTAGAGATACACATACCCTGGTTGAGAATAACTGTGCTATAGACCATGACAGGGAGGCAGTTAAAGATATTGGGGACCATGTAGAAAAGAACTGGAGAAGGACATGAAGGAGGCTTTAGACAAAGGTGATTCTCCCCCAGCCCTCCCAAAAAATTAACGATTTCATTTTTATGTAAAATCAGAAAGTGTTTTGAGTGGAGGTGTCAGTTCTTTCAATCTCTGGGATTCAGGATAGTACGTAACTACTTCAGTTTTGCTCTGGTAGAAACTAGGCATTTGTTGTTGCTGTGATGTAGTTAACATGCTTTGAAGAGTCATTGGTAAGGTTAAGATTCTATCACAGGTATTTTTTTAGTAAGTCAGGGACAGGTCACCAGCAATAAACAAAAATTCACGGAAGCCCGTGACCGGTCCCTGACTTTTACTAAGAATACCCCGGGGGTGCTATGGGGGGGGGAACTAACAGTCAGAGTGCTGCTGGGGGCTGACCTCTGGCAGCTGCTCTATTCCCGCCACTGCTTCTGTGGCAGATGCTGACCACTGCTGCTCCAGCGGGGATGACCCAATCCTGGCTGCTGCTTCAGCTCTGGGGCTGCTGCTCTGGTGGCCCTGGGGCTGACAGCTGCATCAACCCTGCCACTGTGGAAGAAGTTATGGAGGTCCTGGAAAATCATGGAATCTGCAACCTCCATGACAGAATCATCTTATTAGCCATTATATATAGGGCTGTAGTTTAACCTCATAATCACTCATTAAAATTGTAGCTTCATAATTCAGTGTTTGCTAGTTCTTCTTTGTCTTCAAACTACCAAAAAAAATAATAATTAGAAACTTCAGAATTCCCACTATGGAATTGAGAAACAGGAAGGTGGAGTAAATGTGTCACTGAGGCTAAGCTTGAATAATACAGTTCAGGCTCACTTGTGCACAAGAACTTTGTGAAATACTTTAGACTAAAGTCTGCCTTAGTTTTGCTTCCCTTTATCTTGTATTCCTTGCAGCTTCCAAGAAAGCATGTTCTAATAATTTCTAACCGAGAAAGTTTAAGCAAAGACCTCGCAATGCTGCATTAAAGCCTATATGTAGAGCACTATAAGAGTTCATGCTCCTCCTCAGGTACAGAAGATGCATCATTTGCTTAAAGATCTTACAGCTGAAATTAGGCAAAGCGGCTAGGGAAGAGAGTAGGTCATGGAAAAACTATAACTGGGTTCAAAAAGGAATTAGGTAAGTTCATGGAGGACAGGTCCATCAATGACTGTTAGCCAGGATAGTCAGGGACGCAATTCCATCCTCTGGGTGTCCCCAAACCTCTGACTGCTGGAAGCTGGGACTGGATGACAGGGGATTGATCACTCAATAAATTGCCCTGTTCTGTTCATTCCTTCTGAAGCATCTGGTATTGACCAGTTTCAGAAGACAGGGTACTGGGCTTGATGGACCATTGGTCCGACCCAGTATGGCCGTTCTTATGTTAGTTACAGAGGGTTATAATACAACTGCTCAAATATTACCTTACAATATGGGATACAGATGTTAGTGATATTAATGCATGCTGCAGCTCACAAACATTCAGTAAAGTCTAAACACGTTCTTATCATTCTAATGCCTGTTTTAACAATGCCATGAGTGAGCCAGCCTGATTCAGCTCTGTCTTCCTCAGTATTCAATTGAGGCGTGGGGACCTTGGCATGAGCTGGCACCTGCTCATCCGTGAGCATCAGAGGTGCAATCTGTGCGAAAGTTTATAAGGATACTTGTCTCGCATACTTTCAAGTCAAACTATCTAGCACTCTTCAAATAACACTGCCCCCCCTCCTCCCCCCGTTCATCCTGATGTGGACTGCCTGTCTGTCTGACAAACACACAAGCTCCTTAGCATTATAAATACTGTATAAGAACATGGTCGTACCTTTACGTTGATTATTGCACCTTGAGATTTTTTTGCCTTACTGCAGTTTAAAAGGAAAGCAGAATCTGTATAAAATACTAATGCATAAGATCTGTTAAGAATTAATTCTTTTTCCTTTCTCAGAAAAAATGAGGAGGGGGAAGCCAACTGCCTCTGCCTCTCTCTGACTTCAAAAATAAATCTTGATATCAGCTGGAAAATAGTGTAAAGTGCAGTGTGTGTGGTTTTTTTTGTTTATTTTTTTAATATAAATTTAAGGGGAACTGATGGAAGCCATCAAGCGTGACTTTGGCTCCTTTGGAAACTTCAAGGAGAAGCTGACGGCAGTATCGGTTGGTGTTCAAGGCTCAGGATGGGGGTGGCTTGGTTTTAACCAGGACCAAGGCCGCCTGCAGGTCACTGCTTGTTCCAATCAAGACCCTCTGCAAGGAACAACAGGTTAGTTTTGTTTTTAAATGATCTTTGAAAGAAAACACAAACTGTTATGTATATTTATGAGGAAAGTAGCTGCAGCGGCAGCTTGAAAGAGCTATTTAATACATGCATCTTTTTCTTTCTAAGTAAATATGGCTAGAGAGAGACTGCATGTGAGTGTATCTTTATTAAAAATGATGAAAAGTAGTAATATCCTTTTTAAACCTAACACTTGTGAAGAACAGCTTATAAATTTTGGAGAATGTATGGGGGGAGGTTTAAAATCTTAACTTCAGTGGACAGGGAGAGGAGGAAGATGGATGAATTTTCAGCTGTACAGGGACTTTAGCTTTCATGGATGATGGGAGGGTTCCTCATAAGGTTTCTTCTTTTGGAGAGAGTAATTTAAAAAGGCATCAACTTAAAAATTGCCTTCATTTGAAAACTTTTTGCCTCTCTTTGCAAACACTTAATATCACCTAGAAGTGGAAGATTAAACTGGTTGGTTTGTTCTGTGTGTTTGACAGCACTTTGTGCATAATTTCCCCTGTGTGTAGGCTTTTCTCTCAACAGAGGGGAGAGAAACCTCTTCTCTTTTTACAATCACACCACTTTTATTTTTAAATATGCTGACATTGACAGGGCACACTGGGGCATATGTTAAAACCTGAAATGACACTTACCTTTCTTTGAATCACTACAACTAGGAGAGTATATGCTAATGACAGATACCGTATATACTCGTTCATTAGCCCATTTGTTTATAAGCTGACCCCACAAGATGGATAAGTAAAAATAGCAAAAACTGTATGACCCTTTCATAAGCCGCCCCTATATTTCAGGGGTTGGAAAACTTTGGCTCCCAGCCTGTCCAGGATAAGCCGCTGGCGGGTTGGGACGTTTTGTTGGCATGGAGCCCCTCAGCTCCCTGTGGCCGCAGTTCGCTCGTGCCACTTCCCGCAGCTCCCATTGGCTGGGAACGGCGAACCGCGGCCACAGGGAGCTGAGGGGCTCCATGCCTGCAGAAGCTCCAGGTAAACAAAATGACCATGTATTAGATATTCAATTCAGTGATTCCATAGAGCAGGGATTGGCAACCTTTGGCATGCGGCTCGCCAGGATAAGCACCCTGGTGGGCTGGGATGGTTTACCTGCTGTGTCCGCAGGTTTCGCCGGTCACGGCTCCCAGTGGGCACGGTTCGCCGGTCCAGGCCAATGGGGGCGGCGGGAAGTGGTGGCCAGCACTTCCCTTGGCCTGCGCCGCTTCCCAAAGCCCCCATTGGCCTGGAGCAGCAAACCGCGGCCAATGGGAGCCGCGATTGGCCAAACCTGTGGATGCGGCAGGTAAACAAACTGGCCCAGCCTGCCAGGGTGCTTACCCTCGCGAGCCGCATGCCAAAGGTTGCCAATCCCTGCCATAGAGTTTAAAAATCATCAAATTTTGGTGTAGACCCGTTTATACGCTGGCTTCTGTTCTTTAATGCATCATTTTTTAACCAAAAATATTTGGCTTTTGAACGAGTATATACAGTTTATTATCAGCCAGAGATGGCTCTTAAAGATTTCTCAGCCAGGGATAAGCCAACAGCAAAATTTTGGACCTGACCCCTTTTAAAAGATGTCTGATTTGTCATGGGTGCGGGTTTTATTTGACTCTTTGCTGTGATGGTAGCAGTTGAGCCAGTTGGACTCAGACTGCACTGCTGAGGGAAGATACCACAGTACATCTAACAAGGTGCATAATTTTTGATGGTTTCTCTTATTGTCTGTCTCTCCCTCCAACCCCAGTGCAAAAACTCTGCAAACTTCCTCCATGGCTCTAGAGAGAGAACATACCACATATGACAGTTGTTAATCACATCAGTTAATGGACTTTTGGAAGGCACTCCGATATTGTGGTGTTGAGGGCCATACAAGAACCTATGTAGAACAGAATACAGGGGATGAACTGAATCTCTGTGGATTAGCAGCTGCAAAGACTCTTTAGCTGGATTCAGTTGCAATTCCTTGTTGGGTTTTCCTAATCCTTAATCTCACAAAAACAATAATATATAACTAAATCAGGTGTTTAATATGTTTTAAGGCACAAAATACATTAGAGTGGAATGTTACATAAGCACAAGTTTCTAGAAATATGATTATTGTTGCACCACAGCAGAGTATTTTGCAGTAACTGTGTTCCTTAAGGCAGTTTTTTCAGTTCAGAACTTTATTTTTAGAACTTATTTGTGCTCTCAGGATTGGGTGTTTTCATAGCTGTGTATCATAAAATCAGCTACTGCACTTCCTTTTTTATGGGAAGCAGCTGTATAAGATCTAGCAATGCGCACCTGTGTATTGGAGGGTTCATTGTCGTCTTTAAATGGTATGGAAATGAAGAATAAAATAGTTTGGAAATATTCTGAAGTAGGGTTTTGAAATATTTCGTATTCATCTGAAAATATTTTCATAAACTCACAAAGTTATTTTCTCTTTTCTAGGTCTTGTTCCTCTGTTAGGAATTGATGTGTGGGAGCATGCTTATTATCTTCAGTATAAAAATGTTAGACCTGACTATCTAAAAGCTATCTGGAATGTGATCAGCTGGGAGAATGTATCTGCAAGATACACAGCTTGCAAAAAATAAAGTCTCACACAGACTATTACAAGAGCACCAGTTCTACTCTGAAATCATTTTTGTAGTAGTGTGTTTACTGGCTTGTTGATGAGTCGATCCACTGCTGAAAACACTTTAATGCACCCAATGAAAAAATTTGCAATCAAGCCAAGTGTTGCTTGTCGAATTCTGTGAAAGGTATTTACCCATAGACTTAAAGCTTTAAACTCTTGTGCAACAAGTGGAAACAATTCTCTCATTCTTTGTAGGGATATAACTCTTTAAAATTTCATTGTGGTTCTACTGAACTTTCCTGTATTTGATAGCAGTAAACTTATGAATGTATCTACTATTGTCCTTTATTATAGAAGGGAAAACCAAGCTAATCTACATCACAGTGGCTTTGTGAGGAATAGTTACATATGAAGCACTATAAAAGTGCTAATTATTAATATCATACCAATACATTTCACAATACTTGCACAGATTGTTAGGGAAATTGTTTCCAAGAGCATTTAATGATTTCAAAGGCAAAAGTGATACTCAAAATAACTATTACAAGTTAAATATGCAGTGCCAGGGAGCTTCCTTTAGAAAGTGATAGTAGCAAACATTTAAAAAAAAAAAAGACTGCATTGAATGAGGAGTAGCGGGACACCTGATTCACTTGTGGTAAGGGGGTTTGTTATGCTCTTGAAGCTTCAGTGTATGAGTTTTGGTCCCTTTTATTTAGGAGCCAGTGAAGATAGAAGTATTTTCCCACAGCTCCGTTCCATTCCATATGAAAATATAACTGAGAGCAAGTGATAATGATCCGTTTACTGAATGTTTTCTGATGCTTATTGATCTAACTTAATTCCTTGTTGCGCTTAAGTATTCAAGTAGAAATGTATGTACCTTATTTGTTGCCATAAATAAAAATAAAAAAAATCAATAACTGAATCCGTAGTAATAAAACTTTCCCCTTCAGCTGCAGCACAAAGGGACCACCAAGCTACCTACATACAACAGGCATCACAACAAACTTCCTTGGACCTCTGAGGATGCGTGATGCAGGGCCAAGTGGGAACTGCTATGCTTTGTGTGCTCTGCATTTTTTTTTAATACAATACATGGGGTAATTGGCTTTAAAATAATTTAAAGATGCAATGTTTTGCCTCTACTATCTTGGTAAAATAAGCTTTTTTTCAAGGTATCTTTCTGAAAATAGATATGCTCTTATAACTCAGAGTTCAGATAGTAAATGTAGTTTAGCAAGAAAATGCAATACTGGGAGCCAGGATGGATTGATTTTTAAATCAGCAATTTAAATCATGGTTTAAATTATGAAGTCGAAAGCCTTGATTTAAATTGTTTTTAATCATCTTTTCCATTTGTACTTTTATTTTTCTAAAAAAAGGTGCATTCTCATTGGTATAACCACTGAAATGTTGATTTACAATAAAAAGCCTTTTCACTAGGCTTGGTACATCCTTTTGCCATTTAGGAGAGTATGCTATAACTATACATTAAGCAATTATATAGCTTGATATTTTCAGATTCTTATTCATTATACACTTTTAGTGTGTTAGAAAATGGTGAATAGTGTATTGCTTATTTATTACTATTGTGCCATATATTTAAAAAATTGACCTCAAAAGAAAGAATCGTGAGGGGGAGAAACATGCATTTTATAGAAAAGTCTTTAACTCCCAAGTTTTTGATAGAGGTTCATGGATTCAGTTTATTTTGTATTTAAATGGTTTAAGAGATTATAATTTTAGGCCTTAATATATTTTGTATTAAATTCAGATTTCATTTAAAACAGATTTATTTAAAAAAAAACAACCCTCATTTAAATAAAAAATCTGGTTTAAATCAATTTTTTTTAAAAATCTGATCTGTTTTTATCTATGTGTTGAGAGCAGAGTGAATTGTTCTCCCCTTCTGTTCCTATATGAGCATATGAGGCTTTAATATTACTGCTACAAAATTGAAATAGAAAAGCCATATTTTAAAGTTCCATTTAGTTTCAGAAATAAACATAGGTTGAATTCAGCTGTGATGTGAATACAAGTGTCCTAATGTAATTGTTTTCCCTTAATACATTTTTAGCAAATGGAACATGTTACAAAAATCTGGCAGTAAGTTGGCTGGGCAAAAATATATATAAAAGCAAAATTTTTGCAGTTGTCACTAGTTGAGATTTTGTAAATGTGAACTTAGGAAAAGTTAAATCAGAAAAATAAATGCTTTAGAGGGCTGCTCAACAATTAATATTCACCTTAACAGCATAAGAAAGTCATATGTTCTGATTATTATTGGGTTTTTTTTGGTCATGTCCAAAGTTTGTGGGATGAGGAATTCATTGTGCAAGGTGCTGTACAATCACATATATAGCCAATTATTAGCACAAAGAGCTTGTGGTCATGAGCTCATATTTGGTTCAGAGGCTTTAAGTATTTTTTAAAGAAAAATGACCATCTCTCCTTTTTTTGACTCTACATGTAAGTGGCTTTAAAAATAAATCTCTTGAGATGTTCCCTTTTCCATAAGTTACTAGATAACTGTATTTGAAGTGCCATGTAAAACAGTCTAGAAAAATCATCAAAGTTACTAGCCCAGGTACAATCTTCTGTCCAGCCTTTACCACAATAAAGAAATCTAATTTTACTTGTCAGTCAATAAATGACATCCCAGAGCAGTGCTTCCCACAGTTCATTGGTTCACGTACCACCTTCTTAAACCGTTTTGTAGTGTATTGCTAGAACATCAAGCTCGTGTACAGTAAGCAGTACACAAACTGCAATTTGAAACCCTGGCTCCAAATGAAAGGGTGCGTAGAATATTGCATGGCCATTAAGACAGCATGTGTTTTGTGATTCATGGTTTGGGGGAGGGTGGTGGTGGTGGTTTTTTTAAAAAACCCAGAAACATGAAGTGCTTTCTACTGTTCATTATGACTTGTAGGTTTCACTTAAGTTGAATTCTGCTGTATTTTTGGTAACTTAAGTTCTGTGAAATACTGCCTTTATCTGGCTCTTATTTAGAAAGACGGGCATAATATCCAGTGTGTAGTATAATTGTCTCTCTACCAGTAAAATTAATCAGTAGTGAAACTTGCAATAAATGATACACCATCAAGAATACCCATACAAATGCAAGAAAATTGGTGTTTAGTTGGTGGCTTTTGCAGAGCAAAATCTTAAGTTGTGTTTTGCTTGTTTGGGGGGGGTCGTCTCTGGTCCACACTACAGAGTTGGATTGGTGTAAGCCATCTTGCCTCAACCTATTTTTGCATGTGTCTACAGTCAGATTGTCTCCCACCAATGTAAACACCCTGTCACATCGCCACAGTAACGTCCTCCCTGAAAGCATTGACATGGATTGGTGTACTGTTGACGCAGTGGGAATGTAGACACTGCGTGACTAACAGTCCTCCAGCAGCTGTCTCACAGTGCCTGATGCTGACTGCTCTGATCATAATTGTTAACATCGCTGCCTGGGGGTCCTGGAGACTAGAAACCACACCCACCTTTAAAACCACTGTGTATTTTTAAATGCCTTTTCCTGATTGCTGAGCCTGGTGATCATACCTAGCAGCTCTCCCTTGTGGGCAACTGTACAGCTCACCAGGCCACCTACCTGCTTTAAATGCCCTCCTGCCTGTAGTAGATAGGAGGTATTGGATCTCCTGGGCCGGTGGGGAGTAGATTACACGGAGCATGTAGAAGAAGGGCCACAACAGGAATTGGCAGCAGTGCCATGTGAAAGCAAAGGAATACCAGACGGCCAGGCAGGCCAACAGTTGATCTGGCACCAAGCTGTGCACCTGCCACTTTTGCAATGAGCTGCATGCCGTCCTGGGCAGACATCCACCAGCACCCTTCAGGGCACTGTGGAGCCCAAGTAATAGGCCCCTGCCATGAACAGCAAGGAGGATGGGGGATATGTAACAGGGTCCCAGCTGTGCTGTTAGTGAGGACCTGTCTGCACTCTAGTCAGTCCTGGCAGCTCAGCACAGGTGAGCCTGCTGCAGGGGAAGGAACCTCAGATAAGTGTGTGAGTGCATGTCCCATTAGAATGCTTAAATGTATAGATGGTGCCTGACCCCAGCTTAGCAAGAAAGAGGTATTTACTTGTACTAGAAGAGGTGGCAGTACAACAAACTCTTACCTGCTTTTCATTCCCCTATAGGTTTAGGTGGTGGGGGACACGTGGTGCAGTTTATGTGCACACAGGTGGCACTTGAATCCTGAGAGAGCTAAATGAAACCTTCATGGAGGTATCCACAATCTGCTCTTGAAGGTTTCTGGAGTTGGCAGCCTAATTTCTTCCTCTGTCGTAGGACACTTTTCACTCCAGTATGTAATGTCTTTGGCAAGCACCACTGCAGTAAATCAGTGCTGAACTGAACTACAGGGTGTGATGGGTTAGATCACAGAAACCCCCTTGGGAGCTGCCACCCGATGTGCCAAGACTACTTCTACCCTTGCCTTCCCTGCCAGCTTGGGGCCCCAGCACCCTGTCTTGCTGAGCCAGACACTCCTGTCTGCTCCAACGAAGACCCAGGGTCTGAATACTTGCTCCAAAGTTGCAGGTTTACCTGAAAGCAGCTAACAGAAGTGTGCTTGTCTTTAACACTCAGATGCCCAACTCCCAATGGGGTCTAAACCCAAATCAATCCGTTTTACCCTGTATAAAGCTTATGCAGGGTAAACTCATAAATTGTTCGCCCTCTATAACACTGATAAAGAGAGATGCACAGCTGTTGCCCCCCCCCCCCGGTATTAACACATACTCTGGGTTAATAAGGAAAAAGTGATTTTATTAAATGCAGAAAGTAGGATTGAAGTGGTTCCAAGTAGTAACAGACAGAACAAAGTAAGTCACCAAGCAAAATAAAATAAAACACGCAAATCTATGTCTAATCAAACTGAATACAGACAAGATCTTCAACAGTTCCAGAATGCTCCCTTTTACAGGCTAATCTGGGCCCAGCAATCACTCACACCCCCTGTAGTTACTGTCCTTTGTTCCAGTTTCTTTCAAGTATCCTGGGGGGTGGAGAGGCTCCCTCTTTAGCCAGCTGAAGATAAAATGGAGGGATTTCCCAGGGGTTTAAATAGACTTTCTCTTGTGGGTGGAGACCCCCCTCCTCACTCCTATGCAAAGTCTAGCTCCAAGATGGAGTTTAGGAGTCGCCTGGGCAAGTCACATGTCCATGCATGACTCACAGTTTTTACAGGTAGCATCCATTGTTTACATGCTACCTTGAACGTCCTCAAGTAGACTTCTTATGTGGATTGGAGCATTTCAAGATCCATTGTCCTTTAAGTGTTTCTTGATTAGGTACTTACTGAGAACTACAGCCTACTTAGAATCAAACAAGAATGCAGCCAATATTCATAACTTCGAATACAAAAAATGATACATGCATACAAATAGGATTAATAGATTCAATAGATCATAACCTTTACAGAGATATGTTACATGACATATATAGTATAAAACACATTCTAGTTATGTTATATATCTATATCTATATATACATTCATATGCATGTTTCCATAAAGCCTTATGGGAGGTACCATCACAAAGGGCTCTCCCGGGAACCGCAGCAGCAAAAGGAGCAGAATGTGGGAGCGCTGCTCCCAGGAGCCAGTGTCCTGCGGTGGCATCTTCTCTGTCACAGCTGTACCAGTACCGCCCCCAGCCCTGTGTCTCAGGCGGGGCTGTACAGACCCCAGGAGATGCAGCTGCGTGGAAGGGCTGGGGGCAGTACAGCTGCACCAGAGGAGCTGCTGGCCTGGGGCTGCCCTCTCGCCTGAAATTGGTATCCAGTACAGCGGGAGGACAGAGCCCCCCTCCCACAGATAACATGGGATGGGAAGAGTATGGGGGCCTGGGGTGGAGGTGGAGGTGGGGTGGAGAGGAGTCATGAGGGGTGGTCATGTGCCCCCTTGAGCTGTGCCCCCTTTTGTGTCCCTCCCCTGAGTCACCCATGTGTGCTGTGTGCTACAAAGCTGAAGTGTCAATAAGCATATCTTGTTTAAAACTTCAGGTGAACAAGGGAAGGGAGTTCTGAACGTAACTTTGCTTTTTTTGTGACTATAAATACAATACTTCTGTTTTATCTGTGCTTGTTGCCATTGTGGCTTGAGACATCCCCTGTCCACATCTGTGGAATGCCTGACTGTGATGAGTCTGGAGAGTGAATATTTCAAACAGCCTGGAGAGGGCAAAAGCGGATAGGAGAAAGTCCCAGCAGGAAGAGGAGAGGGAGTTGCACCAGGACACAATGGGGCTTCTCTGGCAGCAAACAGGTGCTGCAGGCACTAGTTGATTTAAAGGTTCAACACACTCAGGATCGCCTCCCTTTGGAGGCACTGGAGAACTCCATTTTACCACCTCCTTGCATCCCCCAATATTCAACATGTTGTTAGGGGCCGCATCCCTCCCCTATGACTACATGCCAAGGGACACTAAGGACAACTACAGCTTCACATACACTGACCTGTGGGAGCCATGCTTGGTGTATGTGTAGCGAAAATGGACTGGAATAGCGATGAATGTTCTTTCCCTTTATTAAGTACAGTTCCATTAATCTATTTCAGAAGACTTTATTGTATTTGTTTTTTGATTGTGTGCAGGGTTTTTTTGCACTAGTTTGTGTGCAATAAAAATCTGTGTTTAGGAAAATAATTCTTCTTTATTATTTTACAACAAATGCTGCAGAATGCCAAGCGCTACTGAAAAAACCTGCTGCTTATTGTTGTACAGGGCAACAAAACTCAAAGGATCAGCGACAAACTGTAATAATTATACACATACAGCAAGCACTGCAAAATGAATAGGTACATTAAGGGGGACAGAAGGATGGTGAAGAAAATTGGCAGCATGAGACCTCTAGAAGAAGAGATCGGAGCATCCATGTACCAGCAATATAGATACAGGTGAGCAACCATTTTCATGTTCTCTCAACAGGTACCAATGCGGAGAGTGGCCTAGATGATACATCTGAGGGAAGGGAGCAGAAGGAGACTCCACCGATTGGAAGGCATGGATGCACTGTCCTAGGGATGTGAGTTACACGACCACCACTACCAAGAAAAGGTGGTCGGGGACTCCCTCCTGAGGGGGACTGAGTCATCTATCTGCTGTCCCGACCAGGAAAACCGAGAAGTGTGCTGCTTGCAGGAGCTAGGATTCACGATGTGATAGAGACTGCCGAGACTCAAAAAGCCCTTGGATTGCTACCCCTTCCTGCTTCTCCATGTGGGCACCAGTGATACTGCCAAGATTGACCTTGAGCTGATCACTGCAGGCTACGTGGCTCTGGGAAGAAGGATAAAGTAGTTTGAGGTGCAAGTGGTGTTCTCGTCCATCCTTCCTGTGAAAGGAAAAGGCCCAGGTAGAGACCGTCGAATTGTGGAAGTCAATGAATGGCTACACAGGTGGTGGAGAGAAGACTTTGGATTCTTTGACCATGGGATGGTGTTCCAAGAAGAAGGATTACTAGGCAGAGATGGGCTCCACCTAATGAAGAGAGGCAAGAGCATCTTCGCAAGTAGGCTGGTTAACATAGTGAGGAGGGCTTTAAACTAGGTTCATTAGGAGACCAAAGCCCTGAGGTAAGTGGGGAAGTGGGATACCGGGAGGAAGCACGAGCAGGAGAGTGCAAGAGGGGAGGACTCCTGCCTCATACTGAGAAAGCAGGACAATCAGCAAGTTATCTTAAATGCCTATACACAAATGCAAGAAACCTGGGAAACAAGCAGGTAGAACTGGAAGTTCTGGCACAGTCAAGGAATTGTGATGTTACTGTAATAACGGAGACTTGATGGGATAACTCACATGACTGGAGTACTGTCATGGATGGATATAAACTGTTCAGGAAGGACAGGCAGGGCAGGAAAGGTGGAGGAAAGCAACCTAGTGACAGAGTATGTAGAAAAAACTAATGTACTTAATGCTTTTTTTGCCTCTGTCTTCACGAACAAGGTCAGCTCCCAGACTACTGCACTGGGCAGCACAGTATGGGGAGGAGGTGACCAGCCCTCTGTGGAGAAAGAAGTGGTTCAGGACTATTTAAAAAAGCTGGACGAGCACAAGTCCATGGGGCTGGATGCATTGCATCTGAGGGTGCTAAAAGAGTTGGCAGATGTGATTGCAGAGCCATTGGCCATTATCTGTGAAAGCTCATGGTGATCGAGAAAGGTTCTGGATGACTGGAAAAAGGCTAATGTAGTGCCCATCTTTAAAAAAGGGAAGAAGGAGGATCCGGGGAACTACAGGCCAGTCAGCCTCACCTTAGTCCCTGGAAAAATCATGGATCAGGTCCTCAAGGAATCAATTCTGAAGCACTCTGAGGAGAGGAAAGTGATCAGGAACAGTCAGCATGGACTCACCAAGGGCAAGTCATGCCTGACTAACCTAATTGCTTTCTATAATGAGATAACTGGCTCTGTGGCTGAGGGGAAAGCAGTGGACATGTTATTCTTTGACTTTAGCAAAGATTTTGATACAGTCTCCCATAGTATTCTTGCCAGCAAGTTAAAGAAGTATGGGCTGGATGAATGAACTATAAAAGCTGGCTAGATCATCGGGCTCAACGGGTAGTGACCAATGTCTCCATGCCTAGTTGGCAGCCGGTATCAAGGGCCGGTTTTGTTCAATATCTTCATAAATGATCTGGAGGATGGCGTGGACTGCACCCTCAGCAAGTTTGTAGATGACACTAAACTGGGAGGAGTGGTAGATACGCTGGAGGGTAGGGATAGGATACAGAGTGACCTAGACAAATTAGAGGATTGGGCCAAAAGAAATCTGATGAAGTTCAACAAGGACAAGTGCAGAGTCCTGCACTTAGGACGGAAGAATCCCATGCACTGCTACAGACTAGGGACCGAATGGTTAGGCAGCAGTTCTGCAGAAAAGGACCTAGGAGTTACAGTGGACAAGAAGCTGGATATGAGTCGACGGTGTGCCCTTGTTGCCAAGAAGGCTAATGGCATTTTGGGCTGTATAAGTCGGGACATTGCCAGCAGATTGAGGGACGTGATCATTCCCCTCTAGTCGGCATTGGTGAGGCCTCATCTGGAGTACTGTGTCCAGTTTAGGGCCCCACACTACAAGAAGGATGTGGAAAAATTGGAAAGAGTCCAGTGCAGGACAACGAAAATGATTAGGCGGCTGGAGCACATGACTTATGAGGAGAGGTGAAGGGAACTGGGATTGGGGTTAAATTTTAAAGCTTTATTAATGAAATAATAAATAAAATAACAGCAGAGAGTGCTGGGACCACTCCCACGTCACTCAGGGGAAGAAAGAAAGTGTTAGCGCCCCAAGCCCTAACCCATTTTCATACTCACACATGCACTACCCAAGACTGGCCAGGCCTGGGTGTAATGTCAGAAGAAGGGCGGGGGGAAGGATGGACGAGAGTGCTGTCCTGGGCCCAGGCCATCCAGCTCTGCTGTTGATCTCCAAATTGCTCGAGCCCTCAGGATGGTTTTAAGTCCTGGCTCCTTGGGTGGGGAGGACGGGTGCTCCGTTTGGGGACCTCTGCTCCTGGTGCCCTCTGTGTGAGTCCAAACTGGTTTTCTGTAGTTTCTTCAGCTTTCCCAAAACACCCCAGCTCCCGGGATGCAAGGCTCGACCCCTCCACTTGTCGTCTCGTCTCTGTTTTTAATCTCCACGGCCCCGGACTTTGTTTTCTTCTTTGCTGGCCTTCCTGTCTTGCATGTCTGTACAGTTGGATTTTTCTTTCTCACGGCCGCTTGGGCACATTCAAACCCCGTCTTTCTTGGCTGACAGCCAGCACCAGCTGTGAGCTGTGGCCTGGGGTGGGGGCGGCTGCAAGCGTCTTATCTTTGACCTGAGACTGAGTGAGCTGAAGTGTTGAGTTAACCCGTTCTCCGCTCTTCTCCTTCCTCCCTTCTCAGCCTCTTGTACCTGCAAAGGAAACTTCCACTCCCCATTCACACACCTTTGACCCTCCCCAAAATGGCTTGCGATGCTTGCAAGAGCTTTGGCAATATACAATGCTGATCTGCCTTGGGGATCCCCGAGGGGTGTGCCACCAGGCGCTGCTGCAGCTGAGCGGAAAATGCTGAGTTCTGTGCTCTCGGGGCGGTCACCTACCTCACCTGTGGCCACATGTATTTCTCAAGACTCCTCATTACCGTCACAGTTAAAATTGTAAGAAAAGGAAAAAAGACAGGAGGCCAGCCTGATGCCTGTCCGCTTTTCTCTCTTCCTCGCCCCTTAACCAGCTGCCACCCCGTTTGACTGGGCGATTGTCCTCATGCCTGAGTATTTCCCTTTGGGACTCTGAAACATGTCCCTACGTGCAGGTCTTGAAGCTGGGCGTAGTGGCGGAAGGCGACGTGGAAGGTTTTGACGCAGAGGCTTTTGCTAGGGCGGGCAAGCAGGCAGGGGTGGGCTTCTGGGCCAATTGTCTCTCTGGAGGTGAAAATCAGCCCCATGGGGTGCAAATGGCTGGGCAAGGCATTCCTCTTTCCCCCTTCAAAAGGCCTTGCCCTTCCCATCAGGAAATTGAACCCTGCTCTCCCGCATGTCAGGTGGGGATATTCACCACTATACTAACAAGGAAGAGGGAAGGTGGGCTACTGCGCTGTGCTATGTTGATCTGCAGGAGAACAGCCAACCTAGACCTCCCCCACTGCAACTTGAGACCATTGCTCCTTGTTCTGTCATCTGCCACCACTGAGAACAACCGAGCTCCAGCCTCCTTGGAATCCCCCCGCCCTTCAGGTAGTTGAAGGCTGCCATCGAATCTCCCCTCTTCTGCAGACTAAACAAGCCCAGTTCCCTCAGCCTGACCTCGTAAGTCATGTGCTCCAGCCCCCGGTCACTTTCCTGGCCCTCTGCGGGACTCCCTCCAATTGGTCCACATCCTTTGTGTAGATGGAGGCCCAACAGTACTCCAGATGTGGCCTCAGCAGTGCTGACTAGAGGGGAATAATCACTTCCCTTGATCTGCTTGTCCTTGTTGAACCTCATCAGGTGTCTTTTGGCCCAATCCTCCAATTTGTCTAGATCACTCTGGAGCCTATCCCTACCCTCCAGCATATCTACCTCTCCCCCCAGCTTAGTGTCATCTGCGAATTTGCTGAGGATGCCATCCATCCCATCATCCAGATCATTAATAAAGATGTTGACTTGCCTTTACCAGCCACTGGCTCTCTTTGCAAATGGAGGCAATCAGGCTGAGCCACTAAGAGATCCCCCACCGAAAAAGATGCTGTGACTCGGAGTTGAACCAAAGTTGCTGCAGCCACAGCGCAGAGTACTAACCACCATACGATCACGGCCAGCTGCCAGGTGATGCTAGAGCTGAATGGCAAATGCTGAGTTCCATGCTCTCGGGGAAGCCGCCTACCTCATCTACGGCCACAGGTCTTTCTCAAGACCCCCCCATTACTGTCACCGTTAAGATTGTAAGAAAAGGAAACAAGATAGGAAGCCATCCTGCTGCCTGTCCGTTTGTCCTCATGCCTGAGTATTTCCCTTTGGGACTCTGAAACATGTCCCCATGTGCAGGTCTTGAAGCTGAGCGTAGTGGTGGAACGCGATGTGGATGGTTTTGAGAACCGTTTCTGTCGACCTTCCCCCTTCCATGCTTCAGATGCTCCTCAAAGTCGTGCCATCACAAACTCAGCCAAGCCCCTTTGGCTTTAGAAGCGCCTCTTGAGGCCCGCAGCTTCTCAGGCCCACAGATCCACCTGGTTTGACCACACCTGTTATAGTGGCTATTGCTGAATGGTTCCGGTATAATCACCTCTGGACAAAATCCTTCACACTACTTAGGAATAAGTCAAGAATTTGTGGTTGGTTCCAAGAGTAACTTCTCCAGGAAGTGGTCATGAATTGTTTCTAGAAATTTTATATCTCTATCCCATCCTGAGGTGACACATACCCAGTCAATATGTGAGTAGTTGAAATCCCCCATTGTTACTGAGTCTTCTGTTTTGTAGCTTCTCTACAACCTGAGTATTTCACAACCACCATTTACATCCTGGGCAGGTGGATGGTAGTCAGTGATGAGCTGCCAAAATCATAACAACCGGTTCCCTCCTTACCCCAGGAGGGATCATGCCCCCCCCCGGACTCCTGCCCCAACCAACCCCCCGCCTTCCTTGATGCCACCCCTGCCCCATCCACCCCCCTTCCCTGTACCCTGAGTACCCTCCGCCGCCCCATCCAACCCCTCCTCTCATTCCTGATGGCCCCCCAGGACCCCAGCCCCAACCAACCACCCCATCTCTCTGTCCCCAGACTGCCCCAGGAACCCATGCCCCTGACTGCCTCCCACCGCCCCATCCAACCCCTGATCCTTTCTGACTGCCCCACCAGGACCCTTGCCCCTATTCAATCCCCCTGTTCCCTGCCCTCTGACCCCCCACCCCCAAACTCCCCAACCCACTCTCCAACACCCTCTCCCTGCCCCCTTAGCACGCTGCCTGGATGTGGCTGGTGGCTACAGTCCGGCCGCTGCTGGAGCCGGGAGCCTGGGGATGCGGGGCCGGGACAGGAGTCGCACGGCTGGAGCCGGAGGATGTGGCAGGAGCCCGGCGGCCGGAGCCAGGCGACTGGCCGGGTGGAGCCAGGGAGGGCCGCGGCCAGAGCTGGAGCCGGGCAGCCGGGGCCGCCGCCACGCCCAGACCCGCTGCGGGCCCGGCCCCATGGCAAAACAGCAGGGGCGGCTGGAGCCATGGGGCCGGGGCCGGGCGGGGACCCGGGGATGAGGGGGCGTGGCCGGGAGGGTCGGGGACGCGGGCCCGGGAGGGTCGGGACCGGGCGGGGTTCGGGGACGGGGCGCGGCCGGGTGGCCGGGGAGGGTCGGGGACACGGGGCCGGGCAGGGTTGGGGCCGGGGGGGGTACCGCGGCCGGTGGCCGGGGAGGGTCAGGGACGCGGGGCCAGGGAGGGTTGGGGCCGGGAATGCGGGGCTGGGAACGCGGGGATGCGGGGTTGGGGGGGGTGTGCCGCGGCCGGGGCCGGGTGGCCGGGAGGGTCGGGGACGCGCAGCTGGGAACACGGGGCTGGGAACGCGGAGACGGGGATGGGGGGGGGACGCGGGGGTTGGGGGGGTCGCGGACGGAGAGGCGGGGCCGGGCGGCCGGGGACGGGCCGCGGCTGGAGACCAGCCGGGGCACACGGCACCCCCTAGTTTCCTACCTCAGCGTTGTCTTCCTGGGCCGGGGAAGCCTGCTTGCTTCTCAGCCCTCCCAGGCTTCCCGCGAACAGCTGATTCGCGGGAAGCAGGGTGGGGAGGAGAAGCAAGGAGGAGCATTCATGGCAGGAGGTGGAGGCAGAGCTGAGGTGAGCTGGGGCTGGGCAGCTAGGACTGCTTGTTAAATTTAAATGCCCTTTTAGAACCAGTTTGTCCCACAGGGAACAACCGGTTCTAAAAGGACTTCTAAATTTAACAACCGGTTCGTGCGAACCGGTGCGAACCGGCTGCAGCTCATCACTGATGGTAGTATATTCCTACACTCCTTTTATTCAAGCATGGATTATTAGCAAGTCACTGAAATGGCCAGCAGGTGGGGCTTTTATACTGCTGCTTAAACTCAGTTTGGGTCACTGCTTTCATTGAGCAGTTAAGGATTTTAATAGCTGAGTGTTGCCTTTTCTTGTGGTGGAAAGAAGAAAACCATTTTAATTTTCTAAGTTAATGCTTTCTTTTTTTTGTGGTGTGGGGGGAAGGGAAAGATTATATAGAGTTATTAAATACTTTTTGCAGTAAGTGCTAGGGATCATAGAACTGAAGAAAATTTGAGATGAAACCTGAATCTTTATGAATGTTTGGGGATCTTGCAGCTGCTTGTTTTTACCAATTTGGACTTATATCTCCCATTTAAGTTGTATGGCAACTTCACTCAGAAAGTATAGATTTATATGAATTAGTACTTTCTCATCAGGATAACAGATTTCCTCCAAATAGTTATGTGGACAAATGAAAAATCTAGGCACAGTAAATGTTGTTTATTCACAGAATTAATCTTGGAGATGTAAGTATTTTGTGTAGTTCCCCCGTCCCCCTTTCAGGGATTCTTACCTAGTGAAATAGCAAAACAGATGTAAAACATTATCATTCTGCATTGGTAGCATTTCACTCCTATTGTACACTCCCTTTGCGCAGATGTAAATGATTACACAGGTGCAAGGCAGTGAATCACTGTCTATAGCAATATCAATAATACATTCAGGGTAAAATTCTTGGTTAGATTTAAAAATGATAAAAGAAGGCTGGTTTTATAACTATCTGATAAATCAAGTCCTTTCCCTTCCTTTTGGCTTTTCTTAGATTTGCTTCTGGTTAATAACTTAAAAATGTGTTCAGATGTAATCTTGAGTGCCACTTACTGTTTTGATTCAAAGAGCGAAGAAAACACTTTCCTCTAGGGAGTTGTGTTCCCCTTCTCCTTCCTCCTCCCACCTCACACCTCAGCTGCTGCTGGCATCCTCCCATCCTGATCTGATTGATCCTGATTCTTCTAGCTTATATATATATATACACACCCCTGCCTGAAATTTTCCACTGCTTGCATCCGAAGAAGTGGGTATTCACCCACGAAAGCTCATGCTGCAAAACGTCTGTTAGTCTATAAGGTGCCACAGGATTCTTTGCTGCGTGTTCAATAGTGTGTGTGTTTTAAGATTCTGCAAGTACAATTTTGGGATGTCACCAGCAGATGGGGTACGTATCCACTTTATTTTTCTCTGGCAGGCTCTGTAAACCTTAGCAAGTCAGCATTACAGCGATGCCAAGCTTGGAATTCCATACTGTGTTCTTTAGTTTTGTAGGTCTCTTTGCCTGCAAATGTTCTCTCCAAACCAGTGGCTTTGTGTGATTAAAAATACCCTGAGCAAACACAGGCGCTTTAAGACATCTAGTTAAGTTCTCGATTGATGCAGACCAATCTGTATAAAGTACATGTAGCTGTTAGAAACTCTAGGCCTGATTCTCTTCTCCCACCAGTTAGACACGGATGTAGGTCTACTGACTGGACCAGAATGTCCGACTCCCCTGAGAGTAAGAAAGGGAAAAGTCAGATCCTGGGAGGGATCAAAGCCCAATTTTTTTTTTTTTTTTTTAAATTTCTGTTCTTAATAGAGTGAAGTGAAGGTTCTGGGTAGCAACACCAGGGACTTTGAGTTTACTTTTCAGTGTGCAGGTGCCTAAAAACCTATGCACTTTTTAAACTGTTCACTGTATAAAAGGGTCTTGTTGCATTTGGGGATAATCTAGAAAACTCTGGCACTGAGACCTGGTGCATGAGGTCAGCCTGCCTGCTTTTGTGTTCGTTGAAAGTTTGGATGGAATCGACATGTTCCTGTGGAATGTTTTTAGTTCCATTGAATCATTATTTTTTGACAGAACACTTCTAACAGCTCATAGGTGCTGACTTTCTAATTTCCCTGTTTGGGGGGGGGACTCAATCCCCGCCCCATCTCTTCCAGCTCCCCCTCCTGCATGCCACTGAACAGCTGATTACCTGCAGTCAGAAGGTGCTGGGGGTGGGTGGGGAAGGAGCTGATTGGCAGGACCATTGGCTGGCAGGAGGCACTGGGAGGGAGGGGGAGGAACTGATCAGCAAGACTGCCAGCATCCACTATTTTTTTCCAGTGGGTGCTCCAGCCCCGGAGCACCCACAGAGTCAGTGCCTATGAACCAGCTCTAAAGACTAGTATCCAATTTTCCTGAGACTGAGTGCCCTACTCACCACAGCACACTGCCTCATGAAAAGCTTGGTTGTAAAGAGGTGTGCAGAGAACGACATAATCCCCCATGACAGATCATGACTGAATACCTCACTAGCAGGAGAAATTGCAACTTTCTCACAGCTAAAGTAAAGGGATTCCTAATTTGGAGAAATGTGCCAAGGAGTCCTATTCAGTACTGTGTGGTCCACAGCATTAGTGGGATGGATTACAAACTGCTGTTGTAGGTGCAGAATGTCTGGTACTTGTGAGTAAAATAATTTTGGGCCATAGTTTCAAAAGGGCCAGACTCCCTATTTGTGGGGTGATGTCTGCACCTCCAGTGATGCGCTCTGAGGGTTTGTCTGCACTGCAAGGGCTTTTCCAGTATAGCTCTACTGGCAGAGCCTGCAATGGAGATGCAGCATCAGGACCGCTGACAGGGGGGAGGGGGAGCAAAGGGGGCAATTGCCCAGGGACCAGGTGATTTAAAAGGGCCTGGGGTCCCCTGGCCACTGCTGTGGTAGCAGTGGCAGCAGCCAGGAGCCCCAGGCCCTTTTAAATCATCCAGGCAGTCCGCAGGGCTCCTAGGCACATGAGACCGCTTTAGGCCCGTACTTTGGGGTGCCCCATGGGCTGGCACGATTGGCCAGCACCAGTGGTCCCAGAAGTGATGGATTTGTCACTTCTCCCCTAGGCCTCGCTCCCCCCAGAGATGGCCCTGGCACTGGCCCTGGGGCCCAGCGGGCCTGTGCAGCATAGTCCAATAAAAGGACTTCTTCTGCCAGCATAGTTAACGTAGTTCAGGGAGGTGGTTTATCTATGCAAACAGAAGCATTCTTCTGTCTCATAGTTGTGTCTACACTGTGGGTTTTGCTGGCATAACTATGTCGGATAGGGAGCGTAATTCTTCCCTTGCCCCTCCTGGCTGACATAACTGTGCTGGTAAAACTTAGTAGTTAGTGTTCAGTCTTGCAAGTGCAAAATGAGGCATGAACAGCCTTTTGCAAATGTTGGCTCTTCAGACAAAACACCACAGCCTTGATCTTCAGCGTCTGCTACCTTCCCATTGTCACTATCCTATGAACTCTGGTTAGTAGAGGCTAATATTACTGGAGAAAAATTAAGGGATTTGTCCTTTTTGCTAATGGCAGCTGTAAGGGATATATGGGACAGATATGCCTTGAATGATTATTAACAATAATTCCTTCTGGCCCTCTAAATGAGAAAAGCTACCCACCTCTGTCTATCCCAAAGCAGGATCCACCTGTAAAGACAATAAGAAAATGGTTCATATTATGTGAGACACTTTGTCTAAGGAACCAGACATCAGCCAAGCCTGGGCATTCCGTACTCTCTAGAGAGACCTCAATAATCGTATTTTAGATCTGAACTCCTCTAAAAGTCCAAGCAAATTGGCCTAAGAGACTGAAAATAATTGTTTTAAGCAAGTACTTTTAATATTCTAAACTTGTCCCTTTTGACTAGATTGGTCCAAAGAGAAGTAACCATGCCCTTCACAGAACCTTAAAGAAAAGTGGAGCCTTGGAATGTGATAACTGTGTTAGGTACTAAAGAACCAAGAATTATTGATCATAAATTAAATAAGACATTTTGGTAACTTGAATTGATCTTTAGTATAACTGCTGAGCCTCAACTCTAGTTTGTGATAACTGCTTGCAAGACTGTATTGTGTGTGTAGTACGCACAATTGGTTGTATCTACATTTGAGTGGTGAACTGTTGATTATATATTAATGTGGTTCTGGGTAAATTAATAAATTGTTGATTGGCTAAGAGTAAGCAAGTGTCCTGATTTCAGAAATACTGTTGAAGTTAAAAGTGGACCTGAAAAGAACCCAGAGTTAAATTAGTAAGCTAACGCTCCCTGGACTCAAGAAAAAGGGGGTTATCCTGTTGAAGTCTATTGTATATTGGCAAATCTAGTTTGTTAGATTTCAGCTTTAAACTGAAAGCTCCTTTCATGCTTGGGCAACGCAGACCTAAAGGCTTGCTGTGGAATCTATCTGTATAGTAGACATCAGTATAGCCAACTCATTATTTTTAGCATGAAGCCTTGCAATATTTAGTGTGTGGTGGTGTATGGGATGTGTTGTTTTTTTAAGCCTCAACTGCTGGAATCCCAAGATTGCATGAAAATCTCCTTTTTTTAAAAAAAAAAGTAAGTGCCTAGCTCTTGTCATTGCAGAGAAAAGCTGGAAAATGTGAAGCAAGTGTGCCCCACAGGCTCAGAAACCAGAAGGCAAAGCCCAAGCACTCCAAATTCATTATTTGACCAAATCTCAGGATTTGTAAGCCAGTCTTGTGATATTTTGGAGACTGATGCAAATGTTTTTAACACTTGGGGTTGGCAAAACTGTTAACTTAAATTCTGCTCTGTCACAGCAGCGTAAATCCTGAGTACTCAATGGAGTTACTCTGAATTTATACCACTGTAACTCAGAGCAGAATCTGGGGCATTAAGATGTGCAAAGGATCTTTCTTTGGGAGGAATGTCTCCAATGTATACCTTCCATTTATCCCTCTTGAAAAGCCACAAATCAGGCCAATCCACCTGTTTGTCTGAGAGTGGTGGGACTCTCAATTCTCCCCAGAGTCTGTCAATGCAATGCCAGAGAGACTCGCTCAAGAGTGTCAGGAGCTGTTCTCTTACCCCACTTCCAGGTCTGAGGAAATTTTGAAAGACCCCTGAGTTTACAGGTCTGTCGCATCTTACGCTGGGGTTACGTTCCGCGGTCAGCGCATAAAGCGAAAACCCGTATAGTCAAAATGACCCTTGAAAATCCCTTAAATCACCCATAAAGTACAATTTTATGTATACAACCTTGTATAGTACTATGTATAGTATACAGCAATGTACAGTACAGTATATAATAAAGACTACATATGCAAAATATAATTTTACGGTATTTTTAATAACATAACAGAGACACAGAAGAATGAAAGAATAAAAAATGAAAACAGTACAGTACTGTAAACCTGAACAGTCACCAGTCATCCTGGATATTCTTGCTAGTCTTGTACTGTACACACTCCAATGATTAGTCTTCCTCTTCCCCTGACAACACTATTATTGAGTCGTCAGGGCTTGATATCGATCCAGGAGACAATGGGCCAGGCTTGAGTGACGGAGAGCGAGTTGTAGATGAAGTGGTTGACTCTGGTTCAGCTCGAGAAGTTGATTGTGTAGGCTCTTCTGCTGCTGGCTGTTTTTTCTTTAAAAACATGGTGATTGGCAACTGTTGCTGTTGTCTCTTGAGCTCCTCAAACATTTCTTGGTACGGTCTCAAATCATCCGTAATACTACATGTGATTTTGAGGCTTCGTTCCATAGAGGGATCATATTTAGAAATTAAATCATTCAATTGTTTTGCTGCTTGGAACACTTCAGAAAATTTATGAAGATTCCAAGTTGCTGGCTCTTCCTGTTTGTCATCATCTTTGTCTTCTGTAGACGATTTTATCAGTTCCTCTAACTCTTCGTTAGTCAGTATTTCTCTATGGCCCTCAATTAATTCCTCTATTTCTTCCTCGAGGATGTAGATGAAGCCATCACCACCCACTTGCCTGGCCACCTGAACAATGAGTTGCACTCCTTTGTCAATGGTCAGGAAACCCTTAAAATCACTCACACAGTCTTCCCATAGGTTTCGCCAACATGCATTGACTGTTTCAGGCTTGATTGCATCCACTGCCTGTTTAATATAAGTGATGCAATCAGCAATGTTGAAGGACTTCCAACACTCCATCACATTAACATTGGGATCAGCATCCATAGTGGTAAGGATCCGTGAAAATGTAAGCCTCGTGTACGTGGCCTTGAAACAGCTAATGCTGCCTTGGTCGAGAAGTTGGAGGATGGAAGTGGTATTGCGGGGGAGAAAGATGACTTCTGCGTCGTTATGGCAAACGGGAGTGCCGCGGGGTGGCCAGGAGCATTGTCTACGATAGCAACACTTTAAAGTCAAGTCCTTTTTCTTCAAGGTACTGCTTGACCTCCAGAATGAAACACTCGTGGAACCAATCCAGAAATAATGCTGCCGTCGCCCAGGCCTTTTTATTTGATTGCCAGAACACAGGCAAGAGATTTTTGTTCTTGCCTTTTAGGGCACGGGGATTTGCAGCCCTGTAGAGCAAGCCCGACTTTATTAAATGCCCAGCCGCATTGCCACAAAGCAACACAGTCACATGGTCTTTAGCTGCTTTGAAGACATGGGCTTGTCTTTCTGATTTCGAAGAGTAAGTGCGGGTGGGCGGTTTTTTTCCAGAAGAGCTGAGTCTCGTCAGCATTAAAAACTTGTTCTGGAAGATGGCCCCTTTCCTCTATGATTTTCTTTAATTATTCGGGGTAGGCTTTTGCTGCGTCCTCATTGGCAGATGCAGCTTCACCAGTAGTCTGCAAGTTTTTGAGGTTGAAGCGGTTCCTAAAACTGTTAAGCCAACCTTGGCTGGCTTTGAATTCCTTCTTATCAGAAGGCTGTCCCTCTTCGGCGGGAGGTTTGAACAGCGCATAGATGCTAAGAGCCTTTTCTCTCAACATGTTGCCATTGATAGGCACACATTTACGGCTCATGTCTTCCAGCCATAAGTTTAATGCCTTTTCAGTCTTCGCTAAAGTCTTATCACACACTTGGCTCGTCACCTTAGCAGTTACTGGAGCACTTGATGCCACGGCTTGACGAATTTCTGTCTCTTGAACCTTGATGGCATGGATGCTAGATTTGTTGTGGCCGTATTTATGCGCCACATTGGTGATGGACATACCATCCCTCAATAAGTCCAACACGGCCAGTTTTTCCTCCAGCGTTGGAACACATCGCTGTTTATTTGGTTGAGCACCAGATGAAGTAGGTGCCTTGCGTATAGGGGCCATGTTATACAGTATGAAAAATACGTACTGTCTCTTTAAACAGTACAGGCACAGTAGAATCTCACTCAGCATGGCGAGATGCGCACAGTCTGAGAGGCATAGGGGGACTGAGTTCTGTAGTGGGAACAGCAGATTCGCTTCTCCCATCTCACACTCACTCCAGGGCAGACACACTATTTAAACTGTTTGTTTTTTTTTGGCCAACCCTCCAAGGTTATTATAGGGGAGAACCTTATCACAGGCTGTTATTAGCTTACATATGCAAATGCACACTCTCTCCCCTGGGGGGGGCTGCCCCTGGACAACAGCCAGGAACTTACCACACACAGTCCCGGCTACAGCAGGTCAACACAGGCCTAAAGACATGCTGTTGCTGTCAAGTCCCCCACAAAAAATATTTTAGTGGGAACAGCAGATTCGTGTCTCACGCTGGTGGAATCGCCCGTTTTTTTGTTTTTTGTTTTCTTTCTCCCAACCGCGCAAAGCTGAAATCGTGCATGTTAAATGCACGTAAGATGCGACAGACCTGTAATTACAATAGATAAAAACAAAACTGCTGTAGATCAGGTAAGAAAGGTTTGTAAACCTTTTGAAATAATAACACAAAACAAACTTTAATGTAGATTTTTGTATATTTGTTACATAATAAACTGTAGCTTTTCGCAACTAGTCGATCATTTGCACATCTGAAATAAAGCAAGAAAAGTAAAATGGTATCCTGTCTCTGCGTCTGAACTGAAATCAATGGGAGTTTTTCCTGTGACTTCAATGGGATTTGGATCAAGCTCTGTACGAACAGCTTACTTTCTTTATTACCTAGCTGGGAATTGGAGTTGTTCCTGGATTTCATTTGATCTTAAACACAAGTCATCGCAGTGAAGTGGCTGCTATTGTCTATCTGTCCATATACACTAAGGTTTTAATGATATAATCTCCAGCTGTTGTAGGGTTGTGTGAGTACATCTGTGACAGAAAGATTAGTGTTGGAAAGGAGACAATACAGGATATGACACAACAATCCATTCTCAAACTGTGTACAGTGGTTTGGATCCTGAGCTGTAGCGGGGGAGTGGTTGGCCCAGCCCAGAAAGAGGATGCTAAAGGCACCCGTTAGTCCTGGGCTGACCTGCACTGAGCTGGCCTCTCATTGAAAATTTAGAGCAGCTCCTATGTTGCATCAGCTGCTTATGGCCCAGTAGGACATTCCAATAGCTGGATATCGTTTGTGTGCAGGAATATATGGGGCCAGTGTAGATGCTTTCCAGTCGTATCAGGCTATTTTTTATTGTCTTGAAGGGGAACCAGGAACAAAATATATTTGTTGACACAGTGAGCACTCAACAGCAAGCAACACTAGAGGAGATCTAGTCTAGTGGGTTTATTTACATGATGAGATCTAGATTTCAAAGCACTTGGACATTATCCATAATGTTGTTCGGATATTAGAATTTTCAGTGGAATTTGAAATAAATCATAAGGTCTCAGATCTGACTGTCACACTCAGAAGGGTAGTGGCGGTGGCATTTTAACTTACGTTAAGGTGGGGAGTAAACTAAACATAGACCCAAGTAAGAGTCAGACACAGTAAAAACAAGAGAATAAAAAGAGAGGCTGTGGTACAATAGTCCAGAACAGAATAAACAACACAAGGAGAAATGCCTTAGAAAATCATAGCATCAATATTTCAAGTGAATTTATCTGAGAAAATGAGAATGTGGCCGGACAAAGGCACATTTTCTTGCAAGCCAAATAAATCCAAATGCTTAGCTGCTTGGGCACAAGTCATCAGAGTTTATTTCTCAGCCTGACAAAAGTGTAATTTTGAAGAATGGGAGGTGTGTGAGCTTTAGTTTTGTTTCTTCGGTTCTATTCTCAGTTGGATGCAGTTCCTGTTACTTGTCAGAAGTTGTAGAAACTCACTAAACTAACTAGGAAAAGGTGGAAAAAAATTGTATTTTTTTTAAATTAAAAAACAAATAATGATGGAGATGAACAGTTATTTACAACTGGTTCAATGTTGTTCCTATTGTCTGACTGATAAAATACCAATCAGGCAGGAGAGGCACAGCTCTTTCCCCTACATATTCAATTAGCAACTCTTTTTATACTCAGGAATTACCCAGAATCCCCAGTCTTGCTAGTGAAAGTAAAAACAATTTAAGCTCCATAAATGCCATAGGCAACTAGGTAATTCAGTACGATCCCATTACTGGAGTACCCCTCCACCCCATCCTAGGAATAACATTCTTTAGTTAAAAATAAAACACAAACTATGTTTAAAATTACATAATTGAAAACAACTGTGGCTACTGGACTGCTATTTGAGCTTTGCTTGAGAAAAATAGGCAGGTCTACACTACTGGGTTATGTCGACCTAAGTTATGCAACTCCAACTACACGAATAATGTAGCTGGAGTCGACATAGCTTAGGTCGACTTATTTCAGTGTTTACACCATGCTGGGTCGGTGGGAGAAACTCTCCTGTCGACTTACCTTATGCTTCTTGTTCCAGTGGAATACTGGAGTCGATGGGAAAGCGATCAGCAGTCGATTTAGTGGGTCTTCATTAGACCCACTAAATCGACCCCTGGTGGATTGATCACTGCAGTGTCGATCCATGGTAAGTGTAGACGTGCCCATAGAATCATAAAAATGTAGGGCTGGAAGGGACCTTGAGAGGGCATCAAGTCCAGCTCCCTGCACTGAGGCAGGGCCAAGTAAACCTAGACCATCCCTGACAGGTACTTGTCCAACCTGTTCTTAAAAACCTCCATGGATGGGGATTCCATAACCTCTCTTGAAAGCCAATTCCAGCACTTAAGTACCCTTATTGTTACAAAGTTTTTCTTAATATCTAACCTAAAACTCCATTGCTGCAAATTAAGCCCATTGCTTCTTGTCCTACCTTTAGTGGACATGGAGAATAATTGATCCACATCCTCTTTATAACAGCCCTGAAGATTGTCTGTTACCAGTCTTCTTTTCTCAAGATTACACAAGCCCAGTTTTTTTCAACTTTTCCTCGTAGATCAGGTTTTCTAAACCTTTTATCATTTTTGTTGCTCTCCTCTCGACTCTCTCCAGTTTACCTACATTTTTCTTAAAGTGTGGCACCCAGAACTGAACACAGTACTTCAGCTCACTGAAGCCTAACTAGTGCCGAGTAGAGTGGGACAGTTACCTCCCATTTCTTGTATATGCCACTCTTGTTAATACATCACAGAATATTAGCCTTTCTTGCAACTGCATCACCTTGTTGACTCATATTCAATTTCTGAGCTGCTATAATCCCCAAATCCTTTTAAACAGTACTACCAATATAATACCCTAGAAATATATTATAACAGTGAATGTAACTGCTGCAGACATCACTGGTTCAGACATAAATCTTTGGGACTGAGCTGTGCAAAACTCAGCATTTTGTTTGCTTGGGTCCAGGTGAATCTTTTCTTCAATTTGGTTTACATAGATCTGTATGCCTTGAGTTAGTTTTGAGTTTCTGGCTTTAAATGGACCTGATAATACAAAGTGAAATTGCTGAATTTTCACTTGATTTTGAATCAAATCCTTGCAATGCACTCTTAATTTTGCACAGTTGCAAAACAAAACCTGAAATTGGTCCAGATCCGGTTCAAAGTTTCATGAACCCCAATGACTCTTTTGATAAAACCTGGGTTAATAAATCAGGTGAAGTTGTGGTTTCAATATGAAAATTTATGCATGGCTCTAAATTCTGAACCAATATATTTGTAACCAAATTACATGCTATTGTTCACCAGCATGTTTTTTAGACTGGCACTGGGTTGAGAGTAGCTACATATCAATGACCAAGGTGCAGATAAGTCATTTGTTCAAAGTCACTCAGAAAAGCCAGTAGACATGGAAACTGAGAGTTCCTGACCACCAGAAGCATACTCTGTTCTTCCTAGCAGTGGCTCACACAGTTGTTGCTGTGAAAGAAAAAACATCCCATATTAACCCTTCTCCAATGAGTAATCCCTCCATTACTATCTTGATAGGCAGAGGAATATGTGAATGCAAAGTTGAAAGTGAAGCTTTCAGAACAAGTACAGTGGCAGTATGGTAACTCTTGTGCGGGTTCAAGACAGCTGATATAGGGGAAAAGGAGACAGAGCTGAGGACAAAGAATCATGGAAATAGAGAAACACAGGCAACCACAAAGCTAGGAAAAGAAAAAAATACACAAAGAGAAAAGACAATGAGAAGATGGTAGACCAATGTGATTGAGAATAATTAGGGGTCTGATTCAAAGCCCATTAAGATAATGAGAAGATTCCCATTGGCTTCAGTAGGCTTTGAATCAGGCTCTTTGAGAGGAGGAAAGCTTGAGAGCACTATATTTTATTTTCAGGCACTAAAACTTGACAGCATATTATTTTCCAGGAAAATGTGGTAGTTGCCAAAGTCTCTGTGACAGAACAACAGTGAATAGAAATAGGTAAAAATGTCACGAAGAAAGAAACTATTTGGTATTGTCGGTGGTTTGATGTTTGATGTTTGAGTATAAAGGTGAAGAAACTGAACATTCCAAATATTGGTGATAGTTTTAAGTCAAAGCGTGAGAGCAATGATGAAAGATCCTGGAACAGAATCTTGAATAAAACATTGATCCTTGGCAAGTCCTTCTGAGAACATTCATGTAGAATCATAGAATCGTAGGACTGGAAGGGACCTTGAGAGGTCATCTAGTCCAGTCCCCTGCACTCAAGGCAGGACTACATAATAATTAGACCATTCCTGACAGGTGTTTATCTAACCTGTTCTTAAAAACCTCCAATGACAGAGAATCCACAACTTCCCTAGGCAATTTATTTCAGTGTTTAAGTACCCTGACAGTTAGGAAATTTTTCCTAATGTCCAACCGAAACCTTCTTTGCTGCAATTTAAGCCCATTGCTTCTTGTCTTATCCTTAGAGGTTAACAAGAACAATTTTTCTCCCTCCTCCTTGTAGCAATGTTTTATGTACTTGAAAACTGTTATCATGTCCCCTCTCAGTCTTCTCTTCTCCAGAAGGAACGAATCCAATTTTTTTCAATCTTCCCTCAGGTCATGTTTTCTAGATCTTTAATAATTTTTGATGCTATTCCCTGGACTTCCTCCAATTTGTCCACATCTTTCCTGAAATGTGGCTCCCAGAACTGGACACGATACTCCAGCTGAGGCCTAATCAGTGTGGAGTGGAGCGAAGAATCACTTCTCATGTCTTGCTTACAACAGTCCTGCTGGTACATCCAGAATGATGTTTGCTTTTTTTGCAACAATGTTAAACTGTTGACTCATATTTAGCTTGCTATCCAGTATAACCCCCAGATCCCTTTCTGCAGTACTCCTTCCTAGGCAGTCATTTCCCATTTTGTATATGTGCAATTGATTGTTCCTTTCTAAGTAGAGTACTTTGCATTTGTCCTTACTGAATTTCATCCTATTAACTTCAGACCATTTCCCCAGTTTGTCCTGATCATTTTGAATTTTAATCCTGATCTGGAGAAAGGGGTAAACAGTGAGGTGGCAAAGTTTACAGATGATTCTAAACTGCTCAAGATAGTTAAGGCCAAAGCAGACTGTGAGGAACTTAAAAAAGATCTCACAAAACTAAGTGATTGGGCAACAAAATGGCAAATGAAATTTAATGTGGATAAATGTAAAGTAATGCACATTGAAAACCCCTCCCCAACTTTACATACAATATGATGGGGGCTAATTTAGCTAAGAGATCTTGGAGTCATCGTGGATAGTTCTCTGAAGACGTCCATGCAGTGTGCAGCGGCAGTCAAAAAAGCAAACAGAACGTTAGGAATCATTAAAAAAGGGATAGAGAATAAGACAGAGAATATCTTATTGCCTTTATATAAATCCATGGTACGCCCACATCTTGAATACTGCATACAGATGTGGTCTCCTCATCTCAAAAAAGATATACTGGCACTAGAGAAAGTTCAGAGAAGGGCAACGAAAATGATTAGGGGTTTGAAACGGGTCCCATATGAGGAGAGATTAAAGAGGCTAGGACTTTTCAGCTTGGAAAAGAGGAGACTAAGGGGGGGATATGATAGAGGTATATAAAATCATGAGTGGTGTGGAGAAAGTGAATAAGGAAAATATATTTACTTGTTCTCATAATATAAGAACTAGGGCTCACCAAATGAAATTAATGGGCAGCAGGTTTAAAACAAATAAAAGGAAGTTCTTCACACAGCGCACAGTCAACCTGTGGAATTCCTTGCCTGAGGAGGTTGTGAAGGCTAGGACTATAACAGGGTTTAAAAGAGAACTCGATAAATTCATGGAGGTTAAGTCCATTAATGGCTATTAGCCAGGATGGGTAGGAATGTGTCCCTAGCCTCTGTTTGTCAAAGGGTGGAGATGGATGGCAGGAGAGAGATCACTTGATCATTACCTGTTAGGTTCACTCACTCTGGGGCACCTGGTATTGGCCACTGTCAGTAGACAGGATACTGGGCTGTATGGACCTTTGGTCTGACCTAGTATCGCCGTTCTTATGTTCAAAAAAATTAATGGCGATTAATCGTGCATTTAATTGCGCTGTTAATAACAGAATATCATTTATTTAAATATTTTTGAACATTTTCCACAATTTCATATATATTGATTTCAGTTTCAACAAGAATACAAACTGTACAGTACTCACTTGATATTTATTTTTATTATAAATATTTGCACTGTAAAAATAAAAGAAATAGTATTTTTCAATTCACTTAATACAAATATTGTGGTGTAATCTCTTTATTGTGAAAGTTGAACTTACAAATGTAGAATTATGTGCAAAAAATTTACTGCATTCAAAAATAAAACAATGTAAAACTTTAGAGCCTACAAGTCCGTTCAGTCCTAGTTCTTGTTCAACCAATCGCTCAGACAAACAAGTTTGTTTACATGTGTAGGAGACAATGCTGCCTGCTCCTTGTTTACAGTCACCTGAAAGTGAGAACAGGCATTCACATGGCATTGTTGTAGCTGGTGTTGCAAGATATTTACGTGCCAGATGTGCTAAAGATTCATATGTCTTTTCATACTTCAACGACCATTCCAGAGGACATGCATGGTGATGATGGGTTCTGCTCAATAACAATCCAAAACAGTGCAGACCAACACATGTTCATTTTCATAATCTGAGTCAGGTGCCATCAGCAGAAGGTTGATTTTCTTTTTTGATGGTTTGGGTTCTGTAGTTTCTGCATCGGAGTACTGCTCTTTTAAGAATTCTGAAAGCATGCTCCACACCTCCTCCTTCTCAGATTTTGGAAGGCACTTAAGATTCTTAAACCTTGGGTAGAGTGCTGTAGCTATTTTTAGAAATCTCACATTAGTACCTTCTTTGCATTTTGTCCAATCTGCCATGAAAGTGTTCTTAAAATGAACAACATGCTGAGTCATCATCCGAGACTGCTATAACATTAAATATATGACAGAATGCAGGTAAAACACAGAAAAGGAGACATATAATTCTCCCCCAAGGAATTCAGTCATAAATTTAATTAATGCATTATTTTTTTAATGGTGTCATCAGCATGGAAGCATGTCCTGTGGAATGGTGGCCAAAGCATAAAGGGGCACACGAATGTTTAGCATATCTGGCACATAAATACCTTGAAATGCTGGCTACAAAAATACCATGTGAACTCCTGCTCTCACTTTCAGGTGACATTGCAAATAAGAAGAGGGCAGCATTATCTTCCATAAATGTAAACAAACTTGTTTGTCTTAGCAATTGGCTGAACAAGAAGTAGGACTGAGTGGACTTGTAGGCGCTAAAATTTTACATTGTTTTGTTTTTGAGAGCAGTTATGTAACAAAAAAAAATCTACATTGTAAGTTGCACTTTCATGATAAAGAATGTGTACTACAGTACTTGTATGGGGTGAATTGAAAAATACTATTTCTTTTATCATTTTTACAGTGCAAATATTTGTAACAAAATAATATAAAGTGAGCACTGTACACGTTGTATTCTGCATTGTAATATAAATCAATATATTTGAAAATGTAGAAAAACATTCAAAATATTTAATACATTTCAATTGGTGTTCTATTTTTTAACAGTGTGATTAAAACTGCAATTAATCGCAATTAATTTTTTTAATTGTGATTATTTTTTTTGAGTTAATGACGTGAGTGAACTGCGATTAATCGACAGCCCTACTTGCAACCTCTCCCACCTTGGTATTGTCTGAAAACTTTATAAGTGTACTCTCTATGCCATTATCTAAATCATTGGTGAAGATATTGAACAGAACTGGATCCAGAACTGATCCCCGCAGGACACACTCAATATGCCCTTTCAGTTTGACTGTGAACCACTGAGAACTACTCTCTGGGAACAGTTTTCCAGCCAGTTATGCACCCGCCTTATAGAAGCTCCATCTAGGCTGCATTTCTCTAGTTTGTTAATGAGAAGCTCATGTGAGACAGTATCAGAAACCTTACTAGAGTCAAGATATATCATATTTAATGCTTCTCCCCATCCACAAGGCTTGTTACCCTGTCAAAGAAGGCAATTAGGTTGGTTTGACACGATTTGTTCTTGATAAATCCATGCTGACTATTAACTTATCTACTTATTATCTTCTAGGTGTTTGAAAATTGATTGCTTGATTATTTGCTGCATTATCTTTCTCAGATACTGAAGTTAAATTGATTGGTCTGTAATTCCCTGTGTTATTCTTATTCCTCTTTTTATAGAGTTGCTCTATATATGCCCTCTTCCAGTCCTTTAGAATCTCTCCCATCTTCCATGACTTTTCGAAGATAATTGTTAATGGCTCAGAGATCTCTTCAGTCAGCTCCTTGAGTATTTTAGGATGTATTTCCTTAGGCCCTGCTGACTTAAAGACATGTAACCTGTCAAAGTTCTTGTTCTCACCCTATTTTAGACTCAAATCATACCTCATCTTCACTGGCGTATGCTATGTTAGATGTCCGATCACTACTAAACTTTTTTGGTGAAAACTGAAACAAAAACATAATTTAGCATGTATCCCATTTCTGTTATTGTCTTTTCCCACCCATTGAGTAATGGGCCTACACTGTCCTTGGTCTTCCTCTTGTTTCTAATGTATTTGTAGAAAGTTTTCTTGTTACCCTTTATGCCTCTAGGTAGTTTAATCTTGTTTTGTGCTTTGGCCTTTCTAAATTTGTCCCTACATGCTTATGGTGTTTGTTTATATTCATCCTTTGTAATTTGACCTAGTTTGCACTTTTTGTAGGACTTTTATTTGAGTTTCAGATCATTGAAGATCTCCTGGTTAAGCCAGGGTGGTCTCTTGCCATACTTCCTATCTTTCCTACACAGTGGGATAGTTTTCTCTTCTGCCTTCAATAATGTGTCTGAAAAACTGCCAACTCTCTTGAACTATTTACCCTTTAGACTTGCTTCATATGGGTTCTTGCCTACCAACTCCCTAGGTTTGCTAAAGTCTGCCTTCTTGAAATCCATTATCTTTATTGTGCTGTTCTCCCTCCTACTATTCCTTAGAATCATGACTCTATGAGTTCATGATCACTTTCACCAAGTTACCTTCCTCTTTCAAATTCTGAACCAGTTCCTCCCTATTTATCAAAATCAAAAGCAGCCTGTCCCCTAGTTTATTTCAATAGGACAACAAGGTTAGAGGGTAAAGAAAATGTAGTGGATAATAGTATACCTTGATATTAGGAAGGCATTTAATACGCTTCCATATAAATTAAATAAATTAAAAGCATTCTCTGTAATAAATCAGTACTGCATAGTTCCAATTTTTCACAAGAATTTATTTTACACATGTACATCTCACACTGGGCCCTGGGAAATGGTACTGTCCCAGAAGTTCCACAGTCAGGAAGACCTTATTCTGTATCTGAGTAGGAAACTCCTGGACCATGAAACATGCTATTCAGTCCTCAAGGAGGAGAGTCTAGCAATATAATGGGCAGTGAATACCCTGCACTATTATTTGTTTAGAACTCCCTTTCTTCTCGTCCCTGACCACACAGAGCTCCAATGGCTTCAGACAAAAGACTTGAATACATTGGTACCTTGTCTTGCAGCCCTTTCTTTTTCATATAGAGCATTGTCCCAGCAAGAACCACCAGAATGGTGTCCAGGATGGATGAAGATGGCAAGCCACTCATTGAGTGCTCTGACAGGCCCACTCAAAGATGCAGGGGGCAGCAGAGGGTATCTGAGAAAGCAGAGGGAGCTGCCTTTAGGAGACTTGAAGTGTGGAGCAGGCTTGCTAAATGACTGGAGACATCTGGTGAGGGGAGGGAACCTCAAGCTGCTGGTTCCTTATATGAGAGCTGAAGCAGTTGTTTGAAAGGGCTGACTCTGGAAGGGCTACAGGGGAGTCATCTCTGAGCAGGACAGCTGCAAGCTGAACCCCAGAGTAGGTCACCTCTAAGAACTCATAAAAATGACTCAATGAAGGAACCTTTTTGCTCTGCCAGGCTCTGAAGTAAGAGCTGTGCCTTGGGACAGACTTTTGGGATCTAGCCCTTGTCTACACTACAGGGAAAAATCAATCTAAGCTAAGCAATTTGAGTTGCGTGAATGAAGTAACTCAAATCGACGTAGTTTAGCTCTACTTACTGCGGGGTTCACACTATGTGACGTCAACGGGAGACGCTCTTCTGTCAACTCCCCTTACTCTTCTCGATCAGGTGGAGTACAGGAGTCAATGGGAGAGCGATCGGCAGTTGATTTAGCGGGTCTTCACTAGACCCACTAAATCAACCACCAATGAATCGATCGCTGCAGCGTCGATCCTCCAGTAAGTGTAGACAAGCCCTTAGAGTTTTACTTTTGAGTTATTTGTCTGAATAAACAGGGCGGTGATTGGACAAGCAAGTGTGTGAAGTTTCTGTCAAAGGGCCTGGAAGAGGGAGAATACAGGTCAGGGTGGCACAAAGGCACCCTGCAAGGAGAGGGCTCATGGGGGCAGTCAACTCATTTACAAATTTTCACAAATTTGTTTCATGTTCTTGTGCTTTGGTTAACTGAATTGCATAATGGGCACAGGAGGGGTATTTGAAAATGGTGTTGGAATTGCAGGCTACCATTTCAATTTGTAAGGGGTTTCATGGTCCTGCTTGTAGGCTAGGTGGCTCTGTAGGATAGTGTGCAGCCAGCCAGCCTTGAGTAAGGTAGGCTGCATTGGTCCTTTCTGTTTTAGGAACCATCCTGCTTTGTCTCTGTCTTTTTTAGGTTCTTCCATGTTATTGTTCTGAATTTAAGAAATAAAGTAGTGCTACATTGCAACCTTCCGGCAAGACTATTTATGTTTTTATCTAGCTTCTCTGTGTGTATGCCGCAAACATAACAGCATCCTCCACAATTCCTTCATTTATTACACTAATCTGAAAACCAACAAAGAACAAATCCTTCTTGTAGCTGTGCTCTGAGCTCTCTGCAGTTTTTCAACATCCTTTTATAAGTGGGACACCAGAGCTGGACACACTATTTCAGTATTGGGCTCACCAGTGTCTCATAGAGATGGTATGTTACCTTCCTACTTGATAGTCTCCTATTTATACATCCTAGGACGGCAGTAGTCATTTTGGGTAGTTCAGGGTGGTATTTGTAGGAGTTAGTAGATAATGTTGAGTCAAGGAAAACGTAGCCTTCATATCAATTTTTTTTCCTAATGGTGCATTTCCAGAAGAACCTTACCAAGGGGAGAGGTGGGAGCCTCATAATGAGAGTCTTTTAAAACCAGACTGCATTTTAAACAATACTCTAGAGAAAGATTGTACATCAACAGAGGGATAGACCAAGTGAAGTCATTCTTTTCATTTATAATATAGATGAGTAAATATATTCTGCTATAGATTTAGGATTTTAAACATTTTAAAAAATTAAAAAGCTTTTCAGTTTACTCATAAAACATGCAAAGCCACTTGATACCAAACTGACTGATTTTTTCAGCTACTTTTCCCTTTGAAATTTGAAGGGAAAATGCATCAGATCAAAACACTGCCCTCTTTCCACGATAGAACATTGAAATAATTATATTTATATATATCAACCTGTTTTACCGTAAACATTCTGGATAGAACTCTTATCATGTGTTATGTAGATTTGAAATGTGGCTTCTTTTTTAACCCTCATTGGTAAATTGCAGATGCTACAGTTTCAAACGATTACCCCTGTGTAGGATTCCATCTATGGTAATTGTGCCTTGCTATTAAAAAGAAACAGGGATCTATTCTGAGTGTATTTTTCCATCGGGCTGATGAGGATTTTATGAATAACAGGTGACTTTTTTCCACTAGTTTTTATGAATTGTTTTGCATTGCTAAGTGTGGCCAGACGGTGTCCATAATAACTTCTTTTGCAGCTTCCCAGACTGCTGTTGTCCTCAGACTTCTATCCATTAACCTCTCACTGGTAAATTACTTTTTAGCATTCTTGGTACTATATGTTCAAACACAGGTGGTTCATATCCTCCTTATTTGAGTTGAGATTTTTTACTCCATGCTATTGTTGGTGCTTTAGGGCCCTGATTCAGGAAAGCACTTAGGCTTATGCTTAAGTCCCATTGAATTCAAAGTGACTGAAACACATGCTTTGCGCACCTTTCCTGCATAGATATGCTTTCCGAAATCAAGCTATTGAAGCTCTTCTGCCAGATGGGCATGGCTTGAATGATCTTGTCCTTTTGCTATGGTAAGCAGGTACAATGGGTCAAATTCAAGTCTCAGTTGCACCTGTATGATCCTCTTTACTTTAACACGGGGCGTGAGGTCCCGATTCTAGGAATAAGGATGGAATTAAATGGGTGCTTAAAGGTGAGCATGTGTTTAAGTGTTGTGTTGAATCAGGGTCTAAGGTGCCAATCCAGTACATGCTTAACATTGGGCATGAGTCGTCCTAAATTTGGGATCACTTATGTGCTTAAAGATAAGCATGCGTTGAAGTGGTTTGCTGGATTGGAACCTAAATGAGGGAGGGAAATGGCCTATTGTGTCCTGTGAGTATTGTAATGCTCCCAGTGCAGTGTGTTTTCACCATGTTGGCCAACATTTTGATAAGAGTTGTGTTGATTTGTTTTTATAACTGACATGGCTTCAGGGCCGGTGCAAGGAAGTTTCGCGCCCTAGATGAAACTTCCACCTTGCGCCACCCCCTCACCCAGATAACCCCTCCCCCCCCGTGGCAGCTAACCTAGCCCCCCACCTGGGGAGCCCGCAACCCCCCCTGCCTGGGGAGCCCCTCCCAGCAGCTACCTCTCCTCCACAGCTAACCCCGCCTGGGGAGCCCCCCCCTCTGTGGCAGTTAACCCTGCCTGGGGAGACCCCCTGTGGCAGCTAACCCCGCCCGGGGAGCCCTCCCTGCGGCAGCTAACCCTGCCTGGGGAGACCCCCGCCGTGGCAGCTAACCCCGCGTGGGGAGCCCCCCCTCTGCGGCAACTAACCCCCCCCCTCCGCGGCAGCAAACCCCGACCAGGGAGCCTGTCCCAGCTCACCTCTGCTCCGCCTCCTCCTCTGAGCACTCCGGCGCCGCTCTAAGGGTAGGTCCATACTTACCCGCCGGGTCGACGGGTGGCGTTCGACTTCTCGGAGTTCGAACTATCGCGTCTAATCTAAACGCGATAGTTCGAACTCCAGACGCGCTCCCGTCGACTCTGGAACTCCACCACCGCGAACGGCGGTGGCGGAGTCGACGGGGGAGCCGCGGAGTTCGATCCCGCGGCGTCAGGATGGGTAAGTCAGTCGAACTAAGGTAGTTCGACTTCAGCTACGCTATTCACGTATCTGAACTTGCGTACCTTAGTTCGACTCCCCCCCCCCCCAGTGTAGACCAGGCCTAAGTCTCCTCCCATTCCAGGCTTGTGGCTCCGATTGGAGGAGACTTAGAGCGGGGACTGTGTGCTCAGCGGAGGAGGCAGAGTGGAGGTGATCTGGGGCGGGGAGAGGTTCCCCTGTGTGCCCTCCCCCCGTTACTGCGAGCGGCCCTCCCCGTGCCCCCCCCAGCTCACCTCCACTCTCCACCTTCTCGCCTGAGCGGGCTTTTAGGTGCCCCTAACCACTAGGCGCCCTAGGCAGCTGCCTAGTTTGCCTAAATGGTTGCACTGGCCCTGCATGGCTTATTAAAAACATTGATTGGGGTGTGTGTGCGGGGGAATAGCAAGCATAAATCTAAGACTGTAGTCAGTGTGAAGCTGCTAACTCTGTTAACTTGTCTGCAGTAATAAGATTTATATGAATAGATAAAGTTTCATTATGGATCTGCCAGTGGACTTCATCATATTTGGAAGAAAAATCGTCCATCATAAATGGCTGAGCTAAAGCCACATAGCTGCATTTATTTTATTAGTTTGCTGACCTTTTCCTTCCCTAGTGAGTTTTTTTCCCCATTAGCCCTCTTAGAATGTCTACTGAGATGGCAGCAAAACATTGTTGTTATTAGCTATTTCTTTTTTCCTTTCTGTCTTTTTAAACATGGGACTCCAATGCAGAATCCATAGAACAAATGGTTCCCTGTGCATATGTGTGAATAATATCATATCTGTGATACGTGATATCAACAGTAGGATGTCATCATGGGCACAATCCTGCAAGGTGCTGAGAATTATTGCTCTGATCTTGCAAAGCAATTAAAAATGTGCTTAACTTTAAGCATATGAGTAATCACAAGATTGTAGAAAAGCTTGTTTTGTTTAGTACTGTACATACATTATACTCCTGTACATATATTATTCTTTTTTATTATTACATTTTTCATTTAACTTCTTTATTACACTCCTTTCACTGGAGACAACTTATGTTGCAACAAGCTGGCCTGTGTTGTCACCTCCTGTTGCCGCTGATTCTGAATGAGGCCAATCTGAAATACAAAATACTGTGGTTGCCTGAGAGAGGAGTGTGTCTGTTGCAAAATCCCATGTGGATTTTGTGTCTTTAATTTACTGATCAGTTTACGTGGCTTTCCAGCATTAGTATTATGCAAAGCAAAATGACTGGTTGTCATTTTCCCATGTGCAGGAATTAGTTTTTTGGGGGGCATACAAGGAAGTTTGAGAAACTTCACAAATAATTTTGGACTTTGCCCAGCAGACTGTGCTGTGACTGAAGGAGCACACTGGGGAATTTATGGTGTAGAGAGAAAATAAGCATCTTTTCTAAAAAGATTTTGGACTATGGGAAGAGAACTAATGGCGACTACCCAGTGCTGTTTGTTCCCTTAGCAAGTAATTTATTCTGAATTGATAAGGTAAACCAGAGTAACTGCATGAAAACATAGGAATTTACCAGCAGGATAAGTGAAAACATTTGAAACTAGGATCTTACCAGCTTTTCATAATGGCAAGATTGTAGTGAGCTGCCAGAGATACTATTCATATACTAGTCACTTCTAGCAGGAAATCAATCTATCTATAAACCCCAGAACCATCCAGAGGCAGGCAAACCTTTGCCATTTGGTAACAGTTAATTTGCCACTTCCTTAACATGTAAGGCAATAGGATAACTGTAAGTATATTTGCCGTTAACACCAGGGAAGTGTTGCTGAACTCTAGATGAGAATAAGGGAGGAAGCATATTAAATCTTTATTTGCTGGTCTTCAGATTCTTCCTTTTCTAGGACAAATGATGACAAACAACTGTAGAATTTAAGGAGAGGCAGGACATTTGTATCACTTGTCATTATATACATGCATTCTTAATAATAATAAATAATAATAATAATAATTAATAGCCTAGGTGACCCAGTCATGGACCAGGACCCCTTGTGCTAGGGCTTTTTACAAACAGAGAACAAAAAGATGGTCCCTACTCCTCACCATGTGTATCTAGGCATTATAAAGGAACCTTGCAGCAGCATTAATTAATATCATGTCTTGCAAAGGGGCATTTGAAAGGTGCCGTGTCTGGAAATACCATGCATCATGCACACTCAGAGAATGGGATGGGGAAATCATTGATCTGTGTATGGTGTCGGTGTGCCTAAAGCAGAAGTGATTAACAGCTTTAGAATTATAATAGGCATTATAAAGCAGAGGTACAGTAGGCAGGCAGGAGAATGACACATGACAAGATGAATGGGATAGGTGCCATCTGATGCCCGGCGTATCGGGTGGATAAACATTTTTTTTAAGTTAAAAATGGGCTTTTTAAAGTTAAATCAGATTTTTTTTTAAATTTAAATTAAATACAGGTTTATTTAAAAAAATAAAGCCTATTTAAAATTAAATATGAAATTGACAACCTGTGTTAAAGCTAAACTCATAATTTTGTCATGGAGTGTGGGGGAGTCAGAGCTCTGCACCCTCACTTCCTGAGATTCACTGTGACTCTCAGCCAGCCAGTAACTCAGAAGGTTTATTAGATGACAGGAACACAGTTCCAACCAAGGCTTGTAAGTACAACCAGGACCCCTCAGCCAGGTCCCTCTGGGGGGCAAGGAGTTTAGACCCCAGACTTGGGGTTCCCTGCGTCTTCCCAGTCAGCCCCAAACTGAAACTCCACTGCTGCAGTCTCACTCCTCCTCCCTCACGGCTCCCCTCCTCCCGGCCTTTGTCCAGCTTCCCAGGCAAAGGTGTCACCTGGGTCCAACCCCCTCCCAGCTCAGGTTACAGGCTCAGGTATCCTCACTCAAGTGGAGTCATCCCCTGCTCTCCCGTCTCCCATGCAGACAGTCTCAGCAGAACTAGACATTCCCAGGTCAATCCACGCTACTGCGTCACAAATTTATCAAAATCATTTAAATTATATACACAATAATATTAAGTACTACTTATTTGCTGCCAAGTTTTAAACAAAGTCCAACTGGTGGAAGTGACTGGCTCAGCAGCTGGAACCAGTTTATTGAAATACTAAACCAGCTTTTGACAGCAGTAACTTTTTTTGCAGGTGCAGAGAATATTTTCTTCATTTCAGTCTATTCAATGAGTTCAGTTCAATGACTAGTTCATTCACAGGTAAGAAACCAGTTGGGAGTTGAAAAAGCAGAAAAGCTTGTTTTTCTCTTCTAATCTATGAATATAAACTAGGTGTGAGAGGTTGAGTTCTCCTAGTTCTAAAACCTTGAAGAAACAATTAGTTCAGTTCACTAATGACAGATAATTCCTTTGATTAATTCAATCAGTTAGTTTTAAATGCAAACATGTATTTTGATAACCATTTTTTGCTTATGTATCCAGCACATTTGAGGTAGTTTTATATAACAAAATTAAATGCTGAATTGTGCATTTTAATTGAATTTGAATATCCATCCAAATAGAGCTTGATGCAAATTTTGAGTAAAAAATTAATCACCTAGTAAATAAGAAATGCATAATTCACTGTTCTATAAAATACTTAATTTTCACATTTGTTATTATCTGACTAATGTACATTAAGCTATATATATAATAGCTGAACAAATGTGTATAGATGTTGTGTATCCTCCTGGTTAGCCAAAAGAAGCATCACATTTAGTACAAAGGCTGTACTTAGATGAAAATCAACATGTTTTAATGCAACAAAGTGGGCGAGCTAATATCTTTTATTGGACCCACTTCTGTTGGTGAGAGAGACAAGCTTTCAAACTTACAAAGAGCTGGAGAAGAGCTCTGTGTAAGCTCAAAAGCTTGTCTCTCTCTCACCAACAGAAGTGGGTCCAGTAAAAGATATTAGCTCACCTACCTTGTGTCTCTAATGTCTTGGAACCGATGCAGCTTCTACAACACTGCATACAACATATTTTAGTGGTTACCAACCAGTGAGAATCAATCATTTTTAGGAAAATAACTAAAAAATACAAATGCAAAACATGATTAAAATAAATTATGGTGTTAGGAATACATATTTAATTCTACAGTGGAATGAAATGTGATTCCTAAACTTCGGGGCCTGGAGTGGTTCAGTGTAAATATTTTGAAATTAAACCGACAACTCATTTTATGTTGTTACAATGGTTACTGATTCTCTTCATTTTGTAAAGTGGGAATATTCAGGCAAGCAACAGACTAAAAGAAATCCAGCCCACAGGCTTTGTGGCATCACATATAGTAACCGTGTGACAAGTAATACAAACTGCCTTAATGATCACGTCCAGCTTAACAGTTGCACGACATCTTTATTTTTCACATAACTGAGGTTGTAAAGTTTCCTATTTTTCATCTTGATTGTTTTTAGTGTCTGTTAATGTTATACTTTATTGAGTCAATGTGGTGAGTGTCCTGCCAGTTTTATTTCACTTTCAACAGTCAAGTCATCTATAGGGGGAACTGTAATAAAACATTTTTCATTGCTTCATGGCCATTTCAAAGCATCAACGGTCTCTCCTATATAAGTGTCAATTATATTAATTGATCTCTTCCCTGAAACTTCTGTCCAGCCTTAGGGAGGGAAATGATGCACAGCTGGAAAGGAGAACAACACAGTATCCAAAGCAGGAATGGTGCGGTGGAGGAGAACAGTATGACTCTCAACCTGGAAACCCCGAGTGAGGAGGCCATGTCTCTTTTCTGCTCTGCAAGGCTGCAAACCCCTCTTCACCATTGCAGGAAGCACACGGTAGAAACTCCTTGTGAGGTTCCCAGAGTCCTTGCTCCTGCCCTCTGGCTTTTTCTAATGGAGGCAGTGCTTTGGCCACTACAAAGTGCAGTGCATCTGATGTGTTTTTCATGGAATCCGGGCCTCTTTTAACGTGGTCCACTCCATTCCTGGTCAGTGGACAGCAGTGGCCCTGAATTAACATGACTGTGGATAGCAAGATAGGCACAACACCCTTTCTGACTTAGGCCTTGTCGACATTACACATCTTTGTTGACAAAAGTCAGGCTTCATTGACAAAACAGTGGAGGTGTACACAGAACAATGCTTCTCCTGCTGATTTAACTCTCCTGCTATGCCAACAAAATAAAACCACCTCGACTAGCTGCATAGAGCTTTTTGCGACAGAGTGACACAGTGTCAGTGTAGACAGTGCACTTGCTTATGGCACCCTAAGTGGCTTTGAGGAGGTGTCCCAAAATGTCCATCCTGACCGCTCTGGTAAGCAGTTTCTACTCTGCTGCCCTGCAGCCAGGTTCACAGGCTTGCACCCCTCCCCATTTAAAGAACCAGGATTTTTTGAAATTCCACTTCCTGTTTGCTTGGTGTGGAGAGCTCACATAGCATCTTCTTAGTTGACCATGCTGACTCCCTGCAGCAAACGTGTTCCCACCTGTAGTACACAGATGTTGCTGGATCGGTTGGGTCTGTGGGGAGAGGAAACTGCAATTGCAGCTCCGATCCAGCCATAGGAACTTTGACTCCTAGAGAAGATTCCTCATGGCATGGAAGAGAAGGGGCATGAAAAGTACATGCAGCAGTGCCGTGCTAAGATCCAGGAGTCGGGCCGGGTCGGGGTCAGGGTCAGAGCCGGGGGCCGGCCCGGAGCTGCGCCGCCTGGCCGGGGACGCGCGGCGCCTCCCCCCACCCCACCCAGCTTACCTGCAGGAAGCTGCTGCTGCTTCCTTCTCAGCCCTCCCAGGCTTCCCGCCAATCAGCTGATTGGCGGGAAGCCTGGAGACAGAGCCTTCAGAGGAGGAGACAAAGCTGGAGCCAGGTGAGCTGGGATTGGGGGCAGGGCAGGGTAGGGAAGGGAGCTGCTGGAACCTTTGTTAAATTTAGAAGCCCTTTACAACTGGTTCTAAAGGGGGCTTCTAAATTTAACAACCGGTTCGCGCGATCCGGTGCGAACCGGCTGCAGCTCACCACTGGGTGTGAGTGATTGCTGGACCCAGACTAAAAGGAGATTAGTCTGTAAAAGGAAGCATTCTGGAACTGGTGAGAAGAGATTATCTGTACTCAGTTTGATTAGACATAGATTTGTGTGTTTTATTTTATTGTGCTTGGTGACTTACTTTGTTCTGTCTGTTACTACTTGGAACCACTTCAATCCTACTTTCTGCATTTAATAAAATCACTTTTTACTTATTAATTAACCCAGAGTATGTATTAATAATGGGGGGGGGGGAAACAGCTGTGCATATCTCTCTATCAGTGTAATAGAGGGCGAACAATTTATGAGTTTACCCTGTATAAGCTTTATACAGGGTAAAATGGATTGATTTGGGTTTAGACCCCGTTGGGAGTTGGGCATCTGAGTGTTAAAGACAAGAACACTTCTGTAAGCTGCTTTCAGTGAAGCCTACAGCTGTTAGGGGATGTGATTCAGACCTGGGTCTGGGTTTGCAGCAGGCTAGAGAGTCTGGCTCAAACCAGGCAGGGCACTGAAGTCCTAAGCTGATGGGGCAGGAAAGCAGGGGCAGAAGTAGTCTTGGCACATCAGGTGGCAGCTCCCAAGGGGGGTTCTGTGATCCAACCCACCACACATATCTCCTGTTGGAATCTTCTGGTCTGGAAAGAAAGCTTTCTGTACAGGCCAATGTTCCTGAAGATGCATGTGTCATGCACCTTCCCTGGCCACCCCATGGTCATGTCAGTGAAACGACCCCAGTGATCCACCAGCACCTTGAATACCATAGAGAAGTAGCCCTTTCTGTTGGTGTACTCCATTGCAAGATGGTCTGGGGCTAAAATTGGGATATGCGTGCCATCTATTGCCCTGCCACAGTTAGGGAATCCCATTGCCACAAAGTCATCCACTATTTCTTGCACATTGCCCAGAGTCACAGTCCTTTGTAGCAGAAGGCAATTAATGGCCCTGCAACTTACATCACTGCAACCCCCACGATGGACTTCTGAAGTCTAAATTGATTTGTGATTGACCAGTAGCAGTCTAGAGTTGCCAGCTTCCACAAAGCGATCACCACATACTTTCCCACCATTATGGCACCTCTCATTTTGGTGTGCTTGTGCCAGAGGGCAGAGGCGAGCTCCACACACAGTTCAAGGAAGGTGGCTCTGATGATGGACTGTGATCCACTCCCAGAACTCTTAGTGGAAGAAGGTGGTGATTTGCATATGGTGCAATGCTCTCTCCCTCGATGCTAGAGCACCAACTGTGGACACACTTCACCGACATAAGGAGCGTTTTGTGAACATGCACAAGGGATGTACATACAGCAGTTTACAATTGTCAACATAACTTAAGTTGACCTCCCTCTGCAGTGTAGATGTGGCTGTAGTCTGGATGTGCCTTGCTGATGGTTTTCCTTTTCACTGTTTTTCATCCTGATCCCTGATGTCTTTTTCCTGCTGGGAAAGATTCTCAACTTGAGAGAGTCTGCAGCCTGACACCTGCCTTTCTGCTGTACTGGTGTTGTGCGTTGGGCTGTCAGACAGTTGACTGTAGTTGGAACTATCTATCTTTGCTGTTCCAGGAGCTAGCAGGGACAGAGGAGGTACTTGTTGATGTGCTTTTGCCTTGGTCACAAGCACGAGACGCACTGAGCAGCTCCCCATCTGTGGCCTGTTCAGCTGTTGATCTCATCAGGCCTGTTTTTTGTTTTAGGAACCTGAAATTGGAAATGCTCCCAAGGCCGGATAATTTGTGGAAGCATAGATATAGTCACAGACAACGAGGAGAATGGGTTATGTGTAGAGTGTAATGAGACTGTGACCGGTGTCCCGGGGGACCACATTGAGATCGTTCAATCAGGGCAAACTGCAAAGAATGGGGCACACAATCCCCAAAACCGGTGGCTATTCTAATATTTAGATTCACTAAGCCATCAGCAAAACAGCTTCTCTGATACCTTACTGGTTATCCAGAAGCCAGAAATACAGTTCCCTTAAAGCAACCCAGCCTTGGGCTCCCACCCAGACACCAAGTCAAATATGATGAGGATTACTGAAAATCTTGTTCATCATATAAAAAGTTCTACCAATCCCAAAGGACCAGACACATTACCTACCAGGTCAGTGAATATTTCGGATCTTACCCTAATACACACTTACAGACAATTCTTCTTATTAACTAAATTGAGATTTATTAAAAAAGAAAAGAGAGAGTATAGATTAAAAGATCATTGTGCATACAGATATGAATAGAGTTCTTTGGTCAGTTTCATAGTAGAGATGGTGAGCTTTAGAGTTACAAAGAGTTCTTTCAGAATTAGTTCCATAGGTTATAGTCCTATGTCCAATATCAGGGTGACCCAGACTGGAGCTGGATACCTCAGTCTTGGGACCCAAACTTCCCCCAATGAAGCTTAAGCAGATCTGAGATAACAGGATCATGGCTCAAGAGTTCTTTTTACAGTTCTCTAGCAGGCCATTGATAGCCTCTTGACAGCAGGCATTCCTTGGGTGAAGAATAGTGGCTTTGAAGTAACCCCCTGTTTCCTAAGCTCTACCAATAATTAGCTGCATGAATTATCATAAGGCAACTGCCCACTGCCGCCATTTATAGGCAGTTCATTACAAACTTCAAGGAGAAATGAAGACAATGGTATTACTCCATTCACAAGTCATCAAAATGTTAATATTCCCTTTTGATTTTTGAATCAATATAACATAGTAACAGACAAGAACTGTCTGTTTACATTGTTAACATCTCCCACCATATGAGTAACCACATACAATCAGTATTACCTCTAATTCTCTAACAATACAGGTTTGCAGTTCAAAGCTCTAGTCTAGCTAACATGGCTTTGTTAGCTATTTGTAAGGAGTAGCCCTAATTAACATTTATATACTTCTCTACTATGTCTTTAAAGGTAGAATTTGGGTCATTTAGCCTGCAAGTGGCTTAACCCTTTCTGGCTTAATGGCACAGAGACAAATCAGACAACAAGGTTTAAAAAGGAGGAATATACATTATGGGCTAGATCCTCAACTGGTGTAAATCATCATAGCTCCACTGACCTCAATGGAGCTTCAGTGATTTACAACCATGGAGGACCTGGCCTGATATCTGTTGGTTTCTATTATGAAATGAGAAGAAATGCTGCCTGGGACTGTGTCAAGGGAGAGGCAGTCACTCAGCTAGTATGTCCCAAGCCACTTAGTACTTTATAGGTCAAACCCATCATTTTAAACTCCATCTGGGAACCAAAAGGCAGCCAGAGCAGCTCCTGGAATACCGGCACGATACATGGCTTGCCAAGCCTGCTGCCTCATTCTGCACCAGCTGCAGTTTCTGGCTGCATTTAAGACTTAGCTCCGTAAAGGGGCATTGTATTAGTCTAGTCTTGGTGCGACAAAGAGATGGATTGTGACAGGAAGGTCTGTCTCTGAAAGAAGTACATTAAATAGGAAAAAAGCGTTCCAGGGATACTGCTGCTAGGGGATGGTCCAGAGGTTTTATAAGACTGTGTTTGAGATGGCTACATATTACTTCAGAGTGGTGAATGTTTTCCTCTCTCAAACAAGTGCCAATAAAACCTGCATGCCACTCTGCGCTTTTTAAAAATAACATAAACTGGCATCTTTTGCTCTTTGGAATCAGCCCACTAATCCTTTTAATATTTTCATTTCTAAAGTGCAATTCTGGAGGTAGCAAGACTGACCAAAGAAAGTCAGTTACATTCATAAATAATTCTGGTCTTCGAAGCTAAAGTACATAGAGATGGAAGGCTGGTTAGCACCATACTGTGGGGACTGTCTTTGATTCAGAGTTTAATCTGGGACAAGATGGGTTCTTACCAACTTCTAATTCATTCTCCTTTAATAGGGAACATCTGCTATACATACACTCTTTCCCTGAGGTTCAAAATTCCCAGTGTATTTCTTTATAATATACTTTCCATATGATTTTGATTTAAAGGCAGAGAATGCTGAGCTTGTGGCCAAAGGATTCTCTCATATATATGTGTGTGTGTGTGTGTGTGTGTGTGTGTGTGTGTGTGTGTGTGTATAAAAAAAGATATTGTGCGAGGTTAAAAACTCTGAATCATGTGCGAGTCCGAATCATAATGTTGGAAAGAGGGATAGACGAATGGAAAGAGCAATTTAAAGCACATTCTGTCACTGTAAGGTACAAAAAATGTGTTCTTCATAACTATTATTTATGGTTTTATTCCAAAACATTCCCAAACACTACAGCATTAGAAGAGGTCTCCAGCCTGAACTTGCTGTTCTCAGTGCAGCAGAATAAAAAGATCAGACTACATCGAGCCTGGATGTCTCGAAGGTTCACTATACAGACACCGACAGTGATGAGATCACCATAGAACTCTTTTGGGGCTTGATCCTCTGCTCTCTGAAATCAATGGCAAAGCTCCCATTGACTTCAGCGGTGCATAGGGTTGCCAGTTTTGGTTGGACGTATTCCTGCAGGTTTCGTCACATGACATAAACTTTAATTAAAGATTAATATTTAATTCTTGGAGACTCCAGGGCAATCCTGGAGGGCTGGCAACCCTAGTTAGCTGTTCCAGGAAAGTACCATCGAAACCTTAAAGTGTCCAAGCATTAATTTTTTGGGAAGGTGGGGAGAGGGGAAGTCTGGGGAATGAAAGAGAACAAAATACTTATCTAGCCATTACTGCTGAAAATATAACCTTCCAAACACAAAATAAGCATGAAACAATTTGGTACTGGCTTCCAAAGCCTGTAGGCTACACCAGTGCCTCTGCTCACAGCTTGGTACAGGATGTGGGCCCTAATAGGTAGCGAGTATCCAAGTGAGTTCCATAGGCTGGAGAGGAGCCCTCCAGTGCCATTGATTGCTCATATGCACAATAATCCGTTGTGTAGTTTGTCTACTTTCTTCCACCTTCTCATTTACATCAGAACCTGACATTATTTTTATTTATGATGAAAACTAAGTCACAGGCATGTTATCTTCCTTTTGTTCATTCCATTACTTAGGAGCATAGAGAGATTTAATAGCAATATTTTGAAATGGAAATGTTCTGATAGGGTATTATCGAGGTTGATAGAGCTAAGCTGTACACAGGGGCGGCTCTAGCAATTTCGCCGCCCCAAGCACGGTGGCACACCGCGGGGGGCGCTCTGCCGGTCGCCGGTCCCGTGGCTCTGGTGGACCTCCCGCAGGCACGCCTGCGGATGCTCCACCGAAGCCGTGGGACCAGCGGACCCTCTGCAGGCACTCCTGCGGGAGGTCCACCAGAGCCGCCTGCCGCCCTCCCGGTGACCGGCAAAGCACCCCCCGCGGCATGCCGCCCCAAGCATGCGCTTGGCGTGCTGGGGTCTGGAGCCGCCCCTGGCTGTACATTAACTTGACAAAGCGGTCACATACTGAAGGTCTGTTCTTTAGGATTCCAACTGTTTCCAGCCTCCCCACCACCTATCAATTTCTGCTGCAGCAGTGGAGGGAAAAATCCCTAGACAAGCACTGCAAAGTTGTGAAAGAGCTTGTGTAGCTATCCCCAAGCTAGCTTTGACCTAGCAAGCTTGAATAACAGTAGTAGTGAAACTGTGACAGCACAGGCTACTTCCTCTAGAATAGTGGTTCTCAACTTACTTACCATTGTGGGCCGCATATGTGGCCCACAATGCATTACATAGGCCGCATCCAATACTACCTCTCTGGCCCTGAGGATGTCACATGGGCCGCAGCTCCATGCTGATTGGGCTGCAAGCTGCCTGCAAGCCACAGGTTGTGAACCACTGCTCTAGAGTAAGTATCTGGGGTCCCAGGGAGGTTTGCACATTCCATGCTGCTGCAGCTTCACTGCTATTGTTATTCAGGCTAGCTAGGGGACGTCTACATGTGCTACTGTCACACCTTTGACTGCAGCGTAGACATATCTTCAGTGTTAAACCCAAAACAGTGCTCATACTCAGGGATAACAGAGAGGCTTGCAGTCAAACTGGCATACAGTGCTAACAGTAAGTCTCATACATATGTTTCTGAAAAGGTATTTCTTGCTGCCGCAGCAGCAGCAGTTTGTTGGTGGAGGAAACGCATACCTAGAATTCTGACAGTGAGGCCTGGTCTGCACACAGGGTTGCACTGGTTTAGCTAAAGGTGTGGTGTTAAATTGATTTATTTAAACTAGTTCAAGTTTGTGTGTAGACACTTTTATTTGGGTTTGAGCATTTTATTATTATTTATCTTAATCTGTTAAAAACAGATTAATCTTAACCAAAATAAACCACTGTTAAAGAGAATTAAATTGTCTGTACACATACGTGCACTTGTTTAAACCATTTAAAAAACACGTAGATCTTTGCAGTTAAACTAATGCAAGCTTGTCTCCTATGCTAAAGGTCAGAGTTGGCAATGGGTGTAATTAATGAGGAGACTCAGGCCAGGTCTACACTAAAAAGTTAGGTTGACCTAGCTACATTGCTCAAGGATGTGAAAAATCCACACCCCTGAGCAACATAGTTAAACTTACCTAATCTCTGGTGTAAACAGCGCTACGTCAATGGAAGAATTCTTCTGTCGACCTAGCTACTGCCTCTTGGGGAGGTCGATTAACTACAGCAATGGGCGAACCCCTCCTTGTCACTGTAGTGAGTGTCTACACTGAAGTGCTACAGCAGTGCAGCTGTGCCACTGCAGCATTTCTAGTGAAGACATAGTCTAACTATTTTGAGACTGCAATATCAGGACGTAGTGCTCAGAATATTATGCCAGAATACGTAGTAAAGCTGTGGGGACTGACATTAATGCTATTTTTTTCTGACCATGAGTCTGCTCAAAAGGAGAACCAGTTTTTGGAACAGGTCCCAATCTACTTGATGCTGAGATGATGACGATATGCTGAGAACTGGGGTGGGCATGAGTCGTTGCAGAACTTCCAGACAATGGACCCTTTTAAATAATCTTTGTGGAGCTTAGCCCAACAGTCTAGTGATGATGTCAGGTAAGCAAAGTGATAAGGAACGATCACTGCCAATACTTTGTTGCTACAGCAGAAGAGGATGAAAACATTTAACCAATATCTGCTGTGAGCAAGAAATTATGTAGCGTATTAATGGATTTTTAGTTGCTAGCATCCTGGCAATGCATCATGCTTGATGGTTGTATCATACTTAAATGAAGATGGTAACGTGGGAATGCTTTTAAGCTATTATAATTATCACTTCTTTTGTTGCACCTTTCTTTTTACCCATTTTCCAAAATAGTTTCAACTTTATGCAATATATTTGTGTGGCTGTTGTGACACAGAGGGTCCTTGGCAAAGGGTCCCATGTTCTTTGCAAACAATTCTCACCTCAGACCTGATAAACTCACTACACCCAACACATCTTGCAGGATATTTAGCCATAAAAAGTAGCAAGTAAGGTGTCTACAGAAAGCCTGCAACTTGGCAAGATTCATAATTACGGTGAGATGTATATATGGGTAATATTTATGAAATAATGCAATTATATTGAAAGTATGCTTCATGGATTTGGAGTAAAAATTAATCACCAGGGGATAATATATCTCAGTGATGGCCCATTTGGGTAGGAGGGAGCTGTCACCCTGCCGTGATTAGCCAATGATGTAGTGCAAGTGACCCATCCCAAGACTTTCAATGGAAAACCATCAGATCACAACTGCAAACAACTGAAACCACTTGGAGGGAAAAAAGGAACATTACAGCAGACAGAATCACCCTGCCAATGAATAAAGACAACAGACTTTTTCAGTGTAACAGGGAAGGGGGAAGGGAATTCTGTAGCTGAGGAGACATCTTGAGGAGTGAGGGAGTTCTCATGAAAGATTGGATCCTGGTTTCTGTGAAGCCAGCCAGCTCTACAACAGACTGAACTTTTGGCAGGGGTTGGGATGGGAAACCTGCTTTATTAGCCAGAAAAGGTAACTAAAACTGGTAAACTGGGGTACACTTGTCCTTTGAGGGCAGAGGCTCTGGGGCTTTTGTGAGTAGTCAGTGTCAGGGGCTGGATATCACAGGGGAATGCTGCAAGGGGACTCGGGGACTTGGGTGCACCTATTGTTAATCTGCAAGGCAAAGTCTGGGCAGGCATAGACCAGAGGAGAGTGCTTGAGTGACTAACAGGCGGAGGTGTTAGGGACCTACACCCAGCTACCACAAGCAAGACTCCCTCATGCTGGAGGCAGGGGGTAACAAGGTGACTCGCAGTCCTGGTACCCTGAGAACCATCACAGGTGCTATCATAGTATTTATCTAGTGGATAAGTACTTATCATGTTGCTAGAAAACCAGCCAAAAAAAAAAAAGAGAAAAAGAAAAGAGACAAATTGATAAGATGATCCCAACAACTGTCTATGTTGACTGGACTTGCTATAAAAATGTATCTTAAGAAACCCTTGAAGGTGTAATGGTGGAGATGGTGGAAGGATATTAATTATGGAGCTGTTCTGACATGAAAAAATTGCAAATATGTCATGGTTTAAATGTAGAGAAGTCGCTGTGCTATGGCAAGTCCAGCTCTGTAATGTACCTATCATTGTCATTTCCCCTTTGATTTCAGTGTAGTTGTAGTTCTTTTTGTTTTCCTTCATATACTAAAAACATATAATCAAAATTGGGGTTCAAAATTCATCTCTTGCAGAAGCAGATGCAACTCCACTAAGTCAGTGGAGTTGCTCCAGCTTAGATCAGGCCTGCTCTGGTCCAGGATGCATCTCACACGCTAGACATTAAGGGAGAAGGGGACAGCAGGAGAGGGAACTGTGGGTGCTCATTCCTAAATGTAGTATAGAGAATCTTAGGGCTAGATTCTGCAAAAAGATCATTGACTGGGAGCCTGAGTGGGGGCAGGGATGCGTCCAGGCAGATCCATTGCCAGGATCTAGCCCTTCATCTCTTTTCTCAGTTGCTCACATGCTTGACATGAGTGCAGTTGTGCTCTGCAGTAGGTTGCAATTCAGCAAGAAAATATTTCAAGTTTTGGAGGGTAAACTCTTTACATTCTTTCCCCAAGCTCATCCCCATTCATATTTTTGAGGGTGCTTCTCTGTGTTGCAGCTGTTCTGTGGCTAGGTCTTATAAATTACACACAATTAAATATACAAGATAGAATAAGTCTCTACTCAATGTCTGATTCGCCCCCTGTGTCCTCCTCACTTTCTACTGTGAAACAAACAAAAAATGCACAGGAAGACAAGCCCTGTGACTGAGCAGGTCTATTGTTTGCAGTATAAGTCACCGCATTATAACCATAAATAATAAATCTGAGACCATAATTGGACTCCCCTTACTAATCTGTTGCCAATGATTACAGTTGAAATGCCCCAAGCAATGGTGTCTGCAATCCAGTGCATGTGCAGTTTGGGGAGGAGAAGAAGGGGGAGGGGGGAGTTTTAGTAGTCGCCAGGGTATTTTCCATGAGCAGTTCTATAGCTAGAAACAGATGCTCTGTGCTGTCCCTCAGCCAGTGGATTAATGTAAAAAACTTTACAATTATACCCTTCAAAGCATTCTTTACTTTACTTCTTGTCTATCAGTAGCTCCTCTTCTTCACCCACCCCCATTTAAAAAGAAGAAGGTGGCATATTCCGTCTCTTTCTCTCCCATCCTTTTGAGAATATGAGACATACACTAAATCTGAATCTGTTTGGTTACTTGTTACTAAAGACTGGTACCTTTTTTCATTCTTTAGTCACAGTCCTGTGCTTTACTACATCTTGGAACTATGGAAGGGACTTTGAATATCCTTGGCACTTTTTCCTTAGCAAATGTGAATAAGTTGCCTGCAGGAATGAAAAGCTTAACTCATTTTCCAGTTACCTTGCAATGCTGTGTGAGTGGGTTTTTTCCTTATGAATCAGATATTCCAGAGCAGAGACTAGACACCAACTTTCAGTGTGGCCAACTCTTGTGATTTTTGTCATGAGTGTCATGAGAATTATTGTTTTCCTTAAAGCCCAGCTCCTGGAGTCAAGTGGATATGTGACAGCCTTCATTCTTAAAGAAAAAGTAAGTTTCTAGCCCTTGTGGCTGTGAAGAAAGCTTCAAAATGTGGCCCCAGTGCATCCTAATGGCTCAAAAAGCAGAAGGCAAATAAAAAGAACACCAAATCTATTAGTTTTACGTAATCTCGTGATTTAAGGACAATCTCATGATTTTTGGTGAGCCTGATTCATGATTTTTGCATATTTGGGGTTGGCACTACTGAACTTTCCTCCGGCCATCTATCCAAATGCCTCTTCTCTTCCATCACGCACATGCATTCGTGGAGTTGTTAGGAATGTCCCATCCCTTCTGGATACTTAGTTAAAGATCCAATAGCTGGGGACAAGAGTAACCTTGTCCTTGGTGCTCTTCAGGGCTAGCATCTGAGTTTTCCCATCAAGAAGACCCACCATCAGCAATGTACTACATCTCCATAAATACCATGCTATCCCTACTTAGGCACACTCAGGCACATGAATGACAGCTCTGTTAAAAACAAATTCTTCCCTGTTCATGATTAATGCTATTGTTTGCAATCGACATGTTTCTGCATGATTTCCCCCTTAACTTGACAGTGGCCCCCTACAGGTTTGTGCACTGTACACAGTGGTTATTCGAGCTGAAAACAAAAATTACCTGTATGGGTATAGGTGTATTTGTTGCTGGCCAGAATATAGCTGAGCCATAAGACTGCTCTGGAGTCTGAATTTGTCCCTACGCATGGCTTACTGCCTCTCTTACACTTCTGTCATTTAATCTAATATGCCAGACATTGTACCCTTTGGTGTTAATCATTCACTTCCTAGCCCCCTTTCTGCTTGAACACTCTCTGCCAGTTTGAAACTTGACTTCACTGTTACTTCCTGAAAAACTGCCAATGGCTGTCATTCTTTCATGATGAGCTAGTTCCTTCGTCTAATAACACGTAGCTCTTTATGGACATTTCCCCAAGCTCTGGGTTTCCTGGTTGATACCAGGAGCAACGGGTTCAGTGCTGGTTGTCATAATACCATCAGTCCTTGTGCTTACTGTGAAAATGTGACCGCTGTTGGCTTTGGAAGGAGGGGTTGTTCAAAGAATCCATCCTAGTTCTCATTGACAACTTCACTTTCTCTAACACTGTTACTGAAAGCCACTCCAATTCTCTGTCCATTTGCTGGGAAGGTTTTTGTGAACCAATTTGTTACTTGCTCCTGAGTGCCAGCACTTGCACAGTGTTTAGTGCTGGCAATGACTGTTTCAGTGGGAAGTCCAGCTTTAGCCAAGAAAGGATTAAAGCTGCTGATCTAACCTGGATGCACTAACCAGACAGCTCATACAGTCTGTCTCATTCTCATTTCCAGTAGTTCAGCTCATTAGTTCCCATTTATTGATTCCAGTTTCTTCATTTTCACATTTGATTTTCTATTTTCTCTCTCAGTCTGTTGTGACCCAAGGGCAAGACAAGATGATATAGTCTATATTTGCCAGTGAGCCCTTCCCAGCATCCAGGCTGGTCCAACTGTTGTAAGTTTTCTTCTCCACCTTTATAATGTACCTGCCTGATACTCCTCAGATTGTTTGCATTCTCTGTGCCTGGTACTTCCTGGCTGTGAATGACACCTTCTATTCAATTCTCGGTAGGTTTTCATGCTGCCCTCATTACCATAGTATCTGAGCCATTTCCAGTAGTGTGTTAAGCAACATGACTCACATCTGTCACATGTGCTTTGTTCTTTCTCTCGTCCTGTTCCCATCATGTGTGCAATGTAAGGTTTTGTTTCCAGGGATTTTTTCCCCCATGTACCTTTAACATGGTACTGATTCCCCCTCCTCTCTCCAGTTTCCCACAGGGCGTAGTTAAGTTCCCTCTGAACCAGACCGTTATTACTCCAGATAAGCCAGACACCCAATTCAGTTTATTTATTGCTACCATAGCCCCTAAGAGCCCCGATCATGGACCAGGTCCCCACTGTGCTAGGTGCTGTACAAACACAGAAGAAAAAGCTGGTCCCTGCCCCCAAAGAGCTCACAGCAAAGGAAAGTTGTAAGGAGGGACTTGGAGGCTAATGAGTGAGTTTTGTGGAGGTTTATAGGGAGCTCCTCCCAGGCCGGATGGGCAGCATGGGGGAAAGCACAAAAGTGTTTGATTGAAACTTTAACGTGTGGGTGATGGCGCCTGGCATCACTGAAGAGGCATCAGAGACGTTAGGTAGGGTGGGGAGGTGGGGATGCCATGAAGGACATTGAAAGTGAAGGCAAGTCGCTTATGTTTGACATGATGGAGAAGGGGGAGCCAGTGGAGGGATGAAAGAGAGGAGTGACATCATCAGCGTGATGGGCTAGGAAAATGATCTGTGCAGCAGCATTCTGAATGGATCCGAGCAAGGCAAGATTGGGTTCGACAGGGCTGGAGAGAAAGATGGTGCGGTAATGGAGAAGCAAGCTGCTGAAAGCCTGGGTGAGAGTTCTGTCTGTGTGGATGGGTAGGAAAGGTCATATCTTAGCCCTGGTCTACACTATGAGTGTAGGTCAAATTTAGTAGCGTTAGATCGATTTAACCCTGCACCCGTCCACATGGCGAAGCCATTTTTGTTGACTTAAAGGGCTCTTAAAATCGATTTCTGTACTCCTCCCCCGACTTAGCATTGAAATTGACCCTGCTGGGTCGAATCTGGGATAGTGTGGATGAAATTCGACGGTATTGGCCTCCGGGAGCTATCCCAGAGTGCTCTATTCTGACCGCTCTGGACAGCACTCTCAACTCAGATGCACTGGCTGGGTAGACAGGAAAAGCCCCTTCAAACTTTTGAATTTCATTTCCTGCTTCGCCAGTGTGGTGAGCTCATCAGCACAGGTGACCATGGAGTCCCAGAATTGCAAAAGAGCTCCAGCATGGACCGAACGGGAGGTACTGGATCTGATCGCTGTATGAGGAGATGAATCCGTGCTATCCAAACTCTGTTCCAAAAGACAAAATGCTGGAATATTTGAAAAAATCTCCAAGGGCATGAAGGACAGAGGTTATAACAGGGACCCGCAGCAGTGCTGTGTGAAAATTAAGGCACTCAGGCAAGCAACTCTAAACACATTCTTATAATTCTAATATCTATTTTAACAATACTAACACACAGGTGAGCCAGACTGGTATTCAGCTATGGATTTGTCAGTATTCAGTTGTGGCATTGGGATCTTGGCATGAGCTGGCATCTATTCTGCAAGTGTCGCAGAGAAAATTGCATGTCATATTGAGATTGATTTTCTCTGATTTTTGGCCAAGTTTTGGGGTTCTGAAAAATGTTAGCAATGTAGACAGACATTCAGAACTTAAACCACTAAAACCAAAACTTCTAAATATATAAATGTACGACATAAACCTAATCCCTTTAATAATTTCATCCATCTGACATGCATCTCCCCAGTTAGCAGCATATCTCTTAACCTACCACTTCTCCCTGTTCCCCTGACAAAAACCCTCTTATTTCTCCCTAGTCAGGCTGCTGTTTTTCATTTTGAATCTTGTCTCAAAAAATCAAAACGTGCCAGAGTTTTTAAAATATCACTTATATATTGTTTCAAAACGATCTCTTTATTCAAAGTCACTTACACCCTGCCCACACTACTGTATGTTTTTTGTTTCAAATAGCTTTTTATTGAATTAACCTAATATACAAGAACATTTTTTTGCAGGTCATGCCTTTTCCTGTGTTAATACAACACTTCCATCTTAACAGAGACACAAACCTCCCCCAGCTCAGGAAGCCTGCTGGGGATATAAAACATTTTTCTTTGGCAACAGTATATAAATAGCTCTAATCCTATCTATCTAATTTCTGTTACCATTTAGGCTTATTGCTTTGAGTTCCTACCATGAAAAGTGCTCATATTTTAACCAGACTGCCAGTTGTTTTCTTTTGTTTTTTTAATAAAACCTTGCTAGCATACTGTGCTGTGGTTACAAAGTGTATTGCATGGTTTGCATCCACGTGACGGAGTTCTGAAGCAGCATTACAGTTGTGCTGCAGAACCCTGTTCAAATCTTGCCAAGTCCAGATAAACACTGCAGGCTTATCCTGTGTTCCTAGCTGGTTTTTAGCCCAACTCTCCTGACGGTCCTCAGACGGAACACGTATGTTGATGTTTTTATGTGCTTTGAATCCAGGCTTGCTTGGCTGTCTGGGAGACAGGCTAGAGCACTTTTAGGTGTGCTCTGACCCACCCGCTTTGCAGTGAGGATGTAGCTGAAGCTGGGTAACGGAACTTGTGCTTTGATAACCCTCTAATGCCACTTTTTTCCAGCTCTTTATCCTATTCACTTCCTACTTGCCTCCTATGCAGCAGAAGCCACCTGCTGGTTCAGACACACCTGGTTGGCACTGAACTCTTCATTCCATAGGGCCAGCTCCATTTCTGCACTACTCAGCTTGCATTGGCCAAACAGCCAGACAAGATGCCAGCCCAGTGTGCGGCTAGCTGGCCTGAGGAGGGCTGTGGTTAACCTCTGGTGTGACTACAGCAGGGAGCATGATTTGGGCAGAAGTACCTAAAAGAGCCACTGGCACGATAACTAGGGCTAAGATTTAGTCATGAGATTTCTGGTAAAAGTCATGGACAGGTCACGAGCAATAAATAAAAATTCACGGCCCCTGACCTGTCCATGACTTTTACCAGAAATATCCATGACTAAATCTCTACTTCTGGGGCCCAGCTACTCCGGGGGACCCTGCTGCAGTGCTGGGTGTTGACTGCCTCCAGCCGCTGCTCCTGGGACCACGCTCCAGATGGCCTCCGGGGCTGCTGCTCAGGCAGTACCCAGGGCACCCCCAGGACTGCTGCTCGGGTGCTCCCCGGAGCCAGCCACACTGGCCACTGTTCTGGCGGGCCCCGGAGCCAGCTGCCCGGGGCTGCTCGAGCAGTAGCCAGTGTGGCTGGCCCTAGGACAGCCCCGGGGGCTGCTGCTTATATGCTCCCTTGGGCCGCCCCCAGGACCGGTGCTTGGGCGGTCCCCATGGCCAGCCACACCGGCTGCTGCTCGCGTGTTCCCAGGAGCCAGCTGCTCTGGCACTCCCGGGGACTGCTGCTCCACCACTGTTAGGGCCCTGGGCTGGGACAAGGTGGAGTCGAGTGGGCCTGTATTTGTCTGCCATCCATCAGAGCTAGGACGCCAGATCCCAAACTTTTCTGTTTGCTCTGCCCCTGGCTAAAGGGCCTACAGACTATAGACTGCTGTGTTTGCTCTGGCCCTTGACTATTTGGTGGGTAAGCCCTGTTACGCTGGTCGGGATGCTAATGCTTGCTTTGCTAATTCTCTCTGATACTAGGCAGCGATCCTGGTGATGTTCTGAGGCTGTGTGGCCTCCCTCCAGCCCAGAACGGGAGGGATGACCGCAACACCACTACAGTTAGGGAGAGATAATTTGGTGGTTTTGGCCCTCACTTTTATAGTTCAGTCACCCTTTGAAATACGTTTTCCTGAGAGTGTCCCTAGATAAAGTTTTTTCAGTTGCGAGCAAGAAGATGTCAAACTTGGTGGTGGTGGGGTGGTTCATGCGATTCCCTCTCTACTGTCTGTTTGCTCAGATGCAGATTTTCTTTGTCTTCTTCCTTCTTTCTCTTGCTGTCTGAGGACTCTGTTTACAGCTTATATGCAAATAGCGGCAAACACACAGCCCTTTGTTTAAGACCTGCTTGACTACTTTTACCTAATTGAGGCTACATAAACATGTTACATTATGCAGGGGGGATTTCATAACTTCACACATAATGTTGCTACATACATTTCACTCTGATATTATCGACCAGCAAGTTATTAGTTTTCAAATAGCAAATAGCAAAGAGTCCTGCCAGCTGCATCCGACAAAGTGGGTATTCACCCATGAAAGCTCATGCTCCAATACGTCTGTTAGGCTGGGGATGGAGGGGTGGGTCTATGAGGATGAGAAAAACAGTATGAGCCTGAATCCAACTCACACCTTGCAAACATGCAGCTCCAGGTGAAGTGCCAGGCAGCTCTTTGAAAGGCACCTGCCTTCCCTCCTTACTCTGGTGGTGACCCCTATTGCACTGAGCTGCTGGAGG